>NW_027361754.1:42360000-42690000 GCF_039654945.1 Dendrobates tinctorius
CCATGCGTGCTTATTATAGCAGCTGGGACCTTCCGGAAGCTTGCAGATCTCCGAGATGGACCAATGAGATCTGGAGCAGGACCTGAGCACATGACTCCCGATCTCCAATGGGAAATCGTCTCATGAGCATGCTCAGTAGGAGGACAGAGGGACTTAGCCCCTGGAGAGATTTGCTGCAAGGCAATCTCCTCTGTGGAAGATAAAGAGCAAGAGACAGCAGAATGTAAGGGTCTGGATTCCTGCAGAGCAGACGCAGGAACCTGACTCCTAACACTCCTATTATATTGCACTCATCATATTATATACAAATGTGCTCAAAAGTTTACATACCCGGCCGAATTTTTGCTTTCTTGGCTTTTTTTTTTAGATAACGTAAATGATAACACCAAAACTTTTTTTCCACTCATGGGTATTGGTTGGGTAAAGCCATTTATTGTCAAACTACTGTGTTTTCTCTTTTTAAATCATAATGACAACTCAAAACATCCAAATGAGCCTGATCAAAAGTTCACATAACCCATTTCTTTATACCATGTATTGCCCTCTCTACCATCAATGACAGCTTGAAGTCTTTTGTGATAGTTGTGGATGAGGTTCTTTATTTTCTCAGATGGTAAAGCTTAGCAAAAACCCTCCAGTTCCTGTAAATTCCTGGGCTGTCATGAAATGCATGATTGAGATCTCCCCAGAGTGTCTCAATGATGCTGAAGTCAGGAGACTGAGATGGCAACTCCAGAACCGTCACTTTGTTCTGCTATAGCAAATGACAGGTTGACTTGGCCTTGTGTTTTGGATCGTTGTCATGTTGGAACGTCCAAGTACGTCCCATGTGCAGCTTCCGGGCTCATGATTCCAAATTTGCCTCCAGTATTTACTGATAATGTGCTGTATTTGTAGGTAGGTGAGCTGACTGGGGGGTGGTCCTTTTTCCTGCCGCGAACAGACTTGAGACAGACACCGATGTGCGTTCAACAGGTCCTCTTTATTGGCCGTCTTCTCAACGACCACAGCACCACACAGCAGCAGCTTGACACCTTCCGCACACAGGCCCGGGTACCTTCACTTTCTTCCTTTATCTAAATGACGTCCCTCATGGCTCTTTCACTGTGGCTGCCCTAGGCCTACCACCACAGCGCTTCACCCATCCGAATCAGTCTGTCTGGTACCCCCGGGCCTTCTGTGTCCTGCGGCTCTCCTGTCAGGGCCACCCCCCTGACTGTCTTCCTCCTGAGTCCCTACTGGAGCTTCCTCTCTGTCCGTCTCCTCCTTTCAGTCTCTTCTTCCCCTAAGCTCCTCTCCCTGGACTGGCTTGGCTTCTGGAACTCTCGACCCCTTCTTGTATCCCTCTCTCTGGGAATTCCCCTCTAGAGCTTCTGTAACTCCACCCCTCATGACTATGTGGTTTTGTAGCCTTAAGCTGATGTTAAGCCCTTTCCTCACTGCTTTCTGCTGCCATCTTGTGGCCAAACTACAGTATTACACCGTCTTCTGTTTCTGCTGTCCTTGGTCTCCCCCTAGTGGCCAAAGCCAGTACTCCACCATACTTTACAACCTCAGCTGTCTCCCACCTTCATATACAGCAGTTCATGTCAAACACATTGTTCATTTGCCCTCCTGCTGCAGACAGGTCCATAGGTCAGTCCACTTCCCCTACTCATTCATCTTTCCTTCAACTTTGACCAAGTTTCCTGTGCCTTTGTAGCTCACACATCCCCAAAACATCTGCTATCCACCTCTGTCCTTTACGGTAGGAATGGTGTTCCTTTCCGCAAAGGCCTTGCTGACCTCTCTCCAAATGTAACGTTTATGATTCTGGCCAAAAAGTTCAATTTTGTTCTCATCACTCCAAATTACCTTGTTCCAGAAGTTTTGAGGCTTGCATCTGTGCTGTTTTGCGTATGGTAGGCAATATACTTTTTGACATTTGTGCAGTAATGGCTTTCTTCTGGTGAAATGACTACGCAGCCGATTTTTCTTCAAGTGCCTCCTTGAAACAGCCACACTGCTAGTTTTCAGAGAGTCTAGTATTTCAGCTGATATTGTTTGTGGGTTTTTCTTTGCATCCTGAACAATTTTCCTGGCAGTTGTGGACAAAATTTTTGTTGATCTACCTGACCGCTGTTTGGTTTTTACAGAACCCCTGATTTTCCATTTGCTAATCACAGTTTGAATGCTGCTGACTGGCATGATCAATTCCTTGGATATCTTTTTGTAACCCTCTCCTGTTTTATACAGTTCAACTACCTTTTCCCTTAGATCCACTGACAATTCATTTTCTTTCCCCTAATTCACAATCTAGAAACGTAAGTGGCTGGATTAAAGATGCAAGAGTCTGTCTGGATCCCAGAAACTCACTCAGCTTTTATACACATACACTGATCACAAGCAAACTGGTCACAGGTGAGGATGTCACCTTTAGTAGCCATTCAAACCCAGTGTCAACTTCTGTGCATGTTATCAGGCCAAAATCACCAGAGTATGTGAACTTTTGATCTGGGTCATTTGGATGTTTTGGGTTGTCATGATTTAAAAAGAGAAAACACAGTATTTTGACAATAAATGGCTGTACCCAACCACTAACTGTGGACAAAAAGTTTTTGTGCTATCATTAGTGATGGGTGAGCTCTAAAATGCCCGGGTGCTCATTGCTCAGGACGAGCAAATTTTAATGCTAGGGTGCTCGACCCGAGCAACGAGTCCAATGTAAGTCTATTGGAAACGCGTGCATTTTTCTGGCGACCCCCCCCCCGGCGGTCTAAAGAGGAACTAGAAATTGCAGAAATCGATGGGAACAGTTCTCAAATGACATGGGAATAGCATGGAGAAGACCCCTGGAAGCATTTCTGACTCCCAGGTCACTGCTGTGAACAATGTTTTCAGAGTCTTACGTCACTTTTACGGACTCACAATAAAACATACAAAAACAAAATGGAAAAATTTTCCTGGGAAATATGTTAAGGAACATCCTTTCCAGGGTAATGACTTGTATATAAGGCAAAATAAATAACCCAAAACAAAAACGCTCCTCCACACCTTGGACTATGTTCACACATAGCGCTTTTGATGTGTTTTTGAACTTTAGCATTGCTTTTAACCAAGACAAATGCATTCACTTGGAAATGTCATTTTAACATTTTACAACGTAATCTGGCCATGTGGTGTGTGACACATCATCAGACACATCCTGTTTCATTTATGAAGAAGGGAAAGGGAAAGTCACAAAGCCTATTTTTACAGGGCCATCAAGCAGCATTTACTATTCTAAGAAGGGCCAGCAGTCGGCCCTCACTATTCTTAGAGAGCCATCAGTGGGCTATGCTTTGTTGTTCCCATTATTAAACAGTGGGTCTCCTATACTGTTATTACATATGTAGTGAGTGGCAGGGCTGGCCAAAATTTGGACGTACCCCAATACCCCTTTGAAGAGACGTACAGAAAAAGCCTCCTGAAAACGATTTTCCCCTTTTTAGGAAGTGGGCCTCCCATACTGTTTGCCTATCCAGTGAATGTAAGGGCTGCCAAAAATTTGGAGGCACTCCAATGCCCCTTTGAAGAGCCGTAGAGGAGGGCCTCATGAAAATGTTTTCCCATTATTAGGAAGTGGGCCTCCCATAGTGTTTGCTTATGCAGTGAGTGTCAGGGCTGCCCAAAATTTGGATGTATCCCAATACCCCTTGGAAGAGACATACAGCAGCGCCTCCTGAAAACAATGTTCCCATTATCTCCCATAGTGTTTGCGTATGCATGACTGCAAGGGTTGCCAAAAATTTGGAGGCACTCCACTGCCCCTTTGAAGAGACGTAGAGGAGGGCCTCATGAAAAAATGTTCCCATTATTAGGAAGTGGGTCTCCCATAGTGTTTGCCTATGCAGTGAATGCAAGGGCTGCCAAAAATTTGGAGGCATTTCAAAGCCCCTTGGAAGAAACGTGGAGGAGGGCCTCATAAAAAAAGTTCCTATTAGAAAGGAGCAGGTCTCCTATACTTGTAATGCCCATGCACTAAGTGCATGAACTGACAAACATTTAGCCCTGAGGGAATACATGAACACACTGTCTAACAAATTGTTTTCACGAGCATCATAAAAAACCTTTAAAAAAATAATGTGGATGTGGCATCACGGACCACGGTCACCCTGGTGATGTGATGGAGGATGAGGAGAAGGAGGAGGACAACATCAACTATCCAAAATCAGGAAGCATATACCCATGTGTGAGTGTAAAGAGGTGCATGAGAATAGACCTCCCAAAAAAGACTCTGGATTTGAGCTTATGTAGTGCTGCTATCATTTGGTGGTGTTGAGAAGTCTGGCCCAATCCAGCCCTTGTTCATTTTTATAAGAGTCAGCCTGTCAGCATTTTCAGTTGACCGGTGGATGCGCTTATCAGTTATAATTCCACCAGCGGCACTAAAAACCCGCTCAAACAAAACACTAGTGGCAGGGCAGGCAACCACCAATGCATAGAGAGCCAGTTCATGCCACGTGTCCAGCTTGGATACCCAATAATTATAAGGCACAGAGGAATCACAGAGGATGTTGGTACGGTCAGCAAAATACTCCTTCAGCATCTTCCCAAAGTTTGCACTCCTTGTGAGAGTAGCCTGCGCCTCAGGGCCTGTGCGATGGGAGATTCTAAGAAAACTCTCCCAGAACCTTGCCAGTACTCCTTGGTTGTCCAACAAACTGTGACCTCTGCCGCCAGCATTTTCAGATGGGAAATTTTTTGATAATTATGCAACCAGGGCCTTCAGGTACTGCCCCATTTTAGTAGACCTGTCCACCTCGGGAATAAGAGATAGAAATTTCTTCTTGTAGCGTGGGTCTAGAAGTGTCACCAACCAGTAATGACTGTCACCCCAAATTTTGAGAATGCGAGGGTCACGGGAAAGGTAGCATAACATAAACTCGATTATGCATGCCAGACTGCTAACAGGCAAGACTTCCGTGTCCTCACCAAGAGGATGACTGACCATGCTCTCCTCCTCCTCTTCCCCCCTGAACAGACAGTATGGCAGGTGTGCAGGTAGTACCGCCTATAGCGCATGAACATAGCTCCTGTTCTTCCTCCTCCTCCTCTTCCTCATTGTCACCCATTCCACATTGAGATGAGGCTGGGCTGTGTGTAATCACTCTGTATGGTTCCTTGCAGCCACCACACTGCTTCTTCCTGCCTGTTGGGGTGCTACGCCTCCCTCACCCTGTGTGCTGCTGTCCTCACTTTGCATGTCCTCCTGCCAGCTTGAGACAGTTACTATATCATCCACCACCTTGTCTTCCACTTCTGCACCCTGGTCCTCCTCCTGACTTTCTGGTTATTGTGTCTCACCATCCTCCATCTCTTGTAACACTTTCCCACCGTCACCTTAATGTGACCATGGCTGCTCAAATATTTGGGCATGCAATCTCCTCTTGACCCGCTTCAAGTGGAGCAGGCGAGAGGCCCAAATCTATAAAAGGAAAAGTGAAGAGCTCTTTTGAGTGTCCAAGTGTGGGATCAGTTGTTTCCGGGCACTTGGCATGGTGGGTAGAAGGAGGATCAGGGTGAGGAATATGTGGTCCAGGCTCACAGCTGCTGAGACTTGACCGTGTGGAAGACAGGGTTGTGGAGTTGGTACTGGCAAAGTGACTGGAAGCATAATCCGCTATCCAACCAACAACCTTTTCACACTGCTCTGGGTTCAATAGTGGTGTGCTGCGGTTCCCTAGTCATTCGGACAGGAAGGTCGAGCGAGAAGATGTGGGTGTTTGTTGTGGCACAGTTTCAGCTTTCCCACGGCCATGGCCTTGGCCTCGGCCTCTGCATGCACCATCACGTCCAGTTCCCCGTCCCTTGCCACACGCCTTGTCCATTTTAAATGGAGGACAAGATTTCCCACGTTCACTACAAATGGCTGAATTTGAAGCAAACTTATATGTGATCCATGTGATGGACAAACCACAGTTTTAAATAGCTGGCCTGTAAGTAACTATTTTTACGAGAAAACTGGTGTCAATAACTTCGCTAACACACCACAACAAAATTTAAAGGGAGGCGAGAAATGGCAGAATTTTGAGCGCACTTTTTATCTCTGATCCGTGTGATGGACAAACCACAGTTTTAAAAAGCTGGCCTGTAGAAAAAAAGAAATATTCCTGACCCCTGATACCTGGGGCTATGTCTACAAATATATGTAATAGCAGCAGCAGACAGAATTGGAATGGACCCTCTTGCTATATGCACTGCAGTCTGCCATATACACTGCCTGCCTGCCTAGCACTGATATCTCTGCAGCTTTATTAGTCATCAGAAGGGCTGCTAGTTGAGATAGATATGTGTATAATATATGGTATATCCACATGAAGTAAGAACCAAGCAAATCTCTCCCTAGCTCAGCAGCAACTCTTCCTTCACTGCCTTACGGAGTAGACTGTGATGAGCATGGCGGTGCCAGGTCTGATATAGACCTGATGATGCTGTGCGGCCAGCCAACCAACATGGCTGCAGCATTACAGTGTGTGGCAGACAATCCCTGCATGTTCACTGGCTCTCTAAAGAGCGCCAAACATGCCGGGCGGGGACTCGAGCTCCGGTCGAGCAACCCCGGAAATACTCGGCGAGCTCCGAGCATCTCAGTTAGATGCTTGGGCGAGTACCGATTGTGGCGCGCATGCTCACTCATCACTAGTTATCATTCATGTTGTCCGAAAAAATTCCAAGAAGCAAAAATTCTGCTGGGGTATGAAAACTTTTGAGCACAACTGTACCACTGTGCACTTACAGTTGCTCATTTAGCCTATCTACCCAGTTAATTATTTTTCTCTGCTCTCTGTAGAAAAAAGAAGTCTCTTTTCCCTGCATGAGTCATCCCCCTCTTCAACTCCTGACCCAGATCCTCCCTCCTCCCCCCTGCCTGGAACTTTTGCAGTGATGACTCATGCAGGTAAAATTGACCTCCTGTTTCTAAATAGAGCCGACTCAGCTAGTCAGTTATTAATCACGTGATGCCGTAGACCAAATGGAAAAGAGAGGAATTAGCTGGGTTGAAAGACAAAATGAGCAATTGTAAGTACACAGTACTATATAATATATTGACTGCAATATATTAAGAAGATAAAAAAATTAGTTAAAGGTTTTGTCCTGAAGACGAGGTCCTGCATGACCTTAAAACACGTTGACTATTAACCTGTTTGAAATAAATCTTTGAAGAATATTGTCCGCCATTCATCTTTATCAGAAGTGTAGATTTGGACACATACACCCAGTTTCACCACTAGTCCCACAAACTCAGTCTGTTTATGCCCATTACCTTCGGGGTTTGCAAGCTCAGGGTTTCTCATGACTTAGGGTTTCTCATGACTTGTCATCTTGTTCAAGGACCCCTTCTCCAGAAGGCCTCTCTGTTTTGTCAGTTACTGCAGGATCTCGCTATCCATGTCCTCAAGTCTCATTTCCTTTTGTAGATCACCCCAACAGCAGCACTTCTCTCTTCATTCTCCAAACCCTATCTGACTAACTATCAAGATGTTCTCACTGTCTTCCTAGACAGGCTAGTCTCAAGCATTAACTATATCCTATATTATACACTATGCTTATCTATACTACATATATTATACTTCACATTACTTATAACACTACAACACTCTATACATAACAATATCACAATATTTCACAATACTCTACATTGCACACAAGACAATGTATAAACAAAAGGTGCAGGAAATTACATTACAATATACAGCGCAATTGGTGTCTTTAGGGGTATCCTTATTTTTCTTTTACAAAAATCCCTACAAATACTGAAGTGAAGCAAGCTGTGGATGCTGGGACAACTGGCTTGGGGCACCCCTGAGCAGGATAGAGCATACTATATTCTTTGCATAGTTGCCAGGATTGCCCAGGATTTAGATTTTTTCAGACTGGTCAGGAGTCCTTGAAACAATGCAGACATGTCATGGACCAAAAAGGGACATTATTTTTGTAAACCTTTCTCAAGTGTGTGGGATTTTGCCTTTTATTGGAGCTTTCACTGTGGGATTAGGGGCATTCCTGAGTGTGACTTAGGTAGTGGGATATAAAGTGCTATATCAGCTGCGTTGGTAAGTATCTACCTATTATGGAACTATGGGGTACTCCATTGCAGTCCTACCTGAAAGTTTAGCATGAACATTGATTTCTTAAATATATTAAAATCAGGTGGTAGTTATAGGGGATGCAGAAGTCACAGTCAAATCTGAGCCCTGGTGCCTAAGAGTAGTGACATATCTTGGGGCTCATGTGTCCAATGCAAAGGCTCCAATGGTGCCCCCAGTAATGCAAGTTTTCAATAGTATTGGTCTTTACATATAGGCCAAAGAGACTTTTTGGTACCCTTAGGCACTGTTACGTGTTTACCACGATAGAGAGGAGCCAGAAGACTGCAGCTTCTGATTTCTCCTACTCCTGCACTGATTAGAAGCACTTCACCTTCTTATTAAATTGTACAATTTCTTTTAGCAGTTCAGGGGTTAATCTGCTCAGTTGATGCTCATGGATCTAAGGCTGTAAGCTGTGCACTGTTAGCCACTCCCATCTCATATGTAATTTGGGCCCTGACTAGCACTCATTGTCAGAGGTAGTTTATGCTGCCTGGCTGAAGGTTGATGTTGATTATTATAAGAGAAGGTGGTTTGTGTATTTATCTGTGTCTGTTGCTAGGTTTTGAGTGCGTGATAATTCCCTTTCTTCTCCTACTTTGGTTTAACCCCATCTTCCACTCCCAATTGCATACATCTGTTAAATGTGTGAGTATATTTGCATAATCCGTATTTTCCTTTTATCCCTTTGTATCACCTTGTTAGTCTGGTTGGTGTATTACAGTACACTACTACTCTCCACTTCCAGGGGTGAGAGAAGTGTTCAGACTGGGGGTGAATTCAGGAGCTAACGCAAAGTACGTGGCCCCAGCGTCTTCACCATCAGAAGTAATCCGGGAAACAGGGCGAGCTAGGGTGCCCCTAATGTTAGGGACAGGGAAGAAGCCCCTGGTACCGGGACACCTGATAACAGAGTCCTGACAGGCACCAGGGCCCGGTTGTGATTGCAACCCCTGCACCTATTATAGCTATGTCCTTGCTTAAGAGGCCTGTCTGCCACATAAAAAAATGAGAGGAAAATATATTGCCCATAGTAGGTGGGGATTCCGGGTACCAATTTTGCATTGAGAATATGCTTCTAATTGAAGCTTGAAATCCCTACAGTATGTGCCAACAATAAATCAGTATGTTGACTGATGACTAAGAGAAAATCAGAACTGTTGTGACAACATAGATCATGAAACTGGTATCGTGTAAAAGTGAAAGTAAACCAAGCTGAAGAATCGAGGAAAGAAATCGGCATCAAACAGGAAGTTGTAAAAATGATGATAAATAACTCTGTTATCAGATTCATCAGAAACCAGCTGCATTATTAGTTTTTTATAGTGTTTCTATTTTTTTTTTTCAGGTTTTCCTACTATAGATGTCTATATCGGATTCGCCGGACTATATGTGATCCATTTTATTAATAAAAGATAAATATTGTCAATGATAGCTGCATTTCTCTTTCCTATGCCACCATATAGCTGACATACATACTGCCCATTCCATTATTCTGCACACATTTTAATATATTTGGCAACCTTGAAATATTAGGCTAATAGAAAGAATGGACTTTACTAAATATCAGCCAATCTCCTATCTCTATTGAATACATGTCCAGAAGCAGCAACAGCATGGAGGATGATACACAGCAATACTAAGCAGTGTTGCTTTGAATTCATCGTCTTAGATTAGAGTTGAGCGACTTTTGTTTTTTTTATGGTCGAGTTTCGTTTCGTGAAACCCGACTTTTCCAAAAGTCGGGTCGAGCAAGATCGGCCAATTATAGGGAAAAGTCGGAGTCGTCCCGAAACACGAAACCCAATGTAAGTCAATGGGGAATAAAAGTCGGCAGTGAGAGGACAGGAAACACACCTACAGTGCTCATTTGAATGCCAAAAGCATCAATTATTCTTACTTAAGCTGGTCAACCTTAATTAACTTCATAATACAAGTTACGCACTGAAAAATGGGGGTTATTTGGCTAAAGTTGTGGGGGGGTAGGGCTGGCTCCAGGTTTTCATGTGCCCTGGGCGAAAGAGCGCCCCTTTAACACATAATACCACAACTCATCATGCTCCGATACGGCAGAGAAATAGCGGTATAGTACAATGAAAAATACTTCACTTTTTACATCTCATGACGAGGCCCATCTATTTCTCCATACAATCATTGGTCCCATATAATGTTTGAAACAGTATATGATGAGCTCCACATAATGCTACAGTATATGTTGGTCCCCATGGATGAAGCTCCACTGTCTTATGGGCCCAAATAATGCTCCAAACATAATGGGCCCCATTTCTAATGCTCTAGTGTATAATGGGCCCTGTAAATGCTGCTCCAGTGTCTGATGTCCACCTTTGGAATGTTCCAGTGTATGGTGGGCCCCATCTATCATTCTCCAGAGTATAGTGCTCCCCAAAAATTGCTGTCCCAACATTGAAAACAATCAAATAATTCTCCTCGCTAGGGAATCCCTGTACTAGTCTGGACTCCTCGTCGTCCCCATCTTCCATCTCACTGCACAGTATTTCAACCTTGCAAGTGCTGTGATCCTGAGCAAGCAGGGGGGGCCCACTCGTTGGCGACGGCACTGGCACAGGGCCCCTGATAGTACGGTGGTGTGTCTGATGGCGGGTGGGCCGAACCTGCACTTTCATCTGCAGCTTCCTCTTTGTCACCGTGTAAGATGGAACTGTATATGGGAAGGGTAACCTGAGTTTCATCAGGGTCAGATTCAGGCCGGGTAGCGTGCGAGGGGAATGTAGTGGTCTGGGTCAATGTACCAGCAGATTCATCGAGCAGTGGCTGGGCATCAGTGCACTTGTGTCGCCCCCAGTAGTACGGTCGCTACAGTGGCATTACCTTCCTCCTAGGGAGTGTGATGTCATGCTTGGGAGCAACGAAGGATCTCTCTAGCAGGTTAACTGATTGGGCGGCGTTATTCCCACGAGTCATGACCCTCCAAACAGCGTTCATGAAGGCAAAGTGTTTGTTTTACGTGGGCAGTATGGTTGCAAAGCTGAACCTTAAAGGAATGTCCAGAAGGGCACCACCAGGAGTGGAGCCTACGGCGTAATTTGACTCAACACGGGCAACCTCAACCATGCCAGCTACAGAACAGATGCACACATTGCAAGCTTAATTCCGTTAACGAACGAGACTCCGTCATGCCCCGCGGTCCGAGTCTGGCTTACTAGAGGGACACGTGAGGCTCTGGCACATGAGATTGGCCAATAACTGGTGTGTCATGCCCTAACATGTCCGTGGCTGCATGTGCGCTACACTGAAAAGGCCAGCGTTTGTCGCTTACAGGTGTAGATAACCCGCTGAACAACGTTAGTGATGGGGATCACTGATTACAATTATTACTCGCGAACGATGATTTCCCAGTAAGTGCAGGTCAACCGCAGTTCCGGAATTAGGCCTAACCGTCATTTCTGAAAAAAATGAAAAACTTACGTGTGCAAACCACAGGTGCTGTAGCTTGCTTAACAGCTCACCAGCCGTTCTCACGCCCAGTATGGGTTACACGTGATTGCACAAAGGTGAGAAAGGGTACCGTATCCCCGGATAACATGTATGGATAGCGTACACATTCAAAATATATGTCTATACATCAGGAGGCAGGCTCAGACGGTGTTAGGCCCAGTATGGATTGCACGTGATTGCACAGAGGTTAGAAAGGGTACCGTATCCCCGGATAACATGTATGGATAGCGTACACATTCAAAAGATATGTCTATACATCAGGAGGCAGGCTCAGACGGTGTCAGGCACAGTATGGCTTGCAAGTGATTGCACAAAGGTGAGAAAGGGTACCGTATCCCCGGATAACATGTATGGATAGCGTACACATTCAAAATATATGTCTATACATCAGGAGGCAGGCTCAGACGGTGTTAGGCCCAGTATGGATTGCACGTGATTGCACAAAGGTGAGAAAGGGTACCGTATCCCCGGATAACATGTATGGATAGCGTACACATTCAAAAGATATGTCTATACATCAGGAGGCAGGCTCAGACGGTGTAAGGCCCAGTATGGCTTGCAAGTGATTGCACAAAGGTGAGACAGGGTACCGTATCCCCGGATAACATGTATGGATAGCGTACACATTCAAAAGATATGTCTATACATCAGGAGGCAGGCTCAGACGGTGTAAGGCCCAGTATGGCTTGCAAGTTATTGCACAAAGGTGAGAAAGGGTACCATATCCCCGGATAACATGTATGGATAGCGTACACATTCAAAAGATATGTCTATACATCAGGAGGCAGGCTCAGACGGTGTTAGGCCCAGTATGGCTTGCATGTGATTGCACAAAGGTGAGAAAGGGTACCGTATCCCCGGATAACATGTATGGATAGCGTACACATTCAAAAGATATGTCTATACATCAGGAGGCAGGCTCAGATGGTGTCAGGCACAGTATGGCTTGCAAGTGATTGCACAAAGGTGAGAAAGGGTACCGTATCCCCGGATAACATGAATGGATAGCGTACACATTCAAAAGATATGTCTATACATCAGGAGGCAGGCTCAGACGGTGTCAGGCACAGTATGGCTTGCAAGTGATTGCACAAAGGTGAGAAAGGGTACCGTATCCCCGGATAACATGTATGGATAGCGTACACATTCAAAATATATGTCTATACATCAGGAGGCAGGCTCAAACGGTGTTAGGCCCAGTATGGATTGCACGTGATTGCACAAAGGTGAGAAAGGGTACCGTATCCCCAGATAACATGTATGGATAGCGTACACATTCAAAAGATATGTCTATACATCAGGAGGCAGGCTCAGACGGTGTCAGGCACAGTATGGCTTGCAAGTGATTGCACAAAGGTGAGAAAGGGTACCGTATCCCCGGATAACATGTATGGATAGCGTACACATTCAAAATATATGTCTATACATCAGGAGGCAGGCTCAGACGGTGTTAGGCCCAGTATGGATTGCACGTGATTGCACAAAGGTGAGAAAGGGTACCGTATCCCCAGATAACATGTATGGATAGCATACACATTCAAAAGATATGTCTATACATCAGGAGGCAGGCTCAGACGGTGTAAGGCCCAGTATGGCTTGCAAGTGATTGCACAAAGGTGAGACAGGGTACCGTATCCCCGGATAACATGTATGGATAGCGTACACATTCAAAAGATATGTCTATACATCAGGAGGCAGGCTCAGATGGTGTAAGGCCCAGTATGGCTTGCAAGTGATTGCACAAGGGTGAGAAAGGGTACCATATCCCCGGATAACATGTATGGATAGCGTACACATTCAAAAGATATGTCTATACATCAGGAGGCAGGCTCAGACGGTGTTAGGCCCAGTATGGCTTGCATGTGATTGCACAAAGGTGAGAAAGGGTACCGTATCCCCGGATAACATGTATGGATAGCGTACACATTCAAAAGATATGTCTATACATCAGGAGGCAGGCTCAGACGGTGTCAGGCACAGTATGGCTTGCAAGTGATTGCACAAAGGCGAGAAAGGGTACCGTATCCCCGGATAACATGTATGGATAGCGTACACATTCAAAAGATATGTCTATACATCAGGAGGCAGGCTCAAACGGTGTTAGGCCCAGTATGGATTGCACGTGATTGCACAAAGGTGAGAAAGGGTACCGTATCCCCAGATAACATGTATGGATAGCGTACACATTCAAAAGATATGTCTATACATCAGGAGGCAGGCTCAGACGGTGTAAGGCCCAGTATGGCTTGCAAGTGATTGCACAAAGGTGCGAAAGGGTACCGTATCCCCGGATAACATGTATGGATAGCGTACACATTCAAAATATATGTCTATACATCAGGAGGCAGGCTCAGACGGTGTTAGGCCCAGTATGGATTGCACGTGATTGCACAAAGGTGAGAAAGGGTACCGTATCCCCGGATAACATGTATGGATAGCGTACACATTCAAAATATATGTCTATACATCAGGAGGCAGGCTCAGACGGTGTTAGGCCCAGTATGGATTGCACGTGATTGCACAAAGGTGAGAAAGGGTACCGTATCCCCGGATAACTTGTATGGATAGCGTACACATTCAAAATATATGTCAATACTCCAGGAGGCAGGCTCAGATGGTGTCAGGCACAGTATGGATTTGACGGCCCAGACTACACAGCGGAGGAGCAGGGAGAGGTAAAGAATGCAAATGCTGGGGCCCTGTCCAAGCAATGGGGGCCCACTCGTGGGTGTCGGTACTGGCACTGGGCCCCTCATAGTACGGCGGTGTGTCTGATGGCGGGTGTGCACCACCACCGTCAGAGACACTTGATTGCACTATGAGGGACCCTGTGCCAGTGCCCGCGCCCAAGAGTCGGCCTACCCACCTGTCCAGGGCAACGGCACTCGCACGGTGTCGTGCGCTAGGTGGTGACCCCGGCCATGGGGGGGGGGCAGCACAGTTAGGGAGTTTTAGAAAGTGGCATATGCTGATGTTGGACATTCAGCTGATGCAAAAGGCGAAATAGGTCAAGTCCCAGGAAGAGGTGGACCAAAGCAAGCCATTTTTCTGTCACCCTATGTGTCATCAGGGGAAGGTAGGACAAAATCCTTGGAAACCCATGCATGGTTCATTTTAATGAAGGTTAGATCATCCACATTTTGGGTTGACAGACGGGTCCTTTTTTCTGTCAGGATTGATCCAGCTGCACTGAAGACTCTTTCCGATAGCACACTTGCAGCTGGGCAAGCGAGCTCCTGTAAGGCATATTGTGCCAATTCAGGCCAGGTGTCCAGTTTAGCAGCCCAATAGTCAAAGGGGAATGACCTGTGTGGGAGAACATCGATATGGGAGGAAGAGTAGTTTGTAACCATGGTTGACAACTGCTGTCTCCTGTCACTTTCCTTCGATGCTGTATTACCAGTTGTGTGAGCGGTACTTGAAAAATCAGTCCACAACATTGTCATGAAACCCCTGTCTCCAACGCCACTTCTTCTGTGTGCACCATGAACACCTCTGCCAAGCTGCCCCCGGCCCGTACGGCTCGTGTGAGAACCATCACCGCTGCTGTGTGCTGGGAATGCCTGAAGCAACCGATTTACCAGAGTTGTTTGTTTATTAGCCAATATTAGGTCAAGGTTCTCCTGTGGCATGATGTTTTGTAATTTGCCTTTATAGCGTGGATCCAGGATGCTGGCCAACCAGTAGTCGTCATCGTTCATCATTTTGGCAATGCGGGTGTCCCTTTTTAGGATCCGCAAGGCATAATCTGACATGTGGGCCAATGTTCCCGGTGTCAATGATGCACTGCGAGTGCTGGGTGGAGGAGCACTTTCTGGCAAATCCACATCCCTCCAGTCATGCACAAACCCTGTACCAGACCTTGCCACGCCAACATTTTCACTTGCCCCACGAGATGCATCCTCCTCCCCTAAGTAATCATCCCCATCATCATCCTCCTCCTCCTCTTCTTCCTCCAACTCGTCCAGGAGAGGTCCCTGAGCAGACAATGGCTGAATGTCATCAAAGATTCCCTCCACCTCTTCCTCCTCGTCAACATTGGCTGCAGACGCCTGCTCCTTAAGGTGCGTCAAAGTTTGCATGAGCAGATGCATAAGTGGGATGCTCATGCTTAGGATGGCGTCGTCTACGCTTACCAGCCATGTGCATTCCTCAAAACACTGAAGGACTTTACAGAGGTCTTTCAGCTTCGACCACTGCACACCTGTCAACTGCATGTCTGCTTTCAAAGTGCCTGGCCGTGTATCCTCCCACAAATGCATTATGGCCTGCCTCTGCTCGCACAGCCGCTCCACCATGTGCAGGGTGGAGTTCCACCTTGTTGCAATGTCGATAATGAGGCGATGGTTGGAAAGGTGGAGCAATCGCTGCAGCTTCTGCATACGAACGGAGTGTACAGGCGACCGGCGGATGTGCGCGCACAGTCTTCGCACCTTATGGAGCAGGGCTGTTAACTCCGGATAATTTTTGAGGAAGCACTGCACCACCAGGTTCAAGGTGTGAGCCAAGCAAGGTATGTGGCTGAGTTTTGAAAGGGCTATGGCTGCCACAAAATTACGGCCGTTATCACTAACTACCTTGCCTGCCTCAAGATGTACAGTGCCCAGCCATGACTCAGTTTGTCGCTTCAAGTACTCGGCCAGCACCTCGGCGGTGTGTCTGTTGCCCAAACACATCATCTGCAACACAGCCTGCTGACGCTTTCCACTAGCTGCTCGATAGGGAGACACCTCGTGTGCAACAGTGGCAGCTGCAGATGGAGTGCTCGTACGACTGCGCTCTGTGGACGAGCTTTCGCTTCTGGAGGAGGAGGAGGAGGAGGGTGGAACGCCTACAGCCAACTGTTTCCTATACCGTGGGCTAGGCAGCACTGTCCCACCACCGCTGTCCCCTGTGGACCCTGCATCCACCACATTAACCCAGTGCGCAGTGATGGACACCTAACGGCCCTGGCCATGCCTACTGGACCATGCATCAGTTGTGAGGTGCACCTTTCCACTCACTGACTGCTTGAGTGCATGGACAATGCGGTCTTTCACATGATGGTGGAGGGCTGGGATGGCTTTGCGAGAGAAGAAGTGGCGACTGGGTACGTCATAGCGTGGTACTGCATAGGCCATGAGTTCGCGGAAAGCTGCGCTTTCCACCAACCGATAGGGCATCATCTCAAACGAGATTAGTTTGGCAATGTGGGCGTTCAAACCCAGTGTACGCGGATGAGAGACTGAGTACTTTCTTGACCTACTCATAGTGTCTGGGAGGGTGAGCTGGACTTGAGAGCTGCATATGGTAGAAGTAGCGGTGGACAGGGCGGACTGAGAGAGGGTTGATGATGGTGATGGAGTTGGTGTTCTTTCTGATGGCCTAGATTCAGTATTTCGTTGATATAACAGTGGGATTCCCTGACTGCTGTGGCCTTGCAACGACACCTCAACATTTGCTGCTGTGCTAACCGGTGGGCTTACAGTGGGGGAAACAATGTAGTGTTGCTGACTACCTTCTTTGTGATCAGTTGCACATGTGGCACTTGAGGTTTGGTGTTGTGTCCACGCTTGCAAGTGCATGCGGGTTAAATGTCTAAGCATGCAACTGGTATTCAAATTTTTCAGATTTTTCCCTCGGCTAAAGGTCTTTGCGCACTTCTTACAGATAACCTTGGCCTGATCATGAGGATTTTGTTCAAAAAAGTGCCACACTGCACTCTTCCTACTTTGGCAGACATTTTGTGGCCTAGCACGCTGTGATGTTTTGACCCTCTGGACAAGCTGTCCAGCAACTCTTTTGATTTTTGGAACCTGTCTTTGGAGTGCTCCGGGCCTGCCAGATAACAGCTGTTGCGATGTTGATGTCTGCTGTGGATGCGCCTCATCTGAGCTATTGGAAGCAGCACCCTCTTCCCCCAATGGATGCCAATCTGGGTCAACAACTGGGTCATCCATCACCTCCTCTTCAATGTCATGTGCACCTTCCTCTGTGTCACCGTGTATGGTGGTATAGTGTGCGGGAAGGGGCACCTGAGTCTCATCAGGGTCAGAATCTGGCTCTGTACACTGCGAGGACAATGTAGTGCTCTGAGTGAATGTACCAGCAGAATCATCTATCAGCGGCTGTGCATCAGTGCACTCCATGTCAGATTCATCTTGGCCTGGGTAATTCACCATTTCACTTGATAATCCAGGCATGGTATGTGAAAACAGCTCCATGGAGTAATCAGTAGTATGGCCTGCGTCATCCTTCAATCTTGGTTGTGGTGAAGGTCACAAGGAAAGGTGTGGTTCATGAACATGAGCCTCCAATGACGACTCAGTGCTTTTCTTTTTACAACTTCAGAAGAGGAGGCGATAGAGCTGGAGGCTGAGTCAGCAATGTAAGACAAAACTTTTTCCTGATGCTCTGGCGTTAAAAGCGGTTTGCCAACTCCTAGAAAACTAAGCCTTCGAAGCCTTATGGAGCCAGACGATGACGCAGGCTCAACACCTCCTGCATTCGGTCCTATTTTGCTTTTACCACTACCATCAGATCCACCACCAAAACCATCATTACCAGCTGCCAACCCCCGCCCAATTCCACGGCCTCTTCCACCAGCCTTCCTCATTTTTGGTAGAAATGTAGACAAAATCCAACAAACTATATAGTAATGTAAAACAAGGTACAAGGTGTCTATAGGACAGGAGAGATTTAGATTTTCTGCACACACTAGTGGACACTGGACACTTTTGGATTGTGTGAGGCCCACTGAATATCACAGCGCTATGTCACAGGCTCGATGCAGCAGGTGTGAAAAAAGTGACTACAGGATAAGGGAGATTTAGATTTTCTGCACACACTAGTGGATACTGGACACTTTTGGATTGTGTGAGGCCCACTGAATATCACAGCGCTATGTCACAGGCTCGATGCAGCAGGTGTGAAAAAAGTGACTACAGGATAAGGGAGATTTTGAATTTCTGCAGACACTTGTGGACACTGGACACTTGGATTGTGTGAGGCCCACTGAATATCACAGCGCTATGTCACAGGCTCGATGCAGCAGGTGTGAAAAAAGTGACTACAGGATAAGGGAGATTTTGAATTTCTGCAGACACTTGTGGACACTGGACACTTGGATTGTGTGAGGCCCACTGAATATCACAGTGCTATGTCACAGGCTCGATGGCACAGGTGTGAAAAAAGTGACTACAGGATAAGGGAGATTTTGAATTTCTGTGAGATTTTGAATTTCTGCAGACACTTGTGGACACTGGACACTTGGATTGTGTGAGGCCCACTGAATATCACAACGCTATGTCACAGGCTCGATGGCACAGGTGTGAAAAAAGTGACTACAGGATAAGGGAGATTTAGATTTTCTGCAGACACTTGTGGACACTGGACACTTGGATTGTGTGAGGCCCACTGAATATCACAGCGCTATGTCACAGGCTCGATGCAGCAGGTGTGAAAAAAGTGACTACAGGATAAGGGAGATTTTGAATTTCTGCAGACACTTGTGGACACTGGACACTTGGATTGTGTGAGGCCCACTGAATATCACAGTGCTATGTCACAGGCTCGATGGCACAGGTGTGAAAAAAGTGACTACAGGATAAGGGAGATTTTGAATTTCTGCAGACACTTGTGGACACTGGACACTTGGATTGTGTGAGGCCCACTGAATATCACAGCGCTATGTCACAGGCTCTATGGCACAGGTGTGAAAAAAGTGACTACAGGATAAGGGAGATTTTGAATTTCTGCAGACACTTGTGGACACTGGACACTTTTGGATTGTGTGAGGCCCAATGAATATCAGAGCACTATGTCACAGGCTCGATGCAGCAGGTGTGAAAAAAGTGACTACAGGATAAGGGAGATTTTGAATTTCTGCAGACACTGGACACTTTTGGATTGTGTGAGGCCCAATGAATATCAGAGCGCTATGTCACAGGCTCGATGCAGCAGGTGTGAACAAAGTGACTACAGGATAAGGTGCAAATTGCCTCTTCAGAAAGAAAGAGGACTTTTACTCTACAGCGCCACCTATTGGTAGTAGCAATCCTACAAGTCACAATCAACCCTTTAACGAGTCTTGTAGTATGACTTAGGATACAAGCCAAATCAGAATCTCAATTTGCAGACACGGTGTTTCTAGCTGTTGGCTCTCGTCAGTGCAAAGTATGAGATCTGATTTGGCTAGGTAAGAGGCTCTGGACTAGGGTCTAAGAAGTAAGGTTTCTCCTTGCGGAGAGTGACATGCCATCTGTGGCTTGTCAAGGTAAGGAGGCTTATTCGCCGTGCAATGCTCCTCTGGGAAAATAATATGCAAATTGCCTCTTCAGAAAGAAAGAGGACTTTTACTCTACAGCGCCACCTGTTGGTAGTAGCGATTCTACAAGTCACAATCAACCCTTTAACGAGTCTTGTAGTATGACTTAGGATACAAGCCAAATCAGAATCTCAATTTGCAGACACGGTGTTTCGAGCTGTTGGCTCTCGTCAGTGCAAAGTATGAGATCTGATTTGGCTAGGTGAGAGGCTCCTTATCCTTACAGGATAAGGGAGATTTTGAATTTCTGCAGACACTGGACACTTGGATTGTGTGAGGCCCAATGAATATCACAGCGCTATGTCACAGGCTCGATGCAGCAGGTGTGAAAAAAGTGACTACAGGATAAGGGAGATTTTGAATTTCTGCAGACACTTGTGGACACTGGACACTTTTGGATTGTGTGAGGCCCACTGAATATCACAGCGCTATGTCAAAGGCTCGATGCAGCAGGTGTGAAAAAAGTGACTACAGGATAAGGGAGATTTTGAATTTCTGCAGACACTTGTGGACACTGGACACTTGGATTGTGTGAGGCCCACTGAATATCACAGTGCTATGTCACAGGCTCGATGGCACAGGTGTGAAAAAAGTGACTACAGGATAAGGGAGATTTTGAATTTCTGCAGACACTTGTGGACACTGGACACTTGGATTGTGTGAGGCCCACTGAATATCACAGCGATATGTCACAGGCTCGATGGCACAGGTGTGAAAAAAGTGACTACAGGATAAGAGAGATTTTGAATTTCTGCAGACACTTGTGGACACTGAACACTTTTGGATTGTGTGAGGCCCAATGAATATCAGAGCGCTATGTCACAGGCTCGATGCAGCAGGTGTGAAAAAAGTGACTACAGGATAAGGGAGATTTTGAATTTCTTCAGACACTGGACACTTTTGGATTGTGTGAGTCCCAATGAATATCAGAGCGCTATGTCACAGGCTCGATGCAGCAGGTGTGAAAAAAGTGACTACAGGATAAGGGAGATTTTGAATTTCTGCAGACACTGGACACTTGGATTGTGTGATGCCCAATGAATATCACAGCGCTATGTCACAGGCTCGATGCAGCAGGTGTGAAAAAAGTGACTACAGGATAAGGGAGATTTTGAATTTCTGCAGACACTTGTGGACACTGGACACTTGGATTGTGTGAGGCCCACTGAATATCACAGCGCTATGTCACAGGCTCGATGCAGCAGGTGTGAAAAAAGTGACTACAGGATAGGGGAGATTTAGAATTTCTGCAGACACTTGTGGACACTGGACACTTGGATTGCGTGAGGCCCACTGAATATCACAGCGCTATGTCACAGGCTCGATGCAGCAGGTGTGAAAAAAGTGACTACAGGATAAGGGAGATTTTGAATTTCTGCAGACACTTGTGGACACTGGACACTTGGATTGTGTGAGGCCCACTGAATATCACAGTACTATGTCACAGGCTCGATGGCACAGGTGTGAAAAAAGTGACTACAGGATAAGGGAGATTTTGAATTTCTGCAGACACTTGTGGACACTGTACTCTTGGATTGTGTGAGGCCCACTGAATATCACAGCGCTATGTCACAGGCTCGATGGCACAGGTGTGAAAAAAGTGACTACAGGATAAGGGAGATTTTGAATTTCTGCAGACACTTGTGGACACTGGACACTTTTGGATTGTGTGAGGCCCAATGAATATCAGAGCGCTATGTCACAGGCTCGATGCAGCAGGTGTGAAAAAAGTGACTACAGGATAAGGGAGATTTTGAATTTCTGCAGACACTGGACACTTTTGGATTGTGTGAGGCCCAATGAATATCAGAGCGCTATGTCACAGGCTCGATGCAGCAGGTGTGAAAAAAGTGACTACAGGATAAGGGAGATTTTGAATTTCTGCAGACACTGGACACTTGGATTGTGTGAGGCCCAATGAATATCACAGCGCTATGTCACAGGCTCGATGGCACAGGTGTGAAAAAAGTGACTACAGGATAAGGGAGATTTTGAATTTCTGCAGACACTTGTGGACACTGGACACTTTTGGATTGTGTGAGGCCCACTGAATATCAGAGCGCTATGTCACAGGCTCGATGGCACAGGTGTGAAAAAAGTGAATTGTAGAATTGGGCAGAATAGGAATCTCCCTAGAGTGTAGGTCTGTAAGAACGGAACAAGTCCTCCACAGTGACACACAGATAGCTTCACTGTGGCTGTGATAACAGCCATTACACGGTACTGTGTGAGGAGCGTACACCGCTGTATGGTGTGAATAAATGCACGCTCAGTACCTTAGCAGGACAAAAAAAAATTGTGATTGCTTTTAAAAAAGCAGTTTGCAGAGCAGTGGGGAGACAGCAATGCAGCTGTCAGGAAGACTTAGAAGGTAGCCTAACAACCAACACCGCTGATCCACCACAATATAGCCTCCCCTTGCACTGCACACACAGTGACTGGTGTGTTGCACAGGCAAAATCGCTAGCAGCAGAAGCAGTTTTTTTGTCTTCTTTCCTGCCTAACGCTCTCCCTACAGAATCAGCAACCTCTCCCTATGCTAAGATCGGCAGAAGTAAGATGGCGGTCGGCGTGCACGCCCTTTTATAACCCCTGTGACGCCCACCAAAGCAAGCCAATCACTTGCATGCCCTTCTGAAAGATGGTGGCGACCCCTGCCTATGTCATCACGTTGCCCACAGTGTCCGTGGATCCTGATTGGCTAAAAAAGAGCGCTAAACAAACTTTTGAAACGCGACTTTGGCGCGTAAGTCGCCGACCTCGTGGCCGACCTCATCCTAGGGTCGGGTTTCGTTTCATGAAACCCGACTTTGCCAAAAGTCGGCGACTTTTGAAATTGTTCGACCCGTTTCGCTCAACTCTATCTTAGATCAGTTAAACAAACACTTACTAAAAAGCAACAGCATTATCATCTCTTTGTCTCTCTTGTACTCTGCCTCTCCTTCTCTGTAACCTCTGTGAACTTGCAATCCTTATTTTTTGTCCGAGTTGGATTTTAGCAGATTTTCATATTGAATGATAAGTTCAGGTGGCATCATATTGAAGAAGCATATTTCTCTGACAAGTTCTATTACAAAGGTTTTTTTTTTACACATTTAATGAAAAGTTTATGGCAACATTGACCACTTAAAGGGAACCTGTCAGCAGGATTATGCTGAGTAACCTACAGACAATGTCAGGTTGGCACCGTTATACTGATTAAAATGATACCTTTGTTGATGAAATCCATCTTGTGGTTGTTGTTTAATCTTTATTTGCTGTTTTCAGTTAAAGAGATTCTCGTGCCCTGGGGCGGGCATGTGGGTGGGTTTATGGGTGGGTCTTTATGTGGTGATCTGCTTACTAGAGTTGAGCAAACAGGTCGGTCAGATTCAAAAGTCGCCGACTTTCGCCAAAGTCGGGTTTCGCCGAGCGAAACCTGACCATAGCGTGAGGTTGGCCATGTGGTCGCAGACCCGAGCGCCAAAGTCAGATTTCACAGAATGCTTGCACGTGACTTTTTTTCAGCCAATGAGCAAGGACGTACACTGTGAGCAACGAGATGACATGTGCAGCGTCTGGAGAGAGAGTGATTTTGTGCACTTTAAAAAAGCGGTCCGGTATGTAGGTGTCCTCCACTCCCTGCTGACTTTGCTTCCCCATTGACTTTCCATTTAGTTTTGTGTTTCAGTTGGACCTTCGACTTTTCCTGATAGTCGGACGATTTCGTCCAACTCGACTTTTGAGAAAGTCGGGTTTCATGAAACCCGACTCGACCCTAAAAAAGGCAAAGTCGCTCATCTCTACTGCTTACATATTCATCTGTATAGCTTATTAGAGGTCACTGATCTCTCAGTGACCTGACCTCTATTTTACGTTACATAATATGGTTTGAAAAAAAATAAATTCACATTCAGCAGGCAGATGGCTGCGCATGCATTTAATTATTTTATTTAGTGATATAAATAATTACAAGGTAAAACAAACACAAAGAGCCTCACCATGTCCTATATTATGATTCAGTCCGTCTTGCAATGTAGTGGGTCTCCAGCCAATAGTCGTGACTTGAGGCTTATCATAGGAAAGAAATTTTGGCAAGTCCCAAAAATAGATAAAATCCTCAAATTTATTTAAAATATCTTAAAAGATTATACAGGTTGGGGATACACCTCAACGCGTTTGTGGCAAAAGCCCTTATTCACTGAGATCCCCAACCTGTAGTATCTTTTAAAATATTTGAAATAAATTTGAGGATTTTATCTATTTTTGGGAATTGCCAAAATTTCTTTCCTATAAATAATTACACAGGCTGCCCACAGCCCCACCCACATCCCCGCCCACAGGGCCACCCACAGCCCTGCCCACAGGCCGCCCCAAAGCACGAGAATCTCATTAACATGAAATCTGAAAATAAAGATTGAACAACAGCCACAAGACGGATTTGATCAACCAAGGTATGATTTTAATCAGTATAACGGCCTGACCTGACACTGTCTGTAGGTTACTGTGCACCATCCTGCTGACAGGTTCCCTTTAAAAGATAAAATAACTTAATGAAATGATTAAAAAAAATAATCACAGTGTCAATTTTTGCATGATAATTAATTTTCTTTTATACGAGGACATGCATGTCTACAAAGGTTAGAAATGATGTCAAAACTACTTTCCAAAACACGCTTCAAGAAATAAAAAGGAGAAAGTTTTGGAATGAATCATCATTACAGTCACTAGTTCTGATAATCTGAAGGTTGATCTCAAACAATGATCTTTTGCATGCAGAACTGTCGCATTACACTTGTAAGCTACTTCTGAACAAGCTTTTTATCGGAATTTGGTGTATCACTTTTTACATTTCTATTCTTGCAAACTATCTAAAAATTTTAGATACAGACCTGGCAAAAATTCAGGTCATTTCCAGACCAAAAAAGGGTGCAGTAAAATTAAACCTGTCCAAAAGTGGGTGTTCCTGGCAGACTGGGGAGTTCTGGGGCATGGCTTTGTGTGGAACTTAAAGAGGATGTGAGAAAGAGCAATATATGAAATTCTAAGAATTTTCTCATACACATATTATTAGCAAATCTATTTCAGGGACATAGGATTTTCTTTTAAAGTGAGCACAAAATCAGTTAAGATTCCCTTCTGTGGCAAGTACTAACTATGAGGAGGGGAGTTGATTCCTGTGCCACCTATTGGAAGAAGCAATCCTAAAACTTACTATCAACCCTTTAACGAGCTTTGTCATACAACTTAGGATAAGTCATATGGCTAAAGGCCCCGTCACACATAGCGATCTCGCTAGCGAGATCGCTGCTGAGTCACAAGTTTTGTGACACAACAGCGATCTCACCAGCGAGATCGCTGTGTGTGACAGCGATCAGCGACCAGCCCCCCTGCCGGTATCGCTGATCGCTCTGGGAAACCTCTGGACTTTTCTTTGGTCGCTGGTCTCCCGCTGGCCAGCACGCATCGCTGCGTGTGACAGGCGGGAGACCAGCGATCTGCTGGTAACTAGCGTACACAGCGCTAACTAACGAACACAGTAACTAACGAACACAGCGACGCCGAGCGCTCAGCGTCGCTGTGCTGATCGCTGGTGAAGCTGTCTGTTTGACAGCTCACCAGCGATCATGTAGCGAATCACCAGCGATCCTGACACATTGATATCGGTGTTGGGATCGCTGGTGAGTCGCTATGTGTGACGGGGCCTTAAGTCATATGGCTAAGCTCGTTAAAGGGTTGATATTAACTTTTAGGTTTGCTGCTTCCAATAGGTGGCACCAGAGTTCAAATCCTCTTCCTCTTTTAATTTTCTTTATTTAATTTTCCAGAGGAGCATTGCATGGCTTATAAGCCTCCTGACATTGGCATGCCAGACCAGGCTTGTCACTCCCCACACAACGAAACGTTGCCTCTTAGATCCTGGTCCATTGATTAAATTGGGGGAAAAAAATTTCTGTAAATTATCACATAAAAAAATTGAAAACAAGAACTCACAATGAGCTGCTTCAAAGAAAATAGATGCTTTAAAGGATTTATCTCTTATGTGGATGGTATAGTTCCTTTGAAAACATTAAGCCAATTCTCTCACTACATACACAGTCTACAACAGCCAAACCACTAAGTTGTAAAAAAAAGTTTTACCTTTCACACTGTGGTATCTCCCAGCTCATAGGCAAGAAGTCTCACAAAGCTATCAAGTAAGACAGTGGAGAGCCTAAATTAGAGGGTAAATAATAAAAATATATATGAAAGAAATGTTGTAAATGTCGATTCCCTTTTTTCTCATGTAGTTTCCAGGGAAAAAAATTGTATCTATAGAGAGGGAGATTAGTACCGTAACTTTAGCTAAGAATTCTTCTGCTCCGAAGGTCTCGTACGTATGAAGGGTATTTTCAAATCCAAAAAATAGATGGTATACTGTGGTTCATGAGAGAGTTGTGCTGCATGTATGATGGAGTTATTGAGGTTCCGGGACTCCATCTTTACAATATATTGCAAGGACAGTGATGTTAAGGCTACCCCAAAAAATGCTTTGTTATCAGTCCTTCCTGGTTTTTATAGATCTATTAGGCAGGACATAGCTTGACACTTGTAGTAGTGCAAAACTGTAATTCCTAGGCATTAGAAAATGCAGCGGACAGGAAAGTGGGCTGTACAGTGTTGTAGGGCACGTAGCCCCTAAAAGAACCATACTAGCACTGTGCCTGAGAATATAACTTTTAGTTCATATGCAGATGAGGAGGCTTCGGTGCACCCCGGCATGGCACAGAGTTTGGTGAACTGTAATGCCTCCTCATTGGCATATTGGGGCCTTTCCTCCATTTCGGAATGACATTGCTCGCTTTCTAGGGCAAACACTGAATACTGCCGACATGTGTGCGGCCGCATGCATTTTCATCCCTGTCTCTTTTCTGATTCGGCTCACTGCACTTTCAGTTGTATTAGTGTAGCAAGTAGCTTAAGAAGAAAGGAGGCAGGGAGGAGCATGCAAGCCGCCGCACATGCACAGACAGCATTCAGGCAGTGCTCACTCCGGGAAGCGAGTCCTTTCAATCAGAAGCAAGGGAAGCACCCCAATACACAAATGAGGAGTTGTAACATTGCAGCAAATTCTCAGCCTCACCAAGGGTGCACTGAAGTCTCCTCATTTGCATATAGTTATTTTCTCAAGCACTGTACAGAAACAGGTACAGTGCTAGTATGGTAAAAAGTGAGACATGCTCTCTACACCAATGTATAACCCCTTTAAAATACATTTTGGGGTGACGGATTCCCTTTAATAATCTTTGTTTCCTACAGCCCATGACGTGGGCAGCCTTGGTTGAGGCCATATCTCGTTGCTGATTTAGAAACTCTATGCAAAGATGCTATCTATGGGACTTCTCACACTGCGCTTTGTCCTGCATTCATTGATTGCCTCTGCGCATATGTCGAAACTACATTTTTCATGGGACATGGGACGAAGCGCAATGTGAAAGCCCTCTAAGATGTTCTCAGATATCCATGCAATGGCAGGCACCAAAACCCCCACCCCTTAACACCTTCCCAACTAACTAGCTAAATGAAACACGGCACATGGTGTGCAGATAAAAGGCTGCGGTATTTATTAATGGTTACTGTGAAGCAGTGACCGGAGTCATATGCGAGGGTTGCTATGTGTCCCCCAGGATCCACTCAGAAGCCTATTAGATCTGCTGGAGTGCCTTATTGTCACAGCAGGACAGCAGGTTGCATGTGAATCACAAGGCAGAATAATAGTGTGAAATTGGTCAAGTTGTTTGACCAAGGAATTGTTAAGGAAAATCCGGTATGGGCTTTTATTTTGAAACGGACTGCAGGAAGGTAGTGGGGTCCAGTCCGTTTCCTCCAGCCCAGATCTTACAAGTGGCCCATGGCCACAGAGTGGAGTGAAGGAAAAAAAACCTGAAGGAAGGGTTTGTGTGTATCAAGTTTTGAGCTTGCTTGCAGACAGAGCAGTACGTCTGCAGAGCACTCCCTGTGTGAGGTAACACAGGGCCAAGCGGAGCCAAAAAGGTCTGGCACCCCAGTGAATATGGCGGTGTCATTGCTCATGACAGCCAGTCCTAGACTGTATTTGATTTCTCCGCTGCGATCCGGAGGATACAGCGTGCTGTGCACTGTGTGAGTTTTCTTTTTTTGGACATTAAACACATTTGTTTTGAACTTGCTTGGGTCACTGCCTCATCACTGCACAGCGTGGACACCGCTGCACTACATATGGTTAGAGAATGCAGGCAGTGTGAATTGAGGCATACCCCAACGCCAGCTCCATGTCTGTCATTAGACCTGCCATGTTGCAATCTAGGCCTGTGGACAAAATGGAGGAGATCCTGAGGCAGCTGGTCCTCACATAGCAACAACAGCAGCAAACTAATAACCTGTTGCTGCAGCAAATTGCAGCAATGCGTGAGGCTCCTTCATCACCAACCCCGGAACTTCGCGATGCCCGAGACAAGGTCTGCACCGCGTTGAGGAAACTGAGTCCGGAAGATGACGTGGAAGCTTTCCTCACTCTCTATGAGTGCACGGCAGAGCGGGAGAACCTGCCAACGTCACAGTGGGCTGAAGTAGTGGCTCCATTCCTGAGGGGTGACACACTAAAGGCCTACCTTGACCTCAGTCGGGAGGATGCCCAGGAATGTGCCAAACTAAAAGGTGAGATCCTTGCCTGCCTGGGGTTAATACCTACGTGAGAGCCCAACGGGTGTTTTAGTGGACTTTTGTGGAAGCCCAGCCTGCCTGGTCTCAGGTTTATGACTTGCTGCAGCTTGTGAAACGGTGGCTCCAACCTAAGACTTTAACCCCACTTCAAATAGTGGAGAGGGTGGTGGTCAACCGGCTGGTGAGGGCGCTGCCAGCAGCCATACAGAGTTGGGTGGGAAAAGGGGACCCGGGCATCCTGGATCAGGTGGTAGGACTGATAGAGCGGTATAAGGCCACTCAGGACTGCTCTGCTTCAGCTGTCATGTAAGGCTCCACCAGCTCAAGAGCCGGAGAAAAGTCCACGACCCTCTACTGGTGCAAAACCGGACTGAGTCCGTACTGAGGGGGTATCACAAAAGGAGAGTGATAACAGACCTGTATCCCCCAAGTTGGTCCCAAGGTTCACTCGTGCAACAGTTGTTAAGTGTTGGCGATGCCAAGAGTCTGAACATGTGGTTGCCAACTTCCCCCTAACATCAGAACCCATGGACTGTGGGAATACCTACCGTATATCTACGTATGCCCAGCCAGTCTGCACTGTCACTACAGACCCTGCTGAACCTCAGCTGTGCAAGGTACTCATTAATGGGTACCTGTCATGTCGGACGCTGTTCACACCACAGCGTCCGGCAGGCAGAGGTAGTTCCACCTCCAGCCACTATAGCCTCAGTGGCGCCGGCTTGATCTTCAGGCTCTCGGGGGTTAATCCTGCTGGAGACCAGGTTGGAAGGTTAGTCACGCCCACGGTCTTTAAATAGTCATACTGGCATATGGGCGTCGCCGATTATAGCTTGTGTTTTCATACCAAGTGGTTCCGGTCTGGAGTGGAGGTGTTGCAGAGAGAGAGATTCGTATCTGGTGTCGTATGATCCGTCGTTATCCTTTCTCCTTCCCATATTTGTGTTTAGTTGTGCCCTGTTCACATTACTGTATATTCCTGTGTGTGTGCGGCGCAGTGCAGTTTAAGTTCTCCCTGTCTGTCTTATTTGTGTGGGAGCTTTCGTGGTGTGTCTCCTCACTGGGTGGAGGGTGGAGGGTTAAGTGCAGGGCTGAGCAGGAGATAAGGAAAGGGTGGAGGCTCAGGCATTTGCACCTTCAGCAAAAACCCTGGGTTGAGGGTCAGACAGGGTTTCCCCTAGTGAAAGGGACACCACAGGGGCCCCGGGTATTTCTGCCTTAGTTGTCCTAAGCCCCACGTGACAGTACCAGACGGACGCTCTCTTGGACTCGGGGCGCTTGGTGACCCTGGTACACAGGTCCCTGGT
The DNA here is from genome assembly GCF_039654945.1 of Dendrobates tinctorius. Taxonomy (NCBI): domain Eukaryota; kingdom Metazoa; phylum Chordata; class Amphibia; order Anura; family Dendrobatidae; genus Dendrobates; species Dendrobates tinctorius. The sequence goes on from NW_027361754.1 coordinate 42,389,862, forward strand.
TGCTGGGGCAGTTCTAATGGACAGAAGGTGGGGGTAGTGTGCATACATGGGGACCTCCAAGAGTACCCGACTGCGGAGGTCACGTTCTCCACCCAGTGTGGGGAGATAAAACATGTGGTGGGAGTGGTTAAGACTCTTCTGTATGGAACTGTATTGGGAAGAGACTTCCCCCAGTTCTGGTCCCTCTGGGAGACCAGGGTAAAACCCTCTCAGGGTAAATGGTAATCTGGGTGCAGAACCCAAAGATCCCAAGTCAGGGATACCTGCCGTAGGGGTCGCCAACCTAGGGACAGAGTGTAACCCCAATAGGTTCTCCTTAGAGGTATTGGCAGGAGAGGGGGTCCTACCAATCCTTGACCTGGAGGTGTCCTCTGGTAAGTTCGGGACCACCCAGCTCCAGGATCCCACTCTGACCTGGGCCCGGGATAGAGTAATTGAGGAGAATGTGGTGACTCAACAACCAGGTGTGGAGACTGAGTTTCCCCGGATGACGATCAACAAGGTGTTACTGTACACGGCTGATAACATCAAGGGTGAGAAAAACTAGTAGTGCCCCAGTCCTACTGTCGGGCGGTGCTCGACATGGCTCACACTCACATGCTGAGAGGGGATTTGGGGGCCAAAAAGATGCAGGAGCACATACTGCAGCGTTTTTTCTGGCCAAGTGTTTACGCTGAGGTCCAAAGTTACTGCAATATGTGTTCAGAGTATCAACTGACCTAACCCACCGCGTACTACCAGAGTCCCTTGGTACCTCTGCCCATTAAAATGGTACCTTTTGAACGGATTGCAGTGAATCTGGTAGGGCATATAGTGAAATCCGCCCGGGGTCACCAACACATATTGGTAGTCGTAAACTATGCCAACCGGCACCCAGAGGCGATACCACTCTGTCACGCTTCGGCTAAACTAATAGCCTATGAACTATTTGCCATGTTTTGTTGTCTTGGGCTACCCAAGAAAATCCTTACAGATCAAGGAACTCCTTTTATGTCTATGGTGACAATGGAGCTATGTCAGCTGCTCCAAATTAAACAGCTATGTATGTCGGTGTACCATCCACAAACAGATGGGTTGGTGGAGAGGTTTAATAAGACCCTCAAAGCCATGCTCAAAAAGGTGGTCGCCAAATATGGGAGGGATTAGGACATGTTACTGTCCTATCTAATGTTCGCAATACGCGAGGTACCGCAGGCATCCACGTGGTTCTCTCCATTTGAGCTGTTGTATGGCAGGCACCCAAGGGGACTACTGGATGTAGCCAAAGAGATGTGGGAACAGGAGCCAACTCCACACAAGAGTGTTATTCAACATGTGGCAAGTATGCAGGATCAGATTACGGCCATGGAGCCTATAGTAAAGGAGCATCTGCTGGATGCCCAGGCCACTCATAGCCGCATGTTAAATAAAAGGGCCACAGTCAAGACCATTAAAGAAGGGGATCGCGTGTTGGTCCTTGTGCCCAACCCAGAGAGTAAGCTCATGGCCACGTGGCAGGGACCATTTGAAATACGGGGGAAGGTAGGCAAAGTGAATTACAAGGTGTACCAACCCTGGAAAAAGAAATCGGAGCAGTTGTATTATGTTAACCTGTTAAAAGCCAGGAAGGACAGGGAGTGCTTAGCCACGGAGGCAACTTCGGGCGTTCCAATGGGGAACACTTTGGCACCGGGCAGGGATGCTGCCGGGTGTGAGGTAAAAGTAAATGACATCCTCGCAAAACAACAGCAACGGGAGGCTTGAATTTTGGTGCAGCAGAATACGGATGTATTCTCAGAGCTGTCGGGGTGATTCAGGATGACATTGTCACCAAGCCCCAGGTAAGGGTATGGATGAATCCATACTGAGTACCAAAAGCCCGAAGGCAAGCCATAGCGGCTGAAGTGAAGCAAATGCTTAAATTGGGAATCATTGAAGAGTCCATGGAGTGAGTGGGCTAGCCCCATTGTGTTAATACCTAAACCGGATGGGTCGTTACACTTCTGTAATCACTTCAGGAAGTTAAATGAGGTGTCAAAATTTGACCACTGTCCAATTTCTCGGGTGGACGAGCTAATTGAAGGCCTAGTACTTCACGACGCTCGATCTTACCAAAGGATACTGGCAGGTCCCCCTGACAGAATCGGCTAAAGAGAAGACCGCATTTATCATGCCAGAGGGTCTATTTCACTATGTCGTCTTGCCCTTGAGTTACATGGGGCTCCTGACAAATTCAATAGGCTGATGAACATAGTGTTAGAGCAGCATTAGAAATATGCATCTGCCAATATAGTTATCTTTAGTACCAACTCGAAGTCCCACCCGTCCCAGTGCTAGAGTTGCTCCGAATCACGGGGCTAACAGCAAACCCAAAGAAATGTGTGATAGGGCTCACGAAAGCCCGGTACTTGGGTTACGTGATCGGCAGCGGGGTGATCAAACCCCAAGTAAACAAGATCGAGGCCATCCAAAACTGGCCCAAACCCTTAAGTACCAAACATGTGAGGGCATTCCTTAGCATCATCGGGTACTACTGTGAAGTACAGTATTCAGGTGTACAGGACATCTTGTTCTCCAGGATCCATTTTTGTGCTTGCGACGCCATTTTGTTGTTTACAAGATAAATTTTGTAATTAGGTGAAAGTTCACAGCTGTTATGAAACTAGACTGTTCTAGCTTGTAGAAGATATGAGACCCTAAAAGAATGTGCTATTGTTCTATTTTGTATTACAATGATTTTATTGGTAGCTGAGTACTTTGCATAATTAAGCAAAATACTATAAAGAGGTGACATAATAAAGGGGGCTAGTGATCTGCCTGGATCCTCCCATACAGAGACCCCCGTCTCCGTGTGGTCATTCCCAGTTGCTAGCAACCCCCTATGAACTAATTTGGAAATCACTGGATCAACCGTGAAGGGTTAATTTAGCCCTCCCTAAATAGCTACCCTGACACTACCACCGGTTTATACCTAATTTTGCGGGTAAATCAGCACCCCTAATGGACCTGTTGAAAGGTAAGAAGACAGTGATGGTCCGATGGAATCCTCAAGTGGAGGAAGCATTCCAGTCCCTGAAGGCGGCGTTGTGTGGACAGCCAGTCCTCATCAGCCCCAACTTCAAGAAAATCTTTATTGTACAAACTGATGCCTCAGTGGTAGGCCTAGGAGCAGTGCTGTGAGCATCCAGTCACCTACTTGAGCAGGAAACTGACCCCGGCAGAGAAAAATTATAGCGTAGTGAAGAAGTGTTTGTCGATTAAATGGACCTTGGAGTCCCTACGCTACTATCTGCTCGGGCATCAGTTTTGTTTGGTAACGGACCACTCACTCCTTGTGTGGATGAGAAACGCAAAAGAGAGGAATGCTCGAGTCACCAGATGGTTCCTGTCCCTACAAAACTTTAGTTTTTCAGTGGAACATCGGGAGGGGAAATCACAGGGAAATACGGATGCCCTGTCACGGGACCCCTGTATGGTGACAAATGTTCAACCCCACAAGTTTGAACAGAGGGGGGGAGTATGTGAGGCAGTGACCAGAGTCATATGCGCGGGTCATTATGTGTCCCCCAGGATGCGCTCAGAAGCGTATTAGATCCGCAGGAGTGCCTTGTGGTCACAGCAGGTTGCATGTGAATCACAAGGCAGGATAAAAGTAAGTGTAAACTTGGTCAAGTTATTTGACCAAGGAATTGTTTAGTGAAACCCGGTATGGGCTTTTATTTTTTAAATGGACTGCAGGAAGTTAGTGGGGTCCGATCTGTTTCAACCAGCCCAGATCTTACAAGTGGCCCATGGCCACAGAGTGGAGTGAAGGAAAAAAAAACCCTGCAGGAAGGGTTTGGGTGTGTCAGTTTTGAGCTTGCTGGCAGACAGATCAGTAGATCTGCAGAGCACTCCCTGAATGAGGTAGCACAGGACCAAGCAGAGCAAAAAAGGTCTGGCACCCCAGCGAATGCGGTGGTGCCGTCGCTCACGACAGCCGGTCTTGGACTGTATTTGATTTTCCCCACTGTGATCTGGAGGATACGGCGTGCTGTGCACTGTGTGAGTTTTCTTTTTTTGGACATTAAACACGTTTTGTTATGAACTTGCTTGGGTCACTGCCTCATCACTGCACAGCGTGTTCACCACTGCACTACATTATTCAAACATTAAATATACTATTATATAAAAGCAATAACCAACCATAAAATTCATTACTCCATAGCAACTTAAAACCATCCAATCTCCACCCAGCATAGCTGGGCAAGCACCCATCTAATAAATACCACGACGACATTATACATAATGGAGGGCGGGCGGCCAGCTGTTTCTTCAAAATCCCAGGTTCTATGAGACCTCTGACAGAAATACCGGGCTTAAAAAGGCTCTTCTGTTTGGCGCCGAAACCTGTCCTCTAATCAGGCTCCTGTCGTTCATTTCAGCCTGGTACCTGGAGACTAAGAAACCAATCTAGAGAAGGTAAGTACCATTAGACATTACATAATGAAAGGGTGGGAATAGAAGCCCACTACTAAGAGAAATAACAGGACATACCAGGACTTTAGTCAGCAGGGGGTTGGTGCCGCAATCCCATGAAGCCCCAACGCTATTTGCACTATAAAGGGGGGCTTGGACATTCTCAGAGGTCCTAGTGCAGTTCTAGTTTTTCTAATTATATTTTTATTTTATTTTACTTGTATTTTCATAAAAAAAAAATTGAAAATTGATTAAGCATATTAAGCATAATTATGAATTCGGGTGTAGCAATCAGTGGAGTCAAAGGTTATGGACTTCCCCCCAATGGTCACTATTTTTGGCATAAGACTTACATAAGAAGTTCTTAATAGAGGCCTAACCACTACATGGTTTCGAGATTACGAGCTGCTGATCCCTGAACCGCTTGACACGTAGTTTCACATTAAGACAAATTGTCTGCTTGTGCATTTTTAATGTAAGAATATTGTGGTGTACCAATGTATGTTTCAGTCAGTTCGATTCATTTTCTGCAATTTTATTCACACAGTGAGACTAAGTGAAGCAGCTGATGACCCTGCAGAAAAAAAATGAGTCACTATTTTAACACTTACGTTATCAAGAAAAAAAATATTCTTTTGCAGCTCAGACAAATCTCTATCAAGTGTCAATATGCAAGAGGTCATGAAACTGCATTTAGTTAGAAAACGGTTTTTGTAGAGATAAGAGAAAATTTGGACATTTTGGACATAAACCTCATTGATCATACTGTCTGACGGTGTGACGAGCGTCAGATTACGCTGAGTCGTTTTTCTTGAATGATTGGACCCTCTGGGCCATGGCACCCACCCATCTAGGGCGGGCTGACCTAGTGAGAATCCACCCCTATACAGGGAGTGTCAGGGGCAAGACCAAGGGGGTGAGCCACCACAGCAGCTGGACCAGACGGCCGGCTCAGGGAAACAAGACAAGGCGAGACAAGACGTTAGTTCAAGGAAACTTCATTAAGGAACACTTCTGGGTACAACAGGTACAAAACGTAAATACACAGAGAAAACATAGCAAAGTGCATGCAAGGGCACGCCGAGGTCCAAGGCAAGGTACGTACAGATGGTAGACAGAGGCACAAAGACATCGGACTCCGGACAGCAGGCAACGATCAACCGGGACATCAGGTTCTGTAGCTCTGAAGGTGATCAGCAGGTTCCGGACATCCGGTAAGGAAACCAGGGTTCCATGCAAGGAGACAAGACAAAGTTAGAAACAGGATGCGTGTCAACGAACACGCCCGGGTCAGGTTCACAAGACGGAGGCCTGTGCATGCCAAGGGGCTTGCCAGGGACAGGTACAGGGACGGTGGCCTGCGCGTGCGAAGAGACAAGCCAGGGAGAGATACAGGACGGAGGCCTGCGTGTGCAGAGGACACGACAGGGACCAAGATAGGGCACGGTGGCATCGGAATCTGGGGTGCTGGCATCGACCGACAGGGTCCAGGAATCAAACTGCGAAAATCAGCTCCGGACATCAGGCTGCAGTCATCTTGGTCCGGACCTCTGGCAGCGGTCGGCAGGTTACGGAATCCGGCAGGCAAGACAGGGTTCAGAGTAGAGCAAAGTAAGCAAAAGACTTTGTGCAAGAGTAGCACGAAAAGGCACAGTGCGAAAACCAGCGTGTGTGCAAGGGAGCACGGAAACCACGGCTGGGGCACCGGCAGGTGGTACCGATGGTGGCATAAGCAGGACAGGAATTAGAGGCGGCACAGCTGCGGCTCACACAGCCGGTAACCAATATAGCACTGGACGGCGGGCACGGCTAAGGCACACAGGCGAGCACGACTAGAGGCGGCACGGCTGGCTGAGGCACAACAGGCAGGCACAGGGCGACCAAGCGCGTGCACGAGGGCACGGAGCCACAAGACAGGGCTAGGCAAAGGTACAGGACAGAGACGCGTGCGAAACAGCACGGCAAAGCCTAGTACGAAAAGTGCAAGGGCGCATGAAACATCAGAGACAAGGCATAGGGTAAGAGGCAGAGTCCTGCGCATGCAGAGGGCATGCCAGGGGCAAAGTACAAGACGAGGCCTGCGCGTGTGGAGAGACACGCCAGGGACAGAGTCTAGCAGCAGAGCGTAGACTGAAGCCCAGAGCTGGGCCAAGGGAGAGCCTTGGGACTAGACAGAGTACAGAGCGGAGGCCTGCACGTGTAGAGAGGCACGCCAGGGACAGGGTACAGAGCGGAGGCCTGCACGTGTAGAGAGACACATCAGAGACAGGGTACAGAGCGGAGGCCTGCACATGTAGAGAGACATGTCAGGGACAGGGTACAGAACATAGCATAACAAGGAAGCATAGCGAGGACAAACAAAGACCGAAGGACAACACGAGACAAAGCACGAGACAAGAGACGGAATATGAGCACGGAGCATGTGCAGAGATACACGACAGAGCAAAGTGCAAGGGCACAGAATAGAGGGAGCAACCCAGCAGACCAAGCACCCATGTAGGGAAGCAACACAATACTCAGGCCCTGAGCATAGGAAGGGGCGCTCTGATATAGGGCATTAGCACCTCCATTTCCGGGTCAGGACCAGGGAAGAACTTCCATTTCAGATCCTCCAGGATCACAGGGAGCAGTCACATGATCAGAATTCCAGACATGCAGGGATGATTTCAGAGCCAGTGCTGAAACCTAGGCAGGTCACATGATCAGAATTCCAGACATGCAGAGATGATAGCAGAACCAGTGCTGAAACCTAGGCAGGTCACATGATCAGAGTTCCAGACATGCAGAGATGAATGCAGAACCAGCCTCTGCTGGAACATAGGAAGGACACATGATCAGGGGTTCTAGACATGACGAGACGATCACAGAAGGCAGAGCAGAAATGCAGGCATCCCGCAGCTCAACAGGTGAGTGTGCACACTGCTCTAGGGAACATGCAGGATAGCAGACATGAGATGCGCGTGCACACCGCTCCAGGGGTCATGAGGCAAAACAGACATGGCGGACATGACAGACATGGCGAGCATGACAGACAGTTTGGCTGTCTTTGCTGTCCATAGGAACAAATCAGAGTTCAGCTTTCATTTTGTAAAAGAAGTTCAAGAAATGAAAACTACGCTTTGATTGGTTGCAATGGAGGACAAAGACAGACATTCTATTGGACACTTTCGATAAATTAGGCGCTGAAGTGTATTTGGATTTTGCATTTTTTGAGTAAGGGATGTCTAAAGCCATGATATACGTGCCTTTTATTTATGTTATGTATATTTAAAGTTGATTTATATCCACCGTATAATTCTCTGTATGCTTTGCTATTATTGTATTTATGTAGGGCAAGCATAGTTCCCTAGTTGGCCTACTAGATGGGGATATAGTTATGCTAAGAACGTAAATAGTTAATGTAGGAAGGGCTATCTGTGGTTAAGCCAGGGAGAATCTGGCATTTTAGTCAGTTGGGCTTAGTAGCCCTGACAGGGCTGGTAGCCCCATAACGTTTAAGGATACGACCCCAGCCATTCAGGGCCTGAGGGCCACAGATGACAGCAGTGCAGAACATTACAGTACCGAGCACTACACTGCAGAGGGTAGAGAGTCAGTTGGCAGCAGTACGGCAGCACAGATCGCTCATTATGAGGCAGCTTACTACGTGGGAAGATGCCCTTTTGCCTGGGGTGAAACAGACAGAGGAACTCCCAAAAATGATGAAGCTGGACAGGAAGAATGCTGTGATACTGACTGGGATGGAACGACCCGGGAATGTTCTGGAAGGTGACAGTGAGAAACTAGGGAAAGTGAAGAAGGCAAATTGTGTGTTACCTGATGTCAATGCTGCAACTGAAGAGAACGGACAGAGAATACAAAAGAGTAAAGTTTCTTGTTTAAAGTTGGAATTGGACTGTGTCTTTGCTTTTGCCAAAAGAGTTGGAAAGAAAGTGCAGCCACCTGGGGAAGGCTCTGAAGGTGAAAGGAATGGAGCAACAGGTATGCTGGCAAAGAACTGTCATGTTTATGTGAGGGAAGACCAGGGCGTGCCTGAGCCATTTACCTCAGCCCCAACTACCGCCCTGGCTGACCTTTACACATGCTTCCCTATATATACAAGTATGTAGAGACATATTGTAATTTTAAAGGGATTGTCTGGTGAAAGCAAGTTATCATCTACCCAAAGGACAGATCCTAACTTATTGATCGGTGGGGGTCCAACCACTGGGACAGGCTCCAATTGGCAAAGCAGGGCAGTGCAAAACTCTATATTCTATGGGGCTGCCTGAAAAAGTTGAGAACAGCGCTTGGCAGCCCCATAGTAAATTAATGGAATGGAGGTGAGGCACGGGCAGGGTTGTCCTTTGTAATGGGCCTAATAGTGTCCCATTCTGGCGGGATTCCCTACTGTCAGACCGCAAATCAATTAACCAGTTTTCACCTATTCTGTGGATAGGTGGTAACTTGTTTTCATGGGTCAACCCCTTTAAGTTCAGGTACTTCAGCCAGGCTCATTGTAATTTAGTACATGAAATTAAGGACAGTCATACAATATCCATGTAAAAACATTGGCAGTGATGCGAGTTGTAATCAAGAGTAAATGTGGAACTGTCATAGGACTGCGTATGCATAATGAATGGATTTGCTTCTGTGGCACCCCTAAGGGTCCAGTCGCCACAGAGGTACTGCACCTCATCCAGAGGTGTGGTATCCCACTCTCAGGTAAGGAGGGAGACCTACCCAGGACTCTAACACTTGCACCCAACAAACATCAGTTCAGTCAGGGCATCTGGGTGTACCCTTGGGGAGAATGGCCTCATCCCATGCTGGCTAGGAAAGGGTGTTGGGGAGTCAGTGTGGAAGGTAGGAAAAAGTAGAGGAGCTTAGAAGGTGAGAGCGAGTGAGCAGTGACAGTTGGTGAGAGGAGTTAGTGCTGAGGTAAGAAGATGGTTCTTGAAAGATTCAGGAGTCAGTCAGTCAGGGACTGAGAAGCAGAAGTACTGCAGTAGGAAGAGCAATAGAGTTGTGAGGGGAGCCTGAAGGAAGCTCCTGGGAGGACAGAAGGGGTCCTTGGGGCACGGGAAGTTCGGAAGCCACCAGTAGGGCCCATATCCAGAAGTGGAGGTACCAGGTCTCAGTGGGGGAGCCAGCCCCTAAGACTAGTGGAGGACTACAAGACTCAGTTAGCAAGTCGGAGGCTGAGGTAACTGTACGTACCTCAGTCGCAACCACATCATTTCACAGAAAAGGTAGTCTTATAGGATCCTGGGACCTGAACAACGTCGCCCGATAAGGTCCGCGGCTGCCGGCTTGGGGACACTGTTTGTGAAGGTGCTGGGCAGAAGAAGTGGAAACCAGTACAGTGAGATGGCCAGGAGAGAAATACACAGAAGGGAGTCCTGGAAAGGTGTATCTCAATCTACCTGGGAGCTTGCTGGATCCCTCACCTGGAAGACATGGCACCAAGCGGGCACCTGTGTACACAAGAACTGTTAGTAAAACTCTGGAAACTGCACCCAGCTGTGTCATCTGTGTCATTTTGCATCTCACCTGCCCTGCACCGCACTCACCACCACAGCCACCATCTTTACATATAGCATCCTAACTCTCCTGGGACACAGCTCTACCCGTGGAGAGCTTAACCATCTTTGCTGCCCTAACACCATCACAGAGGATCTGCATTGCAGCGTTGGCTACCATTGCCGAATACCACGGATGGCGTCATGACTAAATTCCCTATAAACTACCCCATCATCATCATCTTTTATTAATTTTACTGGACGCCCAGGGCCACGGACCGGGTCACTGCTGCCATGACATCCCCTTTAAGAACTGACCGACCCAGTACTGAGTAACCTAAGGCCCTGTGGGGCATTCCAACTGGTATCAGCTACAGGATCTCGGGGCCCCTCAATGCTGGGTACTATTTAGGAGCCCAGCAAAGCTGGGTACTGTGTGTCAGAGGCTTTATTGTACTGTGTGCCAGAGACTTCTGTATTGCTAGAGACTTTATTTCATGGTGTGCCAGAGATTTTAATGGACTGTCATGCCACCGCCATAACTGCACCACAGGGTGCGCGCACTTTGTCAGTCAAACCACCGCCATAACTGCGCCACAGGGGGCATGTGCCTGAACTTTTAAGATAACCGCCATAGCTGTGTCACGGAGGGAGTGTGAGCTGAGAGGGGTGAGATGTGGTGGGCGGGGCCTCACAGTGAAGTGCAAAGACAATGCCCACCCACATGATGCGGAGGTGTCCGTCAGCAAGAAAGACCTGTCTCCTGCATTGCTGTGGTGGGCATAGAGAAAGGAGAAAGGCCCGCTTCCAGAAGGGGTCAGGGGCGAATAGGAAGTGTACGGAGCTTGTAGCTGCAAGCATGGCAGCAAAACATCTGGAAGTCATCCTGGAGAGCGGCGATGACCTGGACCCACAGACAGCAAGGGATCCGGAGTCCTTTGGAGTACAAGTAGAGGAGCAGAGCCGCCAGCTCCTGGGCATGCCACTGACCGTGGAGGGCTGGTGGAAGTGGGCCCTGCCAGAAAACAAAAAGTTGAAGGAGCAGCGTTCCATCCAGCAGCCAGCAACCCCAGTTCCTGTGGAGTAGGAGGAGAGAACAGGCACTGGGACGACACTGCAGGCAGGTAATGTCACTGACCCTGCTCCGGTAGCCGGGGAGCTCTTAGCAGGCCCGCTAGCAGCGCCGCCAGTCTGTGAACCCGGCCGGGTTTGTACTTATCTGGATTGGGACCAGTCTACAGGCATAGAGGGTCACCTAAGGGCTCCGCTCCAGCCCACCAGTCTACCAGGGGAGGTATACGCCGAGATTAGTGCAGATGCATTTGGGCCTGTCTGGTTTGTAATAGAGGTATACGGCGAGAGAGTAGTATACCGCTGGGCAAACTCGGGAACTGATTTAATTGGGATCACAGGAGAAGGACAAAAGGAAGGAGGAGAGGAGGAAGTCTTAAGCTGGAAGGAGTATCAGCAATCAGCAGGTGGGAAAAGAAAAAGGAAGAGTGCAATGTCCAGCGCAGAGCTATGGATGAGAAAAACCTGTGTGCAAAGAAACAGGCCCGCAAGGCAAGGAGAGCAGACCAAGGGCAGCGGAAACAGGGCACTGTGGTGGTTTTCTGGCTCAGCAAAGACTGGGGCTTTATAAAAGAGCCTCACTTGCTGGCAGATATATTCGTCAAACGCAGGAATGTGGAGTCCCACCTCTTGGAGGGACACCCGGATAGGGATCTGTACCTAGGGGACTGTGTAACCTATACCCGTCATTGGGATGAGAAAGGTTGGTATGCCCTGAATGTGAGAAAATACAGGTCCGCCACCCCTGGCTCAGCAGACAACAGCATGGAACCACGGCCAGTGTCAACACCACCTGAGACCAAAGTAACTCCTGCCCTGCCATATAGCACCACACCAGAGCCTACTGCCTACACAATGCCAATTGCAGTACAGTCCCAGGCTACTCAAACGCCAATAGCAGGACATAACTTAACAGTACATGACTGTGTTGTCATGACATTTTTGTGTCACCAGGAGTGACCTTGGTATATGAACTTTCCCAGGAAGGAAGTGAAGGACACCAGGAGTTACCCTGGAAAAAGAAATAAAAGATTAAAGATCATATTGAAATGGCTGTATATAGTTAAAATTTACCTGGTTAGGTTTTGTTCATTATTAAAGTTTTAAAGGGACAATGGTTATGAACAATGAATAACCCAAAACATTTAGTGTAAATAGTTAGCACTTCTTAATGTGCTCCCAATTGGTTTTACATAAAACCCTTGAAAGAGAGAGTTCACTTACCTTAATAGACCACAGAACCAAAACCCGTTTGACATGGCTGAAGGCGTGGTCCAATGTGGAGACCAGCTAAGCCTTGTAGCCCACCCAAGGCATACGTAGTGGGTTTGAGACGGGTCCCCAATATTGCACTAAAGAAGTAGAATACCCCGATTCAGGATGCACTGAACTTTGTTGCATTTGATGGAAAATGTTTTATTGATTGTGTAGTTATATTGTATTGCAAATGATTCATATGTGTATTTATATTTAATATTTAATATTTCTATTTAATAGTTACTATTAATATTTAAATGTGATATTTTACTAGTTTTCTATGCTTATATTCAGATAGTTTTCATTAGTGAGGATAATGTTATTAATGTACATTTATAAAGATAGTTGTTATTTGTAATGTTAAAGTGCCTCCCATAAAGGGAAGTTGAGTTTGATTTTTATATCTGTTGTAATGTATTACTCAAAAATCTTTTGTATGTTTCTGTAACACCTGTTTTGCTTTGTTCCAGCCCGCGGACATGCTGTGTTTAATGGGAGGAATGTGGTGCCCCTGAGGGTCCAGTCGCCACAGAAGTACTGCACCTCATCCAGAAGTGTGGTATCCCATTCTCAGGTAAGGAGGGAGCACTACCCAGGACTCTAACACTCGCAGAAGGGGTCCTTGGGACACGGGAACTGCGGAAGCCACCCGTGGGGCCCGTATCCAGAAGCGGAGGGAACAGATCACAGTGGGGGTGTCGGCCCTTAACACTAGTAGAAGACTACAAGACGTTAGCTAGTCGGAGGCTGAGGTAACTATACGTACCTCAGCCGCAACCACATCCATTCACCGAAAAGGTAGCCATATAGGATCCCGGGGCCTGACCAACGTCGCCCGATAAGGTCCGCGGCTGCCGGCTTGGGGACACTGTGAAGGTCCTGGGCAAAAGAAGTGGAAACCAGTACAGTGAGATGGCCAGGGGAGAAATATACAGAAGGGAGTCCTGGAAAGGTGTATCGCAATCTACCTGGGAGCTTGCTGGATCCCTCACCTGGAAGACATGGCACCCAGCGGGCACCTGTGTACACAAGAACTGTGAGTAAAACTCTGGAAACTGCACCCAGCTGTGTCATCTGTGTCATTTTGCGTCTCACCTGCCCTGCACCGCACTCACCACCACAGCCACCACCATTACTTATAACATCCCAACTGCCCTGGGACACGGCTCTACCTGTGGAGAGCTAAACCATCATTGCTGCCCTAACACCATCCCAGAGGATCTGCATTGCAGTGTTGGCTACCCTTGTCAAATACCACGGGTGGCGTCACGACTAAACCCCCTACAAACTACCCCATCATCAACATCTTTTATCTACCCCATCATCATCATCATTTATTAATTTTGCTGGATGCCAAGGGCCACGGACCGGGTCACTGCTGCCGTGACATCCCCTTTAAGAACTGTGACCGGCCCAATACCGAGTAACCTAAGGCCCTGTGGGGTGCTCCACTTCAACCAAACACCATGTTGGTGAATTATTTTAAAGGCCGAGAAGGGATTAAAAAAATTATACTTGCCTTTTCTTACAACCTCTACCATCAGCACTCATTTGCTATACATGGTCATGTTGGGGAGGACCCTGCATGTCAAGATCTGTGTTATCCATTCACGTGACCACATTAGATCCAGCTGAGGCCTATGATTGGCGCTATATGGTCACATGAAGAAGGTGATTAACATCATGTCTGTCTCTCTACCTTCGTGTCCAAACTAGATCAATTTGAGATCTCTGACCTAGATCAATCAGAGAGGGAACACATGTCATGATATGGTCTTATAGTTCAATCGCAGGCTTTAGATTGACCTGAGTGTCAGAATCGAGTGAGCCAAGTGATGGAAGACAGTTGAACAGCTAGGAGAACTCATTAACTTGGTGTAAAAAAATTGCCTACATTACTCACTACAGAGTTTCACTTCGCCTCTGGAGATATCATAAAAAAAGAATTGGGCATCTGGAGTTTTATAAAATGGGTTTCCATGATTGAGCAACTGCCCGCAAGATCACAATGAGTAATGCCAACTGTCTACTGTCTTCTCATGTTCTCCACAATGATGAGTCATCTGTCTACCTGGAAATCTAATGGATGAATCTGCATTTTGGCTGATGTTTGAGGAGCCATATCTCTCAGAAGGCATAGTGCCCAGTGTTAAATTCAGTAATGGGGGGATAATGGTTTGGGTGTGTTTATCAGATGTTGGGCTAGATCTATTATTTCCCATGATGGATAATGTTATTTCTGCACCATTTAAAGACATACAAGGCAGATTTATGTGTCCTACGTTGTGGGAACAGTTTGGCAAAGGCCCTTTCCTGTTCCAGGATGACTGTGTCCCTGTAGATGATGAAAAATCCAAGACAAAATGGAATAAGAAATTGAGTGACTGCACTGACTTTAACCCTATTAAACACCTTACATAAAGTGTAGAGCCGGATGCGGGAAAGAGCTTCTCATTCACCATCTATATCTGACCTCAATAATGCTCCTTTTGGACTAATACGAACAATCCAAAATCTTATGAAAAACCTTCTCTGAAGAGTGTTGAACTGTGGTTTTGGCAATAAGATGCCCAACTTCATGTTTACACCTGTGGTTTCGGAATTAGATACCCAACACGTTTCAATGCAGGGTGCCATGATTGCTCCTATGCTTCCAGTAAGTGCTCCAATTTCTCATGATAGCAATGATATTAGTGGCGTTATTAGAGTCCGAAGGGCCCTGATGCAAAATTTGAACTGGGCACCCCCCACCGCATGTTGGTCAAATATATGGGCCTTTCTACTCTTCTAAATCCTACAAGGACATACAAGTAGCACTTCCTCCCCCATTGTCCTGTAATGTCCCCATCTTGGGCTCCTTCCTGGTATATATGTTCCTTATCCTGGGCCCCATTCTGATATATATATATATATATATATATATATATATCCTGCATCATGGTGTATATCCCCCATACTGGTAACATGGTAACATAGTTAGCAAGGCCGAAAAAAGACATTTGTCCATCCAGTTAAGCCTATATCCCATCAGAATAAATCCCCAGATCTACGTCCTTCTAAAGAACCTAATAACTATAAGATACAATATTGTTATGCTCCAGGAAGACATCCAGGCCTCTCTTGAACCCCTCGACTGAATTCGCCATCACCACCTCCTCAGGCAAGGAATTCCAGATTCTCATTTCCCTAACAGTAAAGAATCCTCTTCTATGTGGGTGGAAAAACCACCCTCCAGACGCAGAGAATGCCCCCTTGTGACTGTCACATTCCTTGGTATAAACAGATCCTCTGAGAGATATTTATATTGTCCCCTTATGTACTTATACATGGTTATTAGATCACCCCTCAGTCATCTATTTTCTAGACTAAATAATCCTGATTTTGCTAATCTCTCTGGGTATTGTAGATCCCCCATCCCCTTTAGCAATTTTGCTGCCCTTCTTTGTACTCGCTCTAGTTCTATTATATCCTTCCTGAGCATCGGTGCCCAAAACTGTAGTACTCCATGTGCGGTCTAACCAGAGATTTGTACAGAGGCAGTATAATGCTGTCATCATGTGTATCCAGACCTCTTTTAATGCACTCCATGATCCTATTTGCCTTGGCAGCCGCTGCCTGGCACTGGCTGCTCCAGGTAAGTTTATCACTAACTAGGATCCCCAAGTCCTTCTCCATGTCAGATTTACCCAGTAGTTTCCCGTTCAGTGTGTAATGGTGAAATTGATTCCTTCTTCCCATGTGTATAACCTTACATTTACCATTGTTAAATCGCATCTGCCACCTTTCAGCCCAATTTTCCAACTTATCCAGGTCCATCTGTAGCAGAATACTATCTTCTTTTATATTGACTGCTATACATAGTTTTACATCATCTGTAAATATCGATATTTTACTGTGTAAACCTTCTAACAGATCGTTAATAAATATGTTGAAGAGAATAGGTCTCAACACCGACCGCTGTGGTAACTCCACCGGTCACAGCGACCCAGTTAGAGAATATACCATTTATAACCACTCTCTGCTTTCTATCACTAAGCAAGTTACTTACCCATTTACACACATTTTCCCCCAGACCCAGCATTCTCATTTTGTGTACCAACCTATTGTGTGGCACGGTATCAAACGCTTTGGAAAAATCAAGATATACCACATCCAAATGACTCACCTTGCTCCAGTCTATAGCTTACTTCTTCATAAAAACTAATTAGATTGGTTTGACAGGAGTGATTCCTCATAAACCCATGCTGATATGGCGTTAAACAGTTATTCTCATTGAGATAATCCAGAATTACATCCCTCAGAAACCCTTCAAATATTTTACCAACAATAGAGGTTAGACTTACTGGCCTATAAATTCCTGGTTTACTTTTAGAGCCCTTTTTGAATATTGGTACCACATTTGCTATGTACCAGTCCTGTGGAACAGACCCCATCACTAGAGAGTCCCTAAATATATGAAATAATGGCTTGTCTATTACATTACTTAGTTCTCTTAGTACTCGTGGGTGTTTGCTATCCGGACCCAGAGATTTATCTACTTTATTCTTATTTAGCCAGTTTCGCACCTCTTCTTGGGTTAGATTGGTGACCCTTAATATAAGGATTTTTTTTTAACCTAGCATTTCATTTTCTACCGTGAATACGGTGGAGAAGAAAGTGTTTAACATATTAGCTTTTTCCTCATCTACAACCATTCTTTCCTCACAATTTTGTAGGGGCCTACACTTTCACTTATGATTCTTTTACTATTGATACACTTGAAGAACAGTTTGGGATTTGTTTTACTCTCCTTAGGAATGTACTTCTCTGTTTCCTTTTTGACAGTTTTAATTAGTTTTTTAGATAAAGTATTTTTCTCCCTAGAGTTTTTTAGAGCTTCAACGGTGCCATCCTGCTTTAGTAGTTTAACCCCTTCACCCCCAAGGGTGGTTTGCACGTTCATGACCGGGCCAATTTTTACAATTCTGACCACTGTACCTTTATGAGGTCATAACTCTGGAACGCTTCCATGGATCCTGGTGATTCTGACATTGTTTTCTCGTGACATATTGTACTTCATGTTAGTGGTAAAATTTCATTCAAATAACTTGCGTTTATTTGTGAGAAAAACGGAAATTTGGCGAAAATTTTGAAAATTTCGCAATTTTCCAACTTTGAATTTTTTTGCCCTTAAATCACAGAGATACGGCACACAAAAAACTTGATAACTAACATTTCCCACATGTTTACTTTACATCAGCACAATTTTGGAACCAAAATTTTTTTTTGTTAGGAAGTTATAAGGGTTAAAAGTTGACCAGCGATTTCTCATTTTTACAACACCATTTTATTTTTAGGACCACATCACATTTGAAGCCACTTTGAGGGGTCTATATGATAGAAAATACCCAAAAGTGACACCATTCTAAAAACTGCACCCCTTAAGGTGCTCAAAACCACATTCAAGAAGTTTATTAACCCTTTAGGTGCGTCACAGGAATTTTTTTGAATATTTAAAAAAAAAATGAACATCTAACTTTTTTTCATAAAAAAAATACTTCAGGTTCAATTTTTTTTATTTTACCAAGGGTAACAGGAGAAATTGAACTGCAAAAGTTATTGAGCAATTTGTCCTGAGTACGCAGATACCTGATATGTGGGGGGGAACGACTGTTTCGGCGCATGGCACAGCTCAGAATGGAAGGAGCGCCGTTTGACTTTTTCAATGCAAAATTGGCTGGAATTCAGATTGGACGCCATGTCACGTTTGGAGAGTCCCTGATGTACCTAAACAGTGGAAACCCCCTACAAGTGACCCCATTTTGGAAACTAGACCCCCCAAGGAACTTATCTAGATATGTGGTGAGAACTTTGAACCCACAAGGGCTTTACAGAAGTTTATAACGTACAGCGGTACAATTAAAAAATCATATTTTTTCCACAAAAATGATCTTTTCACCCCAATTTTTATTTTCCCAAGGGTAACAGGACCCTAAAAGATATTGTGCAATTTGTCCTGAGTACGCTGATACCCCACATGTGGGGGTAAACCACTATTTGGGCGCATGGCAGAGCTCGGAAGGGAAGCAGCGCCATTTGACGTTTTTGGCTGGAATTGAGATCGGACACCATGTCGCGTTTGGAAAACCCCTGATGTACCAAAACAGTGGAAACCCCCCACAAATGACACCATTTTGGAAACTAGACCCCCTAAGGAACTTATCTAGATGTGTGGTGAGAACTTTGAACCCCCATGGGCTTCACAGAAGTTTATAACATAAAGCCATACAATTAAAAAATCATATTTTTTCCACAAAAATGATCTTTTCACCCTCAATTCTTATTTTTCCAAGGGTAACAGGACCCTAAAAGTTATTGTGCAATTTGTCCTGAGTACGCTGATACCCCACATGTGGGGGTAAACCACTATTTGGGCGCATGGCAGAGCTCGGAAGGGAAGCAGCGCCATTTGACGTTTTTGGCTGGAATTGAGATCGGACACCATGTCGCGTTTGGAAAACTCCTGATGTACCAAAACAGTGGAAACCCCCCACAAATGACACCATTTTGGAAACTAGACCCCCCAAGGAACTTATCTAGATGTGTGGTGAGCACTTTGAACCCCCCAGTGCTTCACAGAAGTTTACAACGCCCGGGCGTGAAAATAAAAAAATCGTATTTTTTCCACAAACATGATCTTTTAGTCACCATTTTTTTATTTTCCCAAGGGTACCAGGAGAAATTGGACCCCAAAAGTTGTTGTCCAATTTGTCCTGAGTATGCTGATACACCATATGTGGGAGAAAACTACTGTATGGGCACACGTCGGGGCTCGGAAGGGAAGTAGTGACGTTTTGGAATGCAGACTTTGATGGAATGGTCTGCGGGTGTCATGTTGCCTTTGGAGAGCCCCTAATGTGCTTAAACAGTGGAAACCCCACACAAATGACACCATTTTGTAAACTAGACCCCCCAAGGAACTTATCTAGATGTGTGGTGAGCACTTTGAACCCCCAAGGGCTTCTCAGAAGTTTATAATGCCAGGGCATGAAAATAAAAATTTTTTTATTTTTTCCACAAACATGATCAATTAGTCCCCAATTTTTTTTATTTTCCCAAGGGTAACAGGAGAAATTGAACCCCAAAAGTTGTTGTCCAATTTGTCCTGAGTACGCTGACACCCCATATGTGGGATAAAACTACTGTATGGACACACGTCAGGGCTCGGAAGGGAAGTAGTGACGTTTTGGAATGCAGACTTTGATGGAATGGTCTGCGGGTGTCATGTTGCCTTTGGAGAGCCCCTAATGTACCTAAACTATTGAAACTCCCCACAAGTGACCCCATTTTGGACACTAGACCCCCCACGGAACTTATCTAGATGTGTGGTGAGCACTTTGAACCCCCAAGTGCTTCACAGAAGTTTATAACACTCGGACGTGAAAATAAAAAAATCATTTTTTTCCACAAAAAGGATATTTTTGCCCCCAATTTTTTATTTTCCTAAGGGTAACAGGAGAAATTGGACCCCAAAAATTGTTTTGCAATTTGTCCTGAGTAGGCTGATACCCTACATGTGGGGGTAAAACACTGTTTGGGCGCATAGCAGAGCTTGGAAGGGAAGGAGCACCATTTGACTTTTTCAACTCAGAATTGGCTGGAATTGAGATCAGATGCCATGTTGCATTTGGAGAGCCCCTGATGTGCCCAAACAGTGGAAACCCCCAATTCTAACTCCAACCCGAACCCCAACACGCCCCTAACCCTAGCCCTAACCCTAGCCCTAACCCTAGCCCTAACCCTACCCTAACCCTAACCCTAGCCCTAACCCTACCCCAACACACCCCTAGCCCTAACCCTAACCCTAATGGAAAAATGGAGATAAATACATTTTTTTTATTTTATTATTTTTCCCTAACTAAGGGGGTGATAACGGGGGGTTTGATTTACTATTTATGGCGGTTTTTATGTTTGGCGGCTGTCGCACGCTAAAAGACGCTTTTTATTGTAAAAATAGTTTTTGCATCACCACATATTGAGAGCTATAATTTTTCCGTATTTTGACCCACCGAGTCATGTGAGGGCTTATTTTTTGCGGGACGAGTTGACATTTTTATTGGTACCATTTTCGGGCACGTGGAATTTTTTGATCGCTTTTTATTCCGATTTTTGGGACGCAGAATGAACAAAAACCAGCGTTTCATGAATTTCTTTTGGGGGGGGTGCGTTTACATCGTTCCGCGTGCGGTAAAATTGATAAAGAGGTTTTATTCTTCACGTCATTCCGGTTACAGCGATACCTCATTTAGGTCTTTTTTTATGTTTTTGTCGGTTTTATGCAATGAAAACTATTTTATATAAAAAATAATTATTTTTGCATCGCTTTATTCAGCGAGCTATAACTTTTTTATTTTTTTGCTGATGATGCTGTGTTGCAGCTTGTTTTTTGCGGGACAAGATGACGTTTTCAGCGGTACCATGGATATTTATATGCGTCTTTTTGATCACGTGTTATTACACTTTTTGTTTGGCGGTATGATAATAAATCATTATTTTTTGCTTCGTTTTTTATTTTTATTTTTTAAGGGGTTCACTAAAGGGGTTAACTAATGGGATAGTTTTATAGGGTGGGTCGTTACGGACGCAGCGATACCTAATATGTGTACTTTTATTGTTTTTTTTTTTATTTCCAAAAAATGGATTTATTGGGGAATATTTTTTTTTTTTTTCTAATATATTTGGCGATTTTTTTTTTAATTATTTTTACACTTTTTTTTATTTTTTTTTTTACTTTATTAAATAGTCCCAGGTGGGACATCACTGTCCTGTGACAGATCGCTGATCTGTCACATCACAGATCACTGTGACAGATCAGCGATCTGACACAGGCACTGCAGAAGGCTTCCTCATGCCTGCGCTTTGCAGGCACTGAGGAAGCCAGCTTCCGAAGGCCCCCGTCGCCATCTTGGATTTGGGGGCCTGGAGGAAAGGAGCCCCCCGCAGCAGCGCTGCACATTGCGCTGCCGTGGGGGGCTCAGGGAAGCACGTAGGGAGCCCCCTCCCTGCCGATGCTTCCCTTTAACCCCCGGTACACCGCGATCGTGTTTGATCGCGGTGTGCAAGGGGTTAACGTGTCGGGGCGGTCCGTGACCGCCCCTGACACATTGTGCTGGGTGTCAGCTGTGATAATCAGCTGACACCCGGCCGCGATCAGCGGCGCTCACCACGTGGGCGCCGCTGATCGCGGTAGACGTACTATCCCGTCCACGGTCATACGGGCCCGGGTACCGTGGACGGGATAGTACGTCGGATGTCAGGAAGGGGTTAAATGCTTTCTTTTTACTGTTAATTGACCCTCTTACTTCTTTGTTTAGCCACATTTGGTTTTTCCTATTTCTTGTCCTTTTATTCCCGCAAGGTATAAACCGCTTACTGTGCCTATTTAGAATGTTCTTAAGCATTTCCCAGTTATTATCTGTATTCTTATTTCTGAGGACATTGTCCCAGTCAACCAGATTAAGCGCATCTCTAAGCTGGTCAAACTTTGCCTTCAAAAAGTTCATTGTTTTTGTGACTGCCTGACATGTCCCCCTAGCGAAAGACAAGCAAAACTGTACAATATTGTGGTCGCTATTTCCTAGATGCCCAACAACCTGCAGATTTGTTATTCTGTCAAGTCTATTAGATAGTATTAGGTCTAAAAGTGCTGCTCCTCTGGTTGGATTCTGCACTAATTGTGAAAGATAATTATTCTTGGCTATTAGCAGAAACCTGTTGCCTTTAAGGGTTTCGCAAGTCTCTGTTTCCCAGGTAATATCCAGGTAGTTAAAGTCCCCCATAACAAGGTACTCATTATGGGGTTGCAGATTCATCTATCTGCCTTAGTAGTAGACTTTCCATGATTCTGTTATATTTGGGGGTTTGTAACAGACCCCAATGAGAATATTGCTATTATTTTTCCCTCCATGTATTTTGACCCATATGGACTCGATATCCTCATTCCCTTTGCTAATATCCTCCCTTAAAGTGGATGTTAGACAAGACTTTACATAAAGACAAACCCCTCCTCCTCTCCGATTTTTATGATCCTTTCTAAACAGGCTGTAACCCTGTAAGTTAAGGCCGGGGGCACACTGCGTTCAGGCAGTCCGTTAGACGGACTGCGTTACACCGCAGTATAACGCGGTGTAACGCAGTCCGTTAATGCTGCCATTGAGCCCTATTGTCGAGCACATCGCAACGCATGCTGTAAAGCGGAACGCGTTCGCAATGTGCTGTCATTCACTGACGGAGCCTCGGACGTGGGCTGCAGCGTCAGAGGCTCCGTCACCGCTAGCACGTAGGATTCGTCTGTGCTAGCGGGTATAGCATAACGCGATCGCGTTATGCTATACCGTTAACGCAGCCCGTCAATGCTATGTGTTGAATGGGCTGCTTAACGTAATGTGAACCTGGCCTTACTGCCCAGTCATAGCTTTCATCTAACCATGTCTCGATTATTCCCAATATGTCATAGTTACCTGTAGATATTTCTGCTTCTAGTTCTTCCATCTTGTTTGTCAGGCTACTGGCGTTTACGAACATGCAGTTTAGAGAATTTTGTTTTGTTCCAATCTCCTCCCTGTGGATTGTTTTAGAAATTTTCTTACCTCGCTTCTGAGTATGTTGTCTTGAGTCTTCTTTGCCGCACCTCATATCTGTCATCAGTATATTTTCTGGCTTCATGTTCGAGTCTAATGTTTTTCTTCCCATCCCCTCTTCTTCTATATATGCCCATTTTCTTGGCTCCAACCAGGTATAGATGTCCCCCATCCTGGTATACAGTCCCTCATCCCTGGTATATTTATTCCCCATTTTGTGCCACATGCTGGTAAATATCCCCCATCCTGTTATGTGTTTTCCTCATCCTGGTATATATATCCCCCATCCTGGTGTATGTCACCCATTCTGCCGCTGTTCTTTAATGTATAAAAAAATGATTCTCCTCACATTCCCTCCGCGCGGCGTCCTCTTCTAAAGTCAGCAGCTGACTTCAGCATGCAAGCAGGAGCACATGACGCCACTGCCATGTGCTCCCAGTTCCGTACATGCCAACATCAGCTGCTGGCCTGTGATTGGCCAGTAGAATGTATTGCAGCGCTGCGCCGCAATACACTTCAGTTGAAGTTTGCACTATCATCGTTGGGTCCCTCTCGACCTCTGTGACAGCAATCGTTACACCCCGGAATGCTATACAATATTGTGCAAACTCACATTACTATATGTGTGTGGCCACATATAGACACATATAGCATAAACATCTCCCAACAGAGTATTGAAAAATACTTAACGAAAGGTACGTTGTTTTTTGTTTTTTTTTAATTGCCACTTAACTAATGAAGTTGCTACATTGGAATATTGAAACGTTAGAAGAGAAATTCCAGCGCGAGAAATGGAAAATTAAAAATCCATTTTATTGTGCCAATGCATATTAAAATTCCAGCAGGTACAGCATGCTAGTCGGATGACTGCAGAACAACGCGTTTCGACGCCTCAGGTCTTAATCATGTTAATCAAGAACATGCTGGAACATGCTGGGGTATGCTGGAGAGGACCGCTACATACAACTAAAACAGGTATTAAGTTTGTCATTGGACATTTGTTTATTATTTATATTTATGTACTTGTCCTGTTTTGCTACACTATTAATTTTTCTAGGAACTGGCATTTTTTGTTTTCAATTATGTCATCTAGTTACATGCCTTGTATTGATGTTTCTATTAGGTCTCTTCACTCCATGCTTACCCCAATTGGTCGTTTGCACGCTGCCATGGTCAATCTATGACTCCACTTCCTGCCCTGTTTCCCTGCTTTTTTCTGAATAAACTTTTATATGTTTCATACATATTTAGTTGTTTGGATTTCTCTGATCGCTTGTTTTCTCTGTGATTTAATTCATTTTGCGATTATCCTTGTATAGATATCCTCTATTTTATCCCATTTTTCTACATTTATAGCAAAGGATTGGTATATTTATATCTACTTGAATGGGATTGTTATCCTTACTATGGTTATGTATATCATCAGGCTGGAGGTTAGGCTTGCTGGTTTGCCACTTTCTCCTCTGTTGCAGAGTAGGCAGGTACTGTTTTTTCCACTTGTCCCAAAAGGTATTGGAGAGACTCTGCACTTGTCTCCATCGACTCCTGTAACGGTCTTTAACATTAAATTCTCCAGGTGGAGACCAATTAGGGTCGGTCTTCTGCGTAAGCAGCAGGGCTGGGGTGAGAACAGTTGGGTCATCAGGATCACTGGAAATTGCAGTCAACGGTCTGGCGTTTATGATGGCTGACACTTTGGCCATGAATGTTGTCAAGCTTTCATGTGTCAGTCTTGCAGATCCTTCCTGTAAGAAGAATGAATCGAGGATTCTTGTTGCGACACCTATCATTCTCTCCCATACACCTCCCATGTGTGAAGAATGTGGTGGGTTAAAAGATCAAGTACACCCATGTACACTTAGGCATTTTTCTGTGTCCTTCATATCCAAGTTGGAAGACAGTTGCGGTTCTCTTGCTGCTCTGAGTTTCCTCAGAATACTATCTTTTGATATTGGTCACTGATTGGTTAAACAGTCAATTTCTTTGGCATAGTTTTCTCGTTGTACAGCTCGGATAATTATATTCTTCGACTGCTCTAGCTGTAGAGATGTGTGGACGTGTTTACCATGGTGCCAGTGGTCCTCAAAGTCTTGATGTGTAGGTGCTAACTCTGCATGACCGTTCTTACATATCTTCTCCATGAAGGTCAAGAAATGGTCTTTCATCTTTGGTCTACTACAGAAGCTGTGCATGAGGAAGACAAAGTGTTTGTAAACTTGTTCTCTGTTGTTAGGCAAGCGTTGTCTTTGAGGCTTGAAGGGTAGAGATGCAATCCAGCACTTCGTTTTGTCCTGCACCATTCCTTGCTCCATCATCTCTAGGAACAGTCTATCTTCAAATGACATTGCTGTACTATTATCTTCTTTGGTCTTGCGGAAGACTGTACACCCAAGGTGATCTTGGTCGCAATTCTGAATGCAATCATCATTGGCACAACTCGCTAAGATACTTGGTGCTGAAGTGCTGTGTAGCAACTCCTTTATGAAGTAGTGATTTTCACATGGTTGAAGGAGAGATGGACGTCCATTCTTGATAGTCCAAGTAAACATGTTGTTAACCACTGTCGGTTTGTGTGCACCTCCTAAACAGACCTCTCCTACAATGACCCACGAAAGGTCGAGTCACTGAGCATATGGAGCATTGTGCGTGCAATTGATCTGTTGTCTAACCATGTGAACTTGTAGAATATCTCTCCCTAGGAGCAAGATTATTTGAGCCTCTGGGTCAAGGTTAGGAATCAGGCGTTCTATACGCTTCAGATGAGGATGATACGATGGCACTTCAGGCGTAGGTATCTCTGACCTGTTGTCAGGAATCTGGTTACATTCCTATATGGTTGGTAAGGGCAGACGCATTTGGCCATCTATAGACTCGACTACGTAGCCTGTTGCTCTCCTACCAGCTGTCTCTACTATACCGGCACAAGTTTTCAAAGAGTAGGGGGCACTGGGTCCTCTGACGTTAAAGCTATCAAAGAAGGCAGACTTGGCTAATGACCTGTTACTCTGATCATCTAAAATCACGTATACTTTGATGGCGTTGTCCTTTTCGTCTGCCGGGTAGACTCTCACTAGGGAAATTTTAGAGCAGGACTTACCTCCTATTATATTTCCACAATCTTCTGTACACTTAGAAGTAATGGCTGGAGTGTCAGTATTTGAGTCATTCAGCTCCCCGCTATGCTCTTGGGGCAAAGCATCCGATGGCGGTCCAGGGTGTAGAACTGAGTAATGTTCGGTGCTGTCACATTCGGTACACTTTGCACTAACCTCACAGTCCCTGGCGAAGTGGGATGTTGAAGTGCAGCATTTGTAGCAGATGCGATTCTCCTTAAGGAAGGCCTTCCTTTCTTCCAATGACTTTTCTCTGAAAGCTCTGCACTTAAGTAAGGAATGTGGCTTCTTGTGTAAGGGACACTGCCTGCTTGGGTCCTTGGATTTGTCTTCTCCTTGACCAGAGCTGAACTCTTTGCGAACTGAACCTGTGGAAGAAATATTAGTTTTGTGGACCTCTACAGTTGTTCTACGAGGTTTACTAACAGCGTTATTGGCACATGACAGCATGAAATCAAAGCTTTGATCATTTCTAATTTTTCCTTGTTCTGAGACAAAATCTACAAACACATTGAATGGAGGAAATGGTACATTGTAAGTCTGTTTATACCTAGAACCATATGTAACCCATTTGTCTTGCAGGTTATATGGGAGTTTTTGAACTATAGGGTTCACACCTCTAGCAGTGTCGAGATATGTTAACCCCACAAGATCTCCTTCTGCTTTTGCTACACACAACTCTATTAACAAGTCAGTTAATTCTCTGAGCTTTGAATAATCCTTGTTCACTATTCTAGGAAAGTCCTCTATTCTTTTAAACAAGGCACTTTCTATAACCTCTACTGAGCCATAGCATTCATCAAGTCTATTCCAAATTCTTTTGAGGCCGACATCTGGATAATTTAAATTAATGTCTCTGATTCTCTTTGCGTGTTCGGCAGACTCACTTCCTAGCCATTTTACCAAGAGATTCACTTCTTCACTACATGATAGACCTGTCTTTTATGGTATTTTTGAAGGAGGCTCGCCAAGCCCTGTAGTTTTCAGCACGATCGCTGAACTTTACAAGTCCCTTAGTGACCAACTCACGTCGAGCAAGGAACTTGGCAAAGTCCATCGTGGCTTGATTGGCACTGATGCCAGCTGATGGAGTGTTGTCAGAGTACATGTGTGATCATACCTGTTAGATGTCTCTGGTTTGGTCCAACTGCTGTAGTACCTTTCTGAAGCGAAGGGATTCTCTTTAAGCTGGGACAGATTCTGGATCTTCTGTTCTGGAGAAAGATTATTGTAGTCAGTATCATCCCAAGGTGTATTTCCTTGCTTTTGGTAGGGAGACTGATAGTTCGCTTTCTGGGGGTCCGAATTATCTGGTTGGCTTGACTTGTTGACAAAATGCTCTGTCTTCGCCTGTGGGTCTGGATCGTCATTTGATTTGGAATGCTGATGGACGTACTCTGCAGTACGCTGTAATGGATCATGAGTAACTTGCTGTAGGCCTAGCACACTGCTGCGTCTGCTGTGTTCGTCATCAGAATATACGGCAGCTTCTAAGGCTTCTGCTTCTGCTGTGGCAGCTGCTGTTTCTTTTTCATTAACAAGTTTCTGTAATGTTGCTTCAAGGCGTGCTTTCTCTGCATCCAGACATGCTTGTTGGCGTGCTTTTTCTGCATCCAGTGATGCTTTTTCCGTATCCAGGCATGTTTGTTGTAGTTTCAATTCTATCTCTTGCTCAGCAAAGGTGCTTCTTGCTTTTGCCGCTTCAGTTTTGCACGGACAATAGCGGCGGCATTGCTGATGGATGATGTCTTGGAGGAACCAACTCGTGATCGCATCTTGAAAGAGGATGCTCGTCTTTGAGACATGATTCAACAGTTAGGCGACCACTGTGATATCCCTTTGTCGGCTCTCCGTGGATAATGGCAGACACCGTATGGTCCGATTATTCGGTCCGACCACTAGGAGGTTGCTGCAGTAACCGTATGCAATAATCATATGCTTGGATAATGGCAGGCTCTGTGACATTAGATCTTCTGAGCTTGTTCTCAGCAGTTGTTTCCCTATGCAGTCCTCATACACGTTAGAAGGGTGTGCAATGAGACATGTTGCTAAACCCCCTGTCTTCTGTAAGAAAAAGAGGCTGTAAAATTGTAACCTTCTTTTATTGATTGTAGATGTGACAGGAAAGGGTGAAACTATAGGATGCAATAACAGGAGCATTTCAGCATATATAACTGCACAGAGCATAAAAATAAAGATAGTCTGCAATACACAGTAACATTAGGAAATACATAGGTACCATGAGGTAATACATAGGTACCATAAGGTAATACATAGGTACCGTGAGGTAATACATACAGTTGCGGCCAAAAGTATTGACACCCCTGCAATTCTGTCAGATAATACTCAGTTTCTTCCTGAAAATGATTGCAAACGAAAATTCTTTGGTATTATTATCTTCATTTAATTTGTCTTAAATGAAAAAAACACAAAAAGAGTTGTCCTAAAGCCAAATTGGATATAATTCCACACCAAACATAAAAAAGAGGGTGGACAAAAGTATTGGGACTGTTCGAAAAATCATGTGATGCTTCTCTAATTTGTGGAATTAACAGCACCTGTAACTTACCTGTGGCACCTAACAGGTGTTCGCAATAACTAAATCACACTTGCAGCCAGTTGACATGGATTAAAGTTGACTCAACCTCTGTCCTGTGTCCTTGGGTGTACCGCATTGAGCATGGAGAAAAGAAAGAAATCCAAAGAACTGTCTGAGGACTTGAGAAACCAAATTGTGAGAAAGCATGAGCAATCTCAAGGCTACAAGTCCATCTCCAAAGACCTGAATGTTCCTGTGTCTACCGTGCGCAGTGTCATCAAGAAGTTTAAAGCCCATTGCACTGTGGCAAACCTCCCTAGATGTGGACGTAAAAGAAAAATTGACAAGAGATTTCAACGCAAGATTGTGCGGATGTTGGATAAAGAACCTCGACTAACATCCAAACAAGTTCAAGCTGCCCTGCAGGCCGAGGGTACAACAGTGTCAACCCGTACTATCCGTCGGCGTCTGAATGAAAAGGGACTGTAAGGTAGGAGACCCAGGAAGACCCCAATTCTTACCCCGAGACATAAAAAAGCCAGGCTGGAGTTTGCCAAAACTTACCTGAAAAAGCCTAAAACGTTTTGGAAGAATGTTCTCTGGTCAGATGAGACAAAAGTAGAGCTTTTTGGGCAAAAGGCATCAACATAGAGTTTACAGGAGAAAAAAGAGGCATTCAAAGAAAAAAACACGGTCCCTACAGTCAAACATGGCAGAGGTTCCCTGATGTTTTGGGGTTGCTTTGCTGCCTTTGGCACTGGACTGCTTGACCGTGTGCATGGCATTATGAAGTCTGAAGACTACCAACAAATTTTGCAGCATAATGTAGGGCCCAGTGTGAGAAAGCTGGGTCTCCCTCAGAGGTCTTGGGTCTTCCAGCAGGACAATGACCCAAAACACACTTCAAAAAGCACTAGAAAATGGTTTGAGAGAAAGCACTTGAGACTTCTAAGGTGGCCAGCAATGAGTCCAGACCTGAATCCCATAGAACACCTGTGGAGAGATCTAAAAATGGCAGTTTGGAGAAAGCACCCTTCAAATATCAGGAACCTGGAGCAGTTTGCCAAAGAAGAATTGGCTAAAATTCCAGCAGAGCATTGTAAGAAACTCATTGATGGTTACCGGAAGTGGTTGGTCGCAGTAATTTTGGCTAAAGGTTGTGCAACCAAGTATTAGGCTGAGCGTGCCAATACTTTTGTCTGGCCCATTTTTGGAGTTTTGTGTGAAATGATCAATGTTTTGCTTTTTGCTTCATTCTCTTTTGTGTTTTTTCATTTAAGACAAATTAAATGAAGATAATAATACCAAAGAATTTGTGATTGCAATCATTTTCTGGAAGAAACTGAGTATTAGCTGACAGAATTGCAGGGGTGTCAATACTTTTGGCCACAACTGTAGGTACCATGAGGTAATACATAGGTACCGTGAGGTAATACATAGGTAACATGAGGTAATACATAGGTACTGTGAGGTAATACATAGGTACCGTGAGGTAATACATAGGTACCGTGAGGTAATACATAGGTACCATGAGGTAATACATAGGTAACATGAGGTAATACATAGCTGATGATTACCTATTTAATACAACAACAGGATTATAACACCTAGATAGTGCTTACAAACTATGCTTAGTGCAGGCTGTTTAAGAAGCATGAAGAAAACGAATGGTGTAGTTTCTTATAGAATCGTAGAGTTGGAAGGGACCTCCTGGGCCATCTGGTCCAACCCCCTGCTCAAAGCAGGATTCGCTAAATCATCCCAGTCAGATGTCTGTCCAGCCTGTTTGAAGACTTCCATTGAAGGAGAACTCACCACATCAGGTGGCAGCCTGTTCCACTCATTGATCACTCTGTCAAAAAGTTTTTTCTAATATCTAATCTGTGTCTCCTCCCATTCAGTTTCATCCCATTGCTTCTAGTTTTTCCTTGTGCAAATGAGAATAAAGATGATCCTTCTACAATGTGACAGCCCTTTAGATATTTGTAGACAGCTATTAAGTCTCCTCTCAGTCTTCTCTTTTGCAAACTAAACATTCCCAAATCCTGCAACCTTTCCTCATAAGACAGGGTTTGCAGACCGGTCACCATTCTGGTCGCTCTTTTCTGAACTTGCTTCAGTTGGTTGATGTCTTTTTTAAAATGTGGTGCCCAAAACTGGACACAATATTCCAGATGAGGTCTGACCAAAGAGGAGTAGAGGGAAATAATGACTTCACGTGATCTAGACTGTATGCTTCTGTTAATACATCCTAGAATTGCATTTGCCTTTTTTTCTGCTGCATCACACTGTTGACTCATATTCAGTCTGTGATCTATTAGTATACCCAAGTCTTTTTCATATGTGCTGTTGCTTAGCCCTATTCCTCCCATTCTGTATATGCTTTTTTTCCTTTTTATTGCCCAGATGTAGTACTTTGCATTTTTCCCTGTTAAAAACCATTCTGTTAGTTGCTGCTCACTGCTCCAGTTTATTTATGTCTTTTTGAATCCTCTTTCTCTCTTCTCTAGTATTAGCTATCCCTCCTAGCTTTGTGTCATCAGCAAATTTAATCAGTTTACCCTCAATTCCTTCATCTAAATGGTTGATAAAGATGTTGAACAATACAGGGCCCAGGACAGAGCCCTGTGGTACCCCACTTGAGACATTATTCCAACTGGATGTGTAGCCATTTACAACCACTCTTTGGGTCCGTTCACTATACCAGGTATGAATCCACCTAACAGTTGCCTTGTCCATTACATACCTAGTCATTTTTTCAATAAGGATTGTATGAGATACTTTATCAAATGCTTTGCTGAAGTCAAGATATACTATATCTACAGCATTTCCTTGATCCACCCAATCAGTGATTCCGTCATAGAAGGAAATTAAGTTAGTCTGACATGATTTATTAGTTACAAACCCATGCTGACTCTGTTTAATCACTTCTTTCTTATCCAGGTACTGACATACATGTTGTTTAATAATTTGTTCAAAGATCTTTCCTGGTATAGAAGCCAGATTCATTGGCCTATAGTTGCCTGGGTCCACCTTCTTCCCCTTTTTGAAGATAGGAACAACATTTGCTCTTCTCCAGTCTTCTGGGACTTCTCCTGTTCTCCAAGAATTTTCAAAGATTATGGAGAGGGGTTCAAAAATTTCTTCTGCTATATCCTTCAGTACTCTGGGGTGTAATTCATCTGGACCTGGAGACTTGAATTCATTTAGGTTAGCTAAGTGTTTCCTCACTATCTTTCTGTTTATAGATATCCTGGATTCTTCTATTCCCTTAATAGGACAGTGAAGAATAGTTGATGTTACATTTCCTTTCTGAGAGAAAACATATGCAAAATAGGAAATTAAAAGTTCGGCAATCTCAACATCCTGTCTTACCATTTCATCATTTTCATCCTGTAAAAATCCTATAGCATCTTTGACTTTTCTTTTACTTTTGACATATCCCCAAAATCCTTTATTATTGCTTTTGACATCTCTTGCAAGCCTCAATTTATTGTCAGCTTTAGAAATCTGATTTGTGCCCTGCAGGTTCTGCAGACAGCATTATATTCTTCTTTAGATATGCCTCCCTCTTTCCATTTTATAAACATTTTTTTCTTCCTTTTTAGCATGTGCTTAAGTTCTGTGTTCATCCATCCTGGTTTCCTTAAATGCTTCCTATTCTTCCCTCTTTTCGGAATTATTAACAATTGTGCTTTGAGAATTTCATTTTTCAAGATTTCCCATCCTTCCTGGACATTTTTGTCTTTAAGGATATCCAGCCATTGGATCCCTCCAATTCTCTTTCTGAATCCCTTTAAAATCTGCCTTTTGGAAATCTAACCTTGGCGTCTGAGTCTTCACATGTCTTCCTCCTCTAGTTATCCAAAATTCTAAAATAGCATGGTCGCTACCTCCTAGGGTCCCAGCCACTTTTACCTCCTCAACCATTTCCTCCCTGTTTATAAGGATTAGATCCAAGGTAGCAGTTCCCCTTGTTTTCTCCCCTACCTTTTGGAAGATAAAGTTGTCAGCAAGAGAGGATAAGAATTTCCTTGACCTGTTAGTTTTGCCTGAGAAAGATTCCCAACAAATGTCTGGATAGTTGAAATCTCCCATGACAACTATGTCATATTTTTTGGAGAACTTGGCCATTTGATGCATAAAGAGTTCATCCATATCTTCAGCTTGCACAGGCGGCCTGTAGTAAATGCCTACAATGGTGTCCTTTCCATTGTTCTGTCCTTGCATTCTTACCCAAACAGTTTCCACAGAACTCCCAGTCTCTGAAGCTTCAATCTCTGTGCAGATATACGCGTTTCTAACATACAGTGCGACACCTCCTCCTCGTTTATCAAGTCTGTTTCTTGCAAATAAGTTGTATCCTTCTAGTCTTGTATTCCAATCATGTGTATTGTCCCACCAAGTTTCAGTGATTCCAATGATATCATATTTCTTTTCCTGTGTTAGTAGTTCCAATTCTCCTTGTTTGTTGCCCATGCTTTGTGCATTAGTATAGAAACATTTTAGTTTGTGATAGGTTTCTCTTTCTCCAATATTTTTATTATTTAGATTCTTTTGTCTTTGTTCTTCCTTTCCACTTCTAATAGCAGAGTTCTCAATAGCATTTGTCAGGTGTATGGCTTTTTCTGGCTTTTTGCTTCCCTTCCCATGTTGTTCTAGTTTAAAGCTCTCCTTACAAGTGTAGCAAGGCGACTTCCAAATACATGCTTTCCAGTCTTCGTAAGGTGCACCCCATCTCTAGCAAGTAGTCCATCGTATAGGTAATTCACTCCGTGATCCAGAAATCCAAATTGCTGCTGACGGCACCATCGACGTAGCCAGTTGTTCACCTACAGAATCTTATTCCACCTCCTTGTTCCATGGACATCCACTGGGAGGATGGAAGAGAAGACCACCTGCGCTCCCAGTTCTTTCACTTTCTTGCCTAAAGGCCCTTTTACATTTAGCAATGCACCAGCGATCCGACCTGGTCAGGATCGCAGGTGCATCGCTAAATGATCGCTAGTGAGCTTTCACACAGAAAGATCTCACAGTGATGCAGCAGCGACACAGCGCACGATACTCACCTTTCACACACAGCAATCCTGACATCCTCCCGCCCGCGTCCAGCGTCGCTCGTCGTCACAGCAGGAAGCCCCAGCAGGAAGCTGATGACGAGAAATGGAGCCGGACATTCTCGCGCGATCAGCGATGGACAGCGGGGGAGCTGGTCGGAGGTAAGTATCACACATAGCGATATCGCTAGCGATATCGCTATAACGTCACAAAATCAGTGACGTTTTAGCGATATTGCTAGTGATATCGCTATGTGTAAAACCCCCTTAAGACTTCAAAGTCTCTGCAGATGGTTTCCAGGTCGTTTCTTGCGGTGTCATTTGTCCCCACATGTAGTAGCAGGAATGGGTAGTCATCTGTAGGTCTGAAGAGTCCTGATATCCTGTCAGATGCATCTTTAATTTTTGCACCTGGAAGACAGCACATTTCTCTTGAGGTTATATCCGGTCTGCAGAGAGTGGCCTCTGTTCCTCTCAACAGGGAATCCCCCATGACCACCACTATCCGTTTCTTCTTCACAACATTTTTCTTTCTCCATCCAGGAGGACTCTGAAGGCGTACAAGGTTGCTGTTTGTGGGCAAAGTCTTATCTTGATGTATTTCTTCATCGTTTTCCTGCGTGAGAGCCTGGTACTGGTTTCTGAGCAGTATGGGTGCTGACTGCCTCCTGATCCTCCTGCTTCTCTGGGTCACATGTCTCCATTCCTCTGTTTCTTCAGGTGCACTTCGAATTTCTTCTCTTTCTGTAACATGAAGAGATAATTCTGCTCTGTCTAAGAACTCTTCACCTTCCTTAATGATCTTCAACGTAGCTAACCTCTCTTCAAGATTTTGCAACTTTCCCTCCAACAGGGAGACAAGCTTGCATTTGTGGCATGTGAAGTTTGGCTTTTCCGCTGGTAAGTCTGTGAACATGTAGCAAGAAATGCAGCTCACCAAATGGACCCTGGCCTCTTCCATATTCAGATTTCTTAAAAATAATGAAAGATGAGCCAAAATTCGCGCTCCGATCAGCGTGCGGTTTTCCGATTTCCTCTTTTCAGCTGCAACAGCCAAAACCCAGTGTTCATTGAGCTCGCGGAGACTCTTCACTGGGAATATGCAAATGATCTCCTCAGGACTCTTCCCCTGTCTCCTAAGGCCTGTTTCACACATCAGTTTTTTGCTTCAGTTAAAATCCGCTAAAATGGCGGACAACAGATCCGTTCTCGGACTGATGACAACGTTTGTCACCGGACCGTTATTTTAACGGATCCGTCGAAGGAAGAATTTTAAAGGAACCGCTGCCTGGGAGAGAGAGAGAGAGAGAGAGATTTTCCAGCCGCCAGAGCAGAGTTTAGGGTTAAATTTCCGGCTGAGTGAAGTCTTTCAGCCATGCGCAGTGACAAATGCGGATCCTGCCGCCCGAAAAAACGTTACATGCTCCATTCGGGCATGTCGGCGGACGTCAAAATTTTGGCGGATCCGCAAAAAAACGGATCCAACGGATGGCCATCCGTCAAGATCCGCCGGTAATGCAACTCAATGGGGAAAAAACGGATCCGCAAAAAAAATGGTGGATCGTTTTTTTTGCAAAACGGCGGATTTTGACTGATGGACAAAAACTGATGTGTGAAACAGGCCTAAGACACATGGAGGAATAAAGGCTGCTGTTCCCCTCACAGTGTCATAAACAAGACTATGATGTAACAGGAACAATCGCACAATACACTGCAAATTAAACTAGAATCTGTGCATTAATCTATGCCAGCAGGTGGTGCTGTTACCTTACAGTATGAAATATATGAAGGAGTAATACACACAAAAATGACTTTCTAGACAGCAATTATATGGCTGGACAGAACACTGCCGCGGGTAAAGCACATGCGGAATTCGCATGCGTTTTCCCCCAAAACACAAGCGTTTTTAGCTTGCAGAATGCTTGAACTTTCCAAGTGATTTGAAGCAGCGCTTGGAAAGGTGATTGACAGGTTGGTCACACTTGTCAAGCATAGTACTTGACAAGTGTGACCAACTTTTAACTATTGATGTTGCCTATGCAACAAATAAAATAAAAAATATTGTTATTCTCACCTCATGATGGCCCCCAAACTCTTCAGTGGCGCTCCCGGTACGTTCCGTTGCTTTGCGCGAAGGACCTGAGATGACATCACTCGCGAGACCACGACGTCATCTCAGGTGATTCGCGCAATGCATCCCTGGGACCGGAAGATGCTGGCAGCGTGTCTGAGGGTGGGAAGGACTTCAGGGGTTGTCAGAAGGCCAGTATATCACTATTTTTATTTCAATTCTATTTTTAACAGGAATATGGTACCCAGGGCATGGAGGAGAGTCTCCTCTCCTTCAGACCCTGGGTACCATCCGCACATGAAGCGCTCACTTCACTCATGGTGGGCACAGCCACATGCGTAAAGTGAGCATTTGAATGCATTCCTATGGCTGCAGAAATAATGAACATGCTGCGGATTTTACCGCTATGCGATTCCGCAGCAGTAAAATCCGCAGCATGGACACTGCAACTGCGGAATCCCATAGGAATGCATGGGGATGCGTTTTTTAAGCATTTCTGCAGTGGGAAAAACGCGTCAGAAATGCTTAAAAACGCAACGTGGGCACACAGTTTAAGTGTATGAAGCTGAGCCCGTTCCATACGCAGGAGAAGCAGCAAGCGTAGCATTGAAAAAATATTTGAACAAAAATAAAAAAAATTTACTTTTAATCTTTTTCCCAAATGAAAAATGAAAAATAAATAACTAAAACTTTTGGTATTGCTGCGGAAAATAAAGTCAGACTTATCAGATTCGAAAATTATTTTACTTATATAAGCAAAAGAAAGAAAAAAAAGCGAAATGCAGGTATTGTCAGTTTTTTTAGCGCTGCATGTCCTCCCAAAAAATGCATCAAAAAAGCAATCAAAACAAACCACAATAACAAAAGAAAAACTGCAACTAAGCTCACAAAATACACAGAAACCCTCACACACCTCCATCAACTGAAAAGTAAAAAAGTTACGGCTCTTAGAAATTGGTGACACAATCTTTCTTTGTTTTTACAAATTTCTCTGTTTTTTTTCACCACTTAAAATAAAAAAGACACAAGTTTGGTAAACACATAATTATAACAACCCCAACAATCGTGTAGTGAAGTCATTTTTACACACGGCGGAAGCTGTAAAAAAAATATAGCAAAAACTGCATTTTTTTTACCTTTTTTTTTATGACATTTCAAATTTTTGTACATTTTATGGAAAAATGAACAGTGTTGCTTAAAAACTACAACTTATTGCACAAAAAAACAAGACCCTATTATAGCTATGTTGAGGGAAAAATTTTAAAAAAAGATAAAAAAAAGCAAAATTTGGCTGTGGTGGAAGAGGATTAAAAGGTCAGCTCATCCTGCAACACAAAGTCGACAGTACAGTATAGTTGGCACTATACTACCAAACAGCCAATTACTGCAAATACTTGATTGGCTCCTCGTGCTCCTGCTCCTGATGCCCAAGAATATGTGTTCCACCAGTGAAATTGAAGCTGAAAACATTTTAGGTAACCACTTGCGCTGCATGGGGCTCCATGATATTGTAAATTGGATTTTATGACGAGTGAAAATATTGCAACCTAAAAGTGAGAATGCTCAAATAATAATAATACTAAATTTTATTTCTATAGCGCTGACATATTCCGCAGCACTTTACATTTCAGAGGGGACTTGTACAGACAATATACATTACAGCATAACAATAATCACATAGATCATAACAGATACCAAGAGGAATGAGGGCCCTGCTCGCAAGCTTACAATCTATGAGGAAAAAAGAGGAGACACGAAAGATGGGTGGTAACAGTTGCCCTGATTGTATGGACCAGCCATAATGTTAAGTGTGTAACAGTACGGATGCAGAGGGTTAATGGATGCATAAAGCATGTGGGAACATGATGCGGGGAACCTGGTTATGGTAAAAAACTTTTGGCTGTGCCACGCAGGGATAGATTAGGTTAATGTGTTGAGGCGGTAGGCCAGTCTGAATAAATGCGTTTTCAGGGCACGCTTAAAATTGTGGGGATTGGGGACTAATCGTATTGACCTGGGAAGTGCATTCCAAAGAATTGGCGCAGCACGTGTATAGTCTTGAAGATGGGAGTGGGAGGTTCTGATTATTGAGGATGCTAACCTCAGGTCATCAGCAGAACGGAGGGCGTGGGTAGGATGGCATACTGAAAGAAGGGAGGAGATGTAGGGTGGTGCTGAGCCATGGAGGGCTTTGTGGGTGAGGGTAATAAGTTTGTACTGGTTTCTGGAGTGGATGGGTAGCCAGTGTAATGACTCACACAAGGTAGAGGCATCGGTGTAACGATTGGCAAGGAATATGATCCTGGCAGCTGCATTCAAGACAGATTGGAGGGGGGAGAGTTTGGTAAGAGGTAGACCGATTAGAAGGGAGTTACAATAGTCGAGACAAGAATGAATAAGAGAAACAGTCAGAGTTTTTGCAGAGTCAAAATTAAGAAAAGGTCGAATTCTAGAAATGTTTTTGAGGTGCAGATAACATGAGCAAGCCAGTGATCGGACGTGGGGGACAAAGGACAGCTCAGAGTCAAGTATGACCCCAAGACAGCGGGCATGTTGCTGAGGAGTAATAGTAGAACCACACATGGAAATGGCAATGTCGGGTATAGGTACATTAGTAGAGGGAGGAAACACCAGGAGTTCAGTCTTTGACAGGTTCAGTTTCAGATATAGTGAGGACATGATATTAGACACAGCGTTTAGACAATTGCCGGTGTTTTCTAGAAAGGCTGGCGTGATGTCAGGAGTAGAGTTGAGCGAAACGGGTCAAAAAATTTCAAAAGTCGCCGACTTTTGGCAAAGTCGGGTTTCATGAAACGAAACCCGACCCTAGGATGAGGTCGGCCACGAGGTCGGCGACTTATGCTCCAAAGTCGCGTTTCAAAAGTTTGTTTTGCGCTCTTTTTCAGCCAATCAGGATCCACGGACACTGTGGGCAACGTGATGACATAGGCACGGGTCACCACCATCTTTCAGAAGGGCATGCAAGTGATTGGCTTGCTTTGGTGGGCGTCACAGGGGGTATAAAAGGGCGTGCACGCCGAACGCCATCTTACTTCTGCCGATCTTAGCATAGGGAGAGGTTGCTGCTGATTCTGTAGGGAGAGCGTTAGGCAGGGAAGAAGAAAAAAAAACTGCTTCTGCTGCTAGCGATTTTGCCTGTACAACACACCAGTCACTGTGTGTGCAGTGCAAGGGGAGGCTATATAGTGGTGTATCAGTGGTGTTGGTTGTTGGGCTGCCTTCTAAGGCTTCCTGACATTCCTGCATTGCTGTTTACCCACTGCTCCGCAAACTGCTTTTTTAAAAGCAATCCCAATTTTTTTTTTTGTTCTGCTGAGAAGAAAAAAAAACTGCTTCTGCTGCTAGCGATTTTGCCTGTACAACACACCAGTCACTGTGTGTGCAGTGCAAGGGGAGGCTATATAGTGGTGTATCAGTGGTGTTGGTTGTTGGGCTGCCTTCTAAGGCTTCCTGACATTCCTGCATTGCTGTTTACCCACTGCTCCGCAAACTGCTTTTTTAAAAGCAATCCCAATTATTTTTTTTTTTGTCCTGCTGAGAAGAAAAAAAAACTGCTTCTGCTGCTAGCGATCTGGCCTGCACAACACACCAGTCACTGTGTGTGCAGTGAAAGGGGAGGCTATATTGTGGTGTATCAGTGGTGTTGGTTGTTGGGCTGCCTTTTAAGGCTTCCTGACAGGCTGGCATTGCTGTTTACCCACTGCTCTGCAAACTGCTTTTTTAAAAGCAATCCAATCTCCCTTATCCTCTCGTCACTTTTGTCACAACTGTGCCATCGAGCCTGTGACATAGCGCTCAGATATCAGTGGGCCTCACACAATCCAAAAGTGTCCAGTGTCCACAAGTGTCTGCAGAAATTCAAAATCTCCCTTGTCCTCTCGTCACTTTTGTCACAGCTGTGCCATCGAGCCTGTCACATAGCGCTCAGATATCAGTGGGCCTCACACAATCCAAAAGTGTCCAGTGTCCACAAGTGTCTGCAGAAATTCAAAATCTCCCTTATCCTCTCGTCACTTTTGTCACAGCTGTGCCATCGAGCCTGTCACATAGCGCTCAGATATCAGTGGGCCTCACACAATCCAAAAGTGTCCAGTGTCCACAAGTGTCTGCAGATATTCAAAATCTCCCTTATCCTCTCGTCACTTTTGTCACAGCTGTGCCATCGAGCCTGTCACATAGCACTCAGATATCAGTGGGCCTCACACAATCCAAAAGTGTCCAGTGTCCACAAGTGTGTGCAGAAATTCAAAATCTCCCTTATCCTCTCGTCACTTTTGTCACAGCTGTGCCATCGAGCCTGTCACATAGCGCTCAGATATCAGTGGGCCTCACACAATCCAAAAGTGTCCAGTGTCCACAAGTGTGTGCAGAAATTCAAAATCTCCCTTATCCTCTCGTCACTTTTGTCACAGCTGTGCCATCGAGCCTGTCACATAACGCTCAGATATCAGTGGGCCTCACACAATCCAAAAGTGTCCAGTGTCCACAAGTGTGTGCAGAAATTCAAAATCTCCCTTATCCTCTCGTCACTTTTGTCACAGCTGTGCCATCGAGCCTGTCACATAGCGCTCAGATATCAGTGGGCCTCACACAATCCAAAAGTGTCCAGTGTCCACTAGTGTCTTCAGAAATTTAAAATCTCCCTTATCCTCTAGT
Source organism: Dendrobates tinctorius (assembly GCF_039654945.1). Taxonomy (NCBI): domain Eukaryota; kingdom Metazoa; phylum Chordata; class Amphibia; order Anura; family Dendrobatidae; genus Dendrobates; species Dendrobates tinctorius. The sequence goes on from NW_027361754.1 coordinate 42,430,204, forward strand.
CACTTTGGTCACAGCTGTGCCATCGAGCCTGTCACATAACGCTCAGATATTCATTGGGCCTCACACAATCCAAAAGTGTCCAGTGTCCACAAGTGTCTGCAGAAATTCAAAATCTCCCTTATCCTCTCGTCACTTTTGTCACAGCTGTGCCATCGAGCCTGTCACATAGCGCTCAGATATCAGTGGGCCTCACACAATCCAAAAGTGTCCAGTGTCCACAAGTGTGTGCAGAAATTCAAAATCTCCCTTATCCTCTCGTCACTTTTGTCACAGCTGTGCCATCGAGCCTGTCACATAGCGCTCAGATATCAGTGGGCCTCACACAATCCAAAAGTGTCCAGTGTCCACAAGTGTGTGCAGAAATTCAAAATCTCCATTATCCTCTCGTCACTTTTGTCACAGCTGTGCCATCGAGCCTGTCACATAGAGCTCAGATATCAGTGGTCCTCACACAATCCAAAAGTGTCCAGTGTCCACAAGTGTGTGCAGAAATTCAAAATCTCCCTTATCCTCTCGTCACTTTTGTCACAGCTGTGCCATCGAGCCTGTCACATAGCGCTCAGATATCAGTGGGCCTCACACAATCCAAAAGTGTCCAGTGTCCACAAGTGTGTGCAGAAATTCAAAATCTCCCTTATCCTCTCGTCACTTTTGTCACAGCTGTGCCATCGAGCCTGTCACATAGCGCTCAGATATCAGTGGGCCTCACACAATCCAAAAGTGTCCAGTGTCCACAAGTGTCTGCAGAAATTCAAAATCTCCCTTATCCTCTAGACACTTTGGTCACAGCTGTGCCATCGAGCCTGTCACATAGCGCTCAGATATTCATTGGGCCTCACACAATCCAAAAGTGTCCAGTGTCCACAAGTGTCTGCAGAAATTCAAAATCTCCCTTATCCTCTCGTCACTTTTGTCACAGCTGTGCCATCGAGCCTGTCACATAGCGCTCAGATATCAGTGGGCCTCACACAATCCAAAAGTGTCCAGTGTCCACAAGTGTGTGCAGAAATTCAAAATCTCCCTTATCCTCTCGTCACTTTTGTCACAGCTGTGCCATCGAGCCTGTCACATAGCGCTCAGATATCAATGGGCCTCACACAATCCAAAAGTGTCCAGTGTCCACAAGTGTGTGCAGAAATTCAAAATCTCCCTTATCCTCTCGTCACTTTTGTCACAGCTGTGCCATCGAGCCTGTCACATAGCTCTCAGATATCAGTGGGCCTCACACAATCCAAAAGTGTCCAGTGTCCACAAGTGTCTGCAGAAATTCAAAATCTCCCTTATCTTCTAGTCACTTTGGTCACAGCTGTGCCATCGAGCATGTCACATAGAGCTCAGATATTCATTGGGCCTCACACAATCCAAAAGTGTCCAGTGTCCACAAGTGTCTGCAGAAATTCAAAATCTCCCTTATCCTCTAGTCACGTTGGTCACAGCTGTGCCATCGAGCCTGTCACATAGCGCTCAGATATCAGTGGGCCTCACACAATCCAAAAGTGTCCAGTGTCCACAAGTGTGTGCAGAAATTCAAAATCTCCCTTATCCTCTCGTCACTTTTGTCACAGCTGTGCCATCGAGCCTGTCACATAGCTCTCAGATATCAGTGGGCCTCACACAATCCAAAAGTGTCCAGTGTCCACAAGTGTCTGCAGAAATTCAAAATCTCCCTTATCTTCTAGTCACTTTGGTCACAGCTGTGCCATCGAGCATGTCACATAGCGCTCAGATATTCATTGGGCCTCACACAATCCAAAAGTGTCCAGTGTCCACAAGTGTCTGCAGAAATTCAAAATCTCCCTTATCCTCTAGTCACTTTGGTCACAGCTGTGCCATCGAGCCTGTCACATAGCGCTCAGATATCAGTGGGCCTCACACAATCCAAAAGTGTCCAGTGTCCACAAGTGTGTGCAGAAATTCAAAATCTCCCCTGTCCTATAGACACCTTGTAACTTGTTTTACATTACTATGTAGTTTGTTGGATTTTGTCTACATTTCTACCAAAAATGAGGAAGGCTGGTGGAAGAGGCCGTGGAATTGGGCGGGGGTTGGTAGCTGGTAATGATGGTGTTGGTGGTGGATCTGATGGTAGTGGCAAGAGCAAAATAGGACCGAATGCAGGAGGTGTTGAGCCTGCGTCATCGTCTGGCTACATAAGGCCTCAAACGCTTAGTTTTCTAGGAGTTGGCAAACCGTTTTTAAAGCCAGAGCATCTGGAAAAAGTTTTGTCTTACATTGCTGACTCAGCCTCCAGCTCTATTGCCTCCTCTTCTTCAGTTGTAAAAAGTAAAAGCACTGAGTCGTCATTGGAGGCTCATGTTCATGAACCACACCTTTCCTTGTGTCCTTCACCCCAACCAAGATTGAAGGATGACGCAGGCCATACTACTGATTACTCCATGGAGCTGTTTTCACATACCATGCCTGGATTATCAAGTCAAATGGTGAATTACCCAGGCCAAGATGAATCTGACATGGAGTGCACTGATGCACAGCCGCTGATGGATGATTCTGCTGGTACATTCACTCAGAGCACTACATTGTCCTCGCAGTGTACAGAGCCAGATTCTGACCCTGATGAGACTCAGGTGCCCCTTCCCGCACACTATACCACCATACACGGTGACACAGAGGAAGGTGCACATGACATAGAAGAGGAGGTGATGGATGACCCAGTTGTTGACCCAGATTGGCATCCATTGGGGGAAGAGGGTGCTGCTTCCAATAGCTCAGATGAGGAGCATCCACAGCAGACATCGACATCGCAACAGCTGTTATCTGGCAGGCCCGGAGCACTCCAAAGACAGGTTCCAAACATAAAAAGAGTTGCTGGACAGCTTGTCGAGAGGGTCAAAAGATCACAGCGTGCTAGGCCGCAAAATGTCTGCCAAAGTAGGAAGAGTGCAGTGTGGCACTTTTTTGACCAAAATCCTCATGATCAGGCCAAGGTTATCTGTAAGAAGTGCGCAAAGACCTTTAGCCGAGGGAAAAATCTGAAAAATTTGAATACCAGTTGCATGCTTAGACATTTAACCAGCATGCACTTGCAAGCGTGGACACAACACCAAACCTCAAGTGCCACATGTGCAACTGATCACAACGAAGGTAGTCAGCAACGCTACATTGTTTCCCCCACTGTAAGCCCACCGGTTAGCACAGCAGCAAATGTTGAGGTGTCGTTGCAAGGCCACAGCAGTCAGGGAATCCCACTGTTATATCAACGAAAGACTGATTCTAGGCCATCAGAAAGAACACCAACTCCATCACCATCATCAACCCTCTCTCAGTCCGCCCTGTCCACCGCTACTTCCACCATATGCAGCTCTCAAGTCCAGCTCACCCTCCCAGACACTATGAGTAGGTCAAGAAAGTACTCAGTCTGTCATCCGCGTACACTGGGTTTGAACGCCCACATTGCCAAACTAATCTCGTTTGAGATGATGCTCTTTCAGTTGGTGGAAAGCGCAGCTTTCCGCGAACTCATGGCCTATGCAGTACCACGCTATGACCTACCCAGTCGCCACTTCTTCTCTCGCAAAGCCATCCCAGCCCTCCACCATCATGTGAAAGACCGCATTGTCCATGCACTCAAGCAGTCAGTGAGCGGAAAGGTGCACCTCACAACTGATGCATGGTCCAGTCGGCATGGCCAGGGCCGTTACGTGTCCATCACTGCGCACTGGGTTAATGTGGTGGATGCAGGGTCCACAGGGGACAGCGGTGGTGGGACAGTGCTGCCTAGCCCACGGTATAGGAAACAGTTGGCTGTAGGCGTTCGACCCTCCTCCTCCTCCTCCTCCAGAAGCGAAAGCTCGTCCACAGAGCGCAGTCGTACGAGCACTCCATCTGCAGCTGCCACTGTTGCACACAATGTTTCCCCCTATCGAGCAGCTAGTGGAAAGCGTCAGCAGGCTGTGTTGCAGATGATGTGTTTGGGCAACAGACACACCGCCGAGGTGCTGGCCGAGTACTTGAAGCGACAAACTGAGTCATGACTGGGCAGTGTACATCTTGAGGCAGGCAAGGTAGTTAGTGATAACGGCCGTAATTTTGTGGCAGCCATAGCCCTTTCAAAACTCAGCCATATACCTTGCTTGGCTCACACCTTGAACCTGGTTGTGCAGTGCTTCCTCAAAAATTATCCGGAGTTAACAGCCCTGCTCCAGAAGGTGCGAAGACTGTGCGCGCACATCCGCCGGTCGCCTGTACACTCCGTTCGTATGCAGAAGCTGCAGCGATTGCTCCACCTTCCCAACCACCGCCTCATAATCGACATTGCAACAAGGTGGAACTCCACCCTGCACATGGTGGAGCAGCTGTGCGAGCAGAGGCAGGCCATAATGCATTTGTGGGAGGATACACGGCCAGGCACTTTGAGAGCAGACATGGAGTTGACAGGTGTGCAGTGGTCAAAGCTGAAAGACCTCTGTAAAGTCCTTCAGTGTTTTGAGGAATGCACACGGCTGGTAAGCGCAGACGACGCCATCCTAAGCATGAGCATCCCACTTATGCGTCTGCTCATGCAAACTTTGACGCACCTTAAGGAGCAGGCGTCTGGAGCCAATGTTGATGAGGAGGAAGAGGAGGAGGGAATCCTTGATGACATTCAGCCATTGTCTGCTCAGGGACCTCTCCTGGACGAGGTGGAGGAAGAAGAGGAGGAGGAGGAGGATGATGGGGATGATTACTTAGGGGAGGAGGATGCATCTCGTGGGGCAAGTGAAAATGTTGGCGTGGCAAGGTCTGGTACAGGGTTTGTGCATGACTGGAGGGATGTGGATTTGCCAGAAAGTGCTCCTCCAACCAGCACTCGCAGTGCATCATTGACACCGGGAACATTGGCCCACATGTCAGATTATGCCTTGCAGATCCTAAAAAGGGACCCCCGCATTGCCAAAATGATGAACGATGACGACTACTGGTTGGCCAGCATCCTGGATCCACGCTATAAAGGCAAATTACAAAACATCATGCCACAGGAGAACCTTGACCTAATATTGGCTAATAAACAAGCAACTCTGGTAAATCGGTTGCTTGAGGCATTCCCAGCACACAGCAGCGGTGATGGTTCTCACACGAGCCGTACGGGCCGGGGGCAGCTTGGCAGAGGTGTTCGTGGTGCACACAGGAGAAGTGGCGTTGGAGACAGGGGTTTTATGACAATGTTGTGGACTGATTTTTCAAATACCGCTCACACAACTGGTAATACTGCATCGATGGAAAGTGACAGGAGACAGCAGTTGTCAACTATGGTTACAAACTACTTTTCCTCCCATATCGATGTTCTCCCACACAGGTCATTCCCCTTTGACTATTGGGCCGCTAAACTGGACACCTGGCCTGAATTGGCCCAATATGCCTTACAGGAGCTCGCTTGCCCAGCTGCAAGTGTGCTATCGGAAAGAGTGTTCAGTGCAGCTGGATCAATCCTGACAGAAAAAAGGACCCGTCTGTCAACCCAAAATGTGGATGATCTAACCTTCATTAAAATGAACCATGCATGGGTTTCCAAGGATTTTGTCCCACCTTCCCCTGATGACACATAGGGTGACAGAAAAATGGCTTGCTTTGGTCCACCTCTTCCTGGGACTTCACCTATTTCGCCTTTTGCATCAGCTGAATGTCCAACATCAACATATGCCACTTTCTAAAACTCCCTAACTGTGCTGCCTCCCCCCCCATGGCCGGGGTCACCACCTAGCACACGACACCGTGCGAGTGCCATTGCCCTGGACAGGTGGGTAGGCCGACTCTTGGGTGCGGGCACTGGCACAGAGTCCTTCATAGTGCAATCAAGTGTCTCTGACGGTGGTGGTGCACACCCGCCGTCAGACACACCGCCGTACTATGAGGGGACCAGTGCCAGTACCGACGCCCACGAGTGGGCCCCCCTTGCTTGGGCAGGGCCCCAGCATTTGCAATCTTTCCCTCTCCCTGTTCCTCCGCTGTGTAATCTGGGCCGTCAAATCCATACTGTGCCTGACACCGTCTGAGCCTGCCTCCTGATGTACAGACATATATTTTGAATTTGTATGCTATCCATACATGTTATCCGGGGATACGGTACCCTTTCTAACCTTTGTGCAATCTCGTGCAATCCATACTGGGCCTAACACCGTCTGAGCCTGCCTCCTGATGAATAGACATATATTTTGAATGTGTACGCTATCCATACATGTTATCCGGGGATACGGTACCCTTTCTAACCTTTGTGCAATCACGTGCAATCCATACTGTGCCTGACACCGTCTGAGCCTGCCTCCTGATGTACAGACATATATTTTGAATGTGTACGCTATCCATACATGTTATCCGGGGATACGGTACCCTTTCTAACCTTTGTGCAATCACGTGCAATCCATACTGGGCCTAATACCGTCTGAGCCTGCCTCCTGATGTATAGACATATATTTTGAATGTGTACGCTATCCATACATGTTATCCGGGGATACGGTACCCTTTCTAATCTTTGTGCAATCACGTGCAATCCATACTGGGCCTAACACCGTCTGAGCCTGCCTCCTGATGTACAGACATATATTTTGAATGTGTACGCTATCCATACATGTTATCCGGGGATACAGTACCTTTTCTAACCTTTGTGCAATCACGTGCAATCCATACTGGGCCTAACACCGTCTGAGCCTGCCTCCTGATGTATAGACATATATTTTGAATGCGTACGCTATCCATACATGTTATCCGGGGATACGGTACCCTTTCTAACCTTTGTGCAATCACGTGCAATCCATACTGGGCGTGAGAACGGCTGGCGAGCTGTTAAGCAAGCTACAGCACCTGTGGTTTGCACACGTAAGTTTTTCATTTTTTCAGGAATGACGGTTAGGCCTAATTCCGGAACTGCGGTTGACCTGCACTTACTGGGAAATCATTGTTCGCGGGTAATAATTGTCATCAGTGATCCCCATCACTAACGTTGTTCAGCGGGTTATCTGCACCTGTAAGCGACAAACGCTGGCCTTTTCAGTGTAGCGCACATGCAGCCACGGACATGTAATGGCATGACACACCAGTTATTGGCCAATCTCCTGTGCCAGAGCCTCACGTGTCCCTCTAGTAAGCCGGACTCGGACCGCGGGGCATGACGGAGTCTCGTTCGTTAACGGAATTAAGCTTGCAATGTGTGCATCTGTTCTGTAGCTGGCATGGTTGAGGTTTCCCAGGTGGAGTCGAATTTAACCGTAGGCTCCACTCCTGTTGGTGCCCTTCTGGACATTCCTTTAAGGTTCAGCTTTGCAGCCATACTGCCCACGTAAAACAAACACTTTGCCTTCATGAACGCTGTTTGGAGGGTCATGACTCGTGGGAATAACGCCGCCCAATCAGTTAACCTGCTAGAGAGATCGTTCGTTGCTCCCAAGCATGACATCACACTCCCTAGGAAGAAGGTAATGCCACTGTGGCGACCGTACTCCTGGGGGCGACACAAGTGCACTGATGCCCAGCCACTGCTCGATGAATCTGCTGGTACATTGACCCAGACCACTACATTCCCCTCGCACGCTACACAGCCTGAATCTGACCCTGATGAAACTCAGGTTACCCTTCCCATATACAGTTCCATCTTACACGGTGACAAAGAGGAAGCTGCAGATGAAAGTGCAGGTTCGGCCCACCCGCCATCAGACACACCACCGTACTATCAGGGGCCCTGTGCCAGTGCCGTCGCCAACGAGTGGGCCCCCCCCTGCTTGCTCAGGATCACAGCACTTGCAAAGTTGAAATACTGTGCAGTGAGATGGAAGATGGGGACAACGAGGAGTCCAGACAAGTACAGGGATTCCCTAGCAAGGAGACTTATTTGATTGTTTTCAATGTTGGGACAGCAATTTTTGGGGAGCACTATACTCTGGAGAATGATAGATGGGGCCCACCATACACTGGAACATTCCAAAGGTGGACATCAGACACTGGAGCAGCATTTACAGGGCCCATTATACACTAGAGCATTAGAAATGGGGCCCATTATGTTTGGAGCATTATTTGGGCCCATAAGACAGTGGAGCTTCATCCATGGGGACCAACATATACTGTAGCATTATGTGGAGCTCATCATATACTGTTTCAAACATTATATGGGACCAATGATTCTGGATTATGGAGAAATAGATGGGCCTCGTCATGAGATTTAAAAAGTGAAGTATTTTTCATTGTACTATACCGCTATTTCTCTGCCGTATCGGAGCATGATGAGTTGTGGTATTATGTGTTAAAGGGGCGCTCTTTCGCCCAGGGCACATGAAAACCTGGAGCCAGCCCTACCCCCCCACAACTTTAGCCAAATAACCCCCATTTTTCAGTGCGTAACTTGTATTATGAAGTTAATTAAGGTTGACAAGCTTAAGTAAGAAGAATTGATGCTTTTGGCATTCAAATGGGCACTGTTGGTGTGTTTCCTGTCCTCCTCTCACTGCCGACTTTTATTCCCCATTGACTTACATTGGGTTTCGTGTTTCGGGACGACCCCGACTTTTCCCTATAATCGGACGATCTTGCTCGACCCTACTTTTGGAAAAGTCGGGTTTCACGAAACGCGACCCTAAAAAAACAAAAGTCGCTCAACTCTAGTCAGGAGAAGAAGCGTATAATTGGGTGTCGTCAGCATAGAGATGGTACTGGAAACCAAATCTACTGATTGTTTGACCAATAGCGGCAGTATACAAAGAGAAGAGGAGGGGGCCTAGGACTGATCCTTGAGGAACCCCAACAGTAAGGGGAAGATGAGAGGAGGAGGAACCGGCAAAAGATACAGTAAAGGAGCGGTCAGAGAGATAGGAGGAGAACCAGGAGAGAACGGTGTCCTTGAGGCCAATGGAACGGAGCATAGTGAGGAGGAGCTGATGATCCACAGTGTCGAAAGCTGCAGAGAGATCCAAGAGAATTAGCATGGAGTAATGACCATTTGATTTAGCTGTTAGTAGATCATTAGAGACTTTAGTGAGGGCAGTTTCAGTAGAATGTAAAGAGTGGACTACAAGTGGTGCAACTAAAATGCTACGTTCCCACAAAGAATTTTTTGGTGAGTATTTTGCGTATTTTCGAAAAAAAATGCAAGTAACTTATTTTACTTAACGGGTGCCGAAAATCTGCAACATCAAAAACTCATTTTGGGAATATAGCCCTATAAGGATGCAATGTGCTCCAGATCTTGATTATACCCTTTTACTTTATCATCTGCTTAACGACAATAAAATATTAACTAATTCTAGAAGTCATCAGTGTTTATGTGGTCTAAAACAGTAGGAGTATGCTGTGGTTAAAGACTAAATGAATAGAATGTATATGTCTTTACAGCAAAAAAACCCAGAAAGATTCAAGAAAGCACTCGTGACCTTTGGAAGCTAGCGTCTATGACATATGGTTTTATGAGGTGATCAAGTAGATAGTAAATCAACCTTTATATTGTGTGAGATTTATCAGGTGTAAATCATAGACATACATAATACCACAAATATGCTGCATTTGCAGTAAAAAAAAGTAATAAAATAAAAGCAAGAGTATAGTCGAACCTCAACCTTTAAAGCAGTAGTAGACACTAAAAATGCTCAAAAGAATTAATAAAAAAAATTCCTTCCTTAATTTCTATCTTTTCTTCAATCCTATTTTATCTCATATTGCAATTATAACTGAGAAATCTTTACAGAAATATTCTCTGTCTCAGAAGATCAGCTAATTCCCTCCTCCCTGAACCTCTATATGGATGTAAGACAATTGGCTGCAGCAGGAGCCTCCCGGTTCTTCCCTGTCTGCTGTAGAACCAATGATTTCTAAGCCCTGACCAATGCGGTTGAGAGGGGTCAGGGCTTCAGTTGTTCACCAGTTTGGATGGACTGTCAGAGCTTCAGCCAATCAGCATCTACTGATTGACTGCAGCACTCACGTTCATCTACCAAATCGGACTGACATACTACATTGCCGAAAGAAGAGATCCAGAAAAATTAAAAATAAAATAACAATGCTTTATTATTATTACTAAAACCTAATCACATGATTAAAATCATACACAAAACAACAGCTAGCGGGACACTGAATAATATATTAGAATCCAGCTATGAAAAACTTATCAAGCAGGTAAAAGTCAAGTGACTTGTTGGGAACAAATAAAGAAAAATGCAGTTGCATATAAATAAACAAACAGTTACAGATCAGTATTCCAAAAAGAAATTAAACAATTGCATATTACCCGTTTAAATGTACAGAAGACTGCAGCTGCACTCAAATCACAGTGTCCCTCCTCACCCCAACGCACGTTTCGCATCCAGCTTCTTCTGGGGGCGTTCAGCTCCTTGCCAATAGACTAAACCAGGTGCTGCCCGCAGAGCATAGGAATGCTGCTGGTCTAGTAGGTGAGTATGATTATTTTCTTTTCATTTTACCACCACCTTGGCCCAATTAATAAATTATTCTAATGTAACCTGTCAGCAGGTATTCACTTTGAAATCCTAGAGCAGTATGATTCCTGTGTTATGTCATTTTACTAGGCTGTTTTTTGTTTTTTCAATGCAATCAGTGTTTTATCAGCAGGAGAGGATCACGACAGGACTAGGTAGTGTCTTGCATCTCCTAGTTCATCCAACTCTCACCACTGATTAACAGCTTAATGTCAATACATAATGTATACAGAAAGCTGCAAATAAGTGATGTGGGAAGGGTTATATGATGTGCCCGTCAGGTCCGTGGCGTACACGGAATCGGACCGGACAGTTCTATGGGGGAGGTCACGGGGCCGTAGTCCGTTTCCATGGCCCTGGTCGTGTCATAAAATGGAGGATAATTATGTGGTGTTCAGCAATGGTTGGCCGACGCTGCGGTTTAGGTCCATTGGGGCTGATGGTGACACAGCAAATATGGTTCAGCTCCCCACGGGTAGAGCGGGGCCCCAGGGCAAATATATTTGATTGTTCGGATGGTGGTGAACATTGGGGTGCAGAGAATAAGTGATGGACACAGAGAGGTGCAGTTTTCTTTACCTTTTACTTGAAAGTAGATGCAATCTGGGGAACCAATTACAGATGATGGATTGAGTCCGGCTTGCCTGGAGGCTTTAAGGGGATCCACCCTTCCTTCTGCGCTCTCTTTTAGGGTCCCTGCTGCTTGTAGCTAAGCTACGGCCCTCTCCTGCGTGATGATTTCTAACCTGTATGGCTGACAGTATGAGCCTATATCACGGGCACTGTCCTTTTCATTGTCAGCCTTGGACTCTTGGAATGCTTCCGTGCCTTTAGGTGTTTGGTGTGGCCAGGAAGCTTGCAGTCCTCTGCCTTACAGATACGGCTGTCAGGGCGTACACCACCCACCCAGCCAAGGACTCTGGCGTCCCTTTTTGTCAGTGCTCCGCTCTGAGGTCAGCTATACACAGTTTTTATTCCCTCTGCTCCTGTCCCTTCCACCTCCACAGAACAACTGCCAACCGACTTAACTCCTCCTGAACAGAGAGAGCAGCTCCCCTGAAGTTGGGTTCAGAGCTCCCCCCTCTGGCCTGGAGTAGGAATTGTGTTGCGTGCTGTGTATTACCTGGCATAGGGACCTCTTCCTGCTTCCAGGCATGACATCACCCTGCAGAGGGAGGCAATGTCAGAGTGGCAACCGGACTCTGGGGTGCCACATATACACAGCTCAGAATTCTGAGCTTTGCTAGATCTGCAGGACATAAAACTGTGATTCTATTACAACTGCTGCTCCAAGAAAACTAAGTTATACAATGCTGTAACCAGGATCTTTGTTTCTACATCATGAAGCTGTTGGATTACATGGCAGAATCTGCTTACAGATTCTCTTTAAGAGCATGGGATATCTCCATTAGAAACATTTACAGTAGTTAAAATAAGTTCATAGGAGGATCTAACAGAACCTTCATGGCTCGAAAAGTATTTGTGTGGAAGAATCTGCCAAAATCACACCTAATCAATGCATGCGACTAATTTCGCCATACAGGAGGTGTCCTAAAGCTGTCATCACCAATAAGGGCTTTTGTATGAAGTATTAAATTAAGTAAGCTTGTTCAATACTTTTTCTCTGTGTTTTTTCTCATTACACATAGCTTAATTTATTGACATCTATGGTTTGATTTCTTTGCCTGAGTGGATTTGATGTGTGGTTACTGACATCTGTTGAGAGTTTTAAGTTAATAGTAGAGATAGGTGAACTCACACAGTAAAGTTTGGGGTCCGTACCGAACACTTACTGTTTGGGAACGGACACCCAAACACAGACTTGAATACATGAAGTCTGTGTTACTGTTTGGGTTTGGCACCACAAATATCTGGTGTTACTCATGCTGTTATCTGCATGACAGTACTAGAAACATCAGCGGCTCTGATTGGTGGCAAGGTTATTGAGAGAGCTGTGATTTCCACGCTGACAAATGAAAGTGTGAGCCAGCAACTATGGCCAGTGGTAAAAGTTTACCACCTGTCACAGGCATCGGCTGATCGGTGTACTATTCCCATCAGTCTACCCATGCTGTCTCTGATATCAGCGAGAGCAGGCTCTGGCTGATGGGAGTATTAAATAAATATTTTTTTTTAAATGGCATGGGTTCTCCTCTAATAATCAGCATGGCAAAACTGCTTGTTGAGGGCTGCAACCCCACAAATATTACCCCACTTGCTACCGTCACAGGGCAAGTGCTAAGAGCCAGATATAGTGCCAGAATTGGTGCATCTAATAGATGCGCATTTTTGGGGGCTGCTATTTTTAGGGTGGAGGGGGGTCAATACCCAAGGCTCCTTACCAGTCTGAGAATACCAGCCACCAGCTGTCTACTTTAGCTTGGCTGGTTGTCAAAAATGAGGGGACCCAAGGCTGTTTTTTTAAATTTATTTATTTAAATAATTAAAAAAACAGCTTGGCATCTCTGTTCTTTATAACCAGCCATGATAAAGCTGACAGCTTAGGGTTGCAGCCTCCAGGTTTTGCCATGCAAGTTATTAAAAATAGAGAGGCACCAGCTCCATTTTTGTTATTATTATTTATTTATTTATTTATAGTGCAGGTGCTGGCTGATGTAGAATCCTATCAGATGGTGCCTGCTCTTGCTGGTATTAGCGACAGCAGGTGTAGGCTTTTGGGAGGAGTACTCCCATCAGCTGACGCCTGTGACCAGAGATAAACTTTTTACAGCCGGTCACAACTGCTGGCTCATGCTGTCATCTGACAGTGTGGGAACCGCAGCTCTCTGATCTAATGATCTTACCACTGATCAGAGGCAGTGTTTCCCTCTCTGTCATGCAGATGACAGTGTGACAAACAATGGATGTTCCGACCCCTCATTCATCTGAATAGGGCTCGGGTTCAGGTACTGTTCTAGTAATTGAACCAAACTTTTTTTAATTAACTGTTCAGCCGAACGCACCAGACTCAAAAATCCAGGGGTTTTCCCCATCACTAGTCAATAGCACTTTTAGAAATCTATTTACTTAGAAAATTGTTGAGGTGTTCAATACTTATTTCACCCACTGTATGCACTCATCAGTGTATTATTAACTAGAACATTAGCTAAATGTCTCGCCAGTAACTTACACATTTTCTCAGTGCCATTCAACTCACTGTGCTCACTGCATTGCTCCTCCCCAATGCAGGCCGTCTCACTGAGCTGCCTCTTGAAGTACTCCCAGCACTGCTGCTTCCTTTCACCTGTGGATAGGAAGGCATGAAAAGATTCTGCAGATATTTAACCTTGCTGTGTCCTACAGAATTTTGCTTCCCTGGCCTATCCCCTGCCAACTATGGATATATTAGGGAGCTCCTTTCTCCACACCTTGCCTTAACTACTGTTCTTAGTTGCAGACTGTCTCTAGAAATCTGTTAAGGTGCATGTTCATTTGGATTCTCCTATTACTGACCCAGCTTGTTCTCTCATTTAGTCTGTGCTACACACCCTGACCTCAGACTGTCTGACCACATTTCTGTCTTTGCCCTCTGTACATCGTGTTGTGCCTCTGACCTTTCGGTCAGCTGCTGCAGGTCCGTGGACTTCCCTGGAGTGGCACCTGGTGACTACTCTATTGGCCCAAGCCTGTTTTTACCATCAGAGGCTCTAGTGAACACCAGAGAGTCTCTTAGTCCATGCCCCTCCAGGGTAAGCCCAGCCTGTGGCGCAGTGGGTCCCCACCCACTACTGTCACACAAAATATAGCAGTCCTTCAGCAATATGGTGGAAGCACTTATTCAGTAACCAACTAGTGTATGAAAGTACAGATTCCAATGTTCTGTGTTGATTCATGATATTATAGATATTGGCACTAGAGATACTGTAAGCGACTGTCTTTTTCGGGTCAAGTCGGGTTTCATAAAACCCGACTTTCGCAAAAGTTGGGTCGAACTAAATCGGCCGACTATAGGGAAAAGTCGGAGGCCGACTGAAACAAGAAACCCAATGGGGAAGCAAAGTCGGCAGGCAGTGGAAGACAGTAAACACACTTACAGTGCCCATTTCAATGCCAAAAAACATCAATTCTTATTACTGAAGCTTGTCAACCTTAATTTACTTCCTAATAATAGTTACGCATTGAAAACTGGGTGTTATTTGGCTAAAGTTGCGGGGGGGGGGGGTTGGGCTGGCTCCAGGTTTTCGTGTGCCCTGGGCCAAAGAGTGTCAGTGCGCCCCTTTAACAAAGACCACAACTCATGATGCTCCGATACGCCACAGAAATATAGGTATAGTACAATGACACATACTTCATGACATGACTGATCTATTTTAAATTGTACAATAGCTCAAAAATAGGACAGTATATTACTCCATAAAGTGTTATGGCCACCACATTGTGTTCCATACAGAATAATGAGCCCCATATATTTCTCCATACCAAATAATTAGTCACATATAATGTTCCATACAGTATCTGATGAGCTCCACATAATGCTCCATATATAATGTGCCCCAATTGTAATGCTCCAGTGTATAATGTGCCATTTGGATGCTACTCCAGTGTCTGATCTGCCCCAGCTACAATGCTCCAGTACATGATGGGCCTCATGGATGATGCTCCAGTGTATCATGGGCCCTAATAATGCTTCATATATAATGGGCCCCATTTGTAAGGCTCCAGTGTATAATGGGCCCCTTAGATGCTGCTCCAGTGTCTGATCTGCCCCATTTACAATGCTCCAGTACATGACGGGCCCTATTTTTAATTAGCCCAGGCATGGTATGTGAAAAGAGCTCCATGGAGTAATCTGAGGTGTGTGCTTCCACATCCTTCACTTTTGGTGTGGGTGAAGGACACAAAGAAAGGGTTGCTCCTGACCAGAAGCCTGCAGTTATGACTCAGTGATTGCATTTTTTACAACTTCAGAAGAGGAGGCGATAGAGCTGGAGGCTGTTTCAGCAATGTAAGCCACAAACAGTTCCTGATACTCCGGCTTTAAAAGCAGTCTACCTACTCCCAGAAAAGGGAGCCTTACAGGCCTTCCAGAGCTACACCATGACGCTGGCTCAACACCTCCTGCCTTAGCTGCTATTGTGTTTTTGGCACTACCAGCAGATGCACCACCACCATCAGTACCAGGTGGCCCTCCACACCCACATCCACGTCCTCTTCCACCATATTTCCTCATGTTTTTGAAAATGAACCGAAAATACCAGCAGATATATGGTACTGAATCATAAGCATACAGCTCTATACAGTCTATGGATAACAGTAAATCTCCATATTTCATGAGGCATACACAGACGCTCACAGGCTCAGTATGGATTACACAATAAAATAACAAGGTGAAAAAGGGTACAGTATCACCAGATACAAGGTATATATAGTATAGTGTAAACATTCTGATTCTCCGTATACATTTCAGGAGGCAGACACAAACGCTCTCAGGCCCAGTATGGATTACACAAGAATAAGGAAAGCTGTAAATGGGTTATGTAACACAAGCGTACAGCTGTATACAGTGTTGGGGTAATCTTAAAGTTACAAATATATTGCCGGAGTAACAGACAGATGTTTACAGGCTCATTATGGATTACATCAGAATCTAAATAGCTTAAAAGGTTACTGTATCAGAAGCGTTCTGCTGTATACAGTGTTGGCCAAATTGAAAATATCGGTATATATTTCCGTAGTCACCCTCAGACGCTCACTCAGTTTGGTTTTGACCATAATAAAAAATGTTGTAAAAAGGTCCTGGATAACAAGATAGCAAGTATATCTTTTTTAGGGTACAATTGAAATCTCCATATAAATAGTCCCGTAGTCACTCTCAGACGCTTAAACAGTATGGATTTGACCGTAATGGTGGACTGACAGACAAACCAGCCTGTAGTGAGAAGCAGAGGTGTGGCGCAGTGTAGGTGTGAAACCGCTAAGATAAAGAGAAAGGGTGCAGTGTTTTAGCTTGCCCATTGGAGGGCAGTGGAGAGTGTAGGAGTGGGACTGAATAACTGCCATTGGTCAGAGAAACTGTTAGGTGATGGTGGGCGGAGTTACCAGAACTGTAAGTATAACAGGCTGAGGGAAGGTTCTGGAAGAGTCAGTCAGCGAAGGGAGCACAGTAAAGAGGAAGTTCTGCTGAGGAAATAGAGACAGTGGAAAGGCTCCAGAGAGGACTGACAGTTGAGACGGTCACGGGGGGGTGGCCCAGAGGACAGTAGCCACAGACGAAGACGGCCTGGGGCTATCATGCGGACGGTGTGCTCAGACTGGTGCAGCACTGTGGTGGTTGGGCGTAGGCCAGCCACAGTGGAAGAGCCACAGAGGATGCCACGATTATAGTTACAAAGGAAGTGAAGGTGTGTACAGAGAAATGTGAAATGGCTGTGGTGAATTGCTGTTGTCGACAGAAGGATGGGCACTAAAAACGGACCTGTTCAATACAAACTCTGTCTCAGTCTCGTGTTTGTCTGCGGCAAGAAGAGGGTCCTCCCCCACAGTTGGTTATCCTACAGATGATACCTTAATACAAATTTTGAAACAAGGTACTGTATCAGCACATACCAGGTGTGTCCAGTCTAGGGTTAAATTTCCATTTATACTTCCGGAGTCAGACAAAGACACTCACAGGCTCACTATGTATTACACCAGAATTACAAAAGTAGAAAAAGGGAAAGGTGTTCATAGCATACATCAGTATACAGTGTTGTGGAACTTTTAAATCTTCGTATATATTTCAATCTCAGTAAGCCATTCAAGAATCTCCACTACTGGAAACTACATGGATACAAGTATAGACGCAAAGTCGAGTGTTAGCAGAAATTTTGGAATTAATCATCGCGGGAAAACCTCCCAGTAGATGTTGCAGAGGCGATGCAGACCCTCAATTACTGTGTCTGTGGAGAAAGCGAAAAAGGTTCTTTGTGAAGAAAGGATTGCTTTATCGCAGTAGCGGGGATCACATCACCGTTACTCATCTCCATCAAATTGTGATCACAGGGAGAGATGTACCCATGGTCCTCACTGCCTATCATGATGTGTCCGATCATTTTGGAGTGCAAAAGACAGAAGACACAGGCCGTAGGCGATTCTATTGGATTGGCATGAGAGGAGACATTGAAAAATGGTGGCAGGAATGTCACACGTCTGTGACTATCACAACTGTGAAAGGTGATCATAAACTACCACTGCATCCGCTTGTAAGTTGACGTCCATTTCAAATGGTAGCCATTGATCATCTGAAGGTAGCGGCCAGCAGGACACGCCATAGCTACATCTTAACCATCATTGATCAATACTCCAAATTTCTGGTGGCCGTCCCTGTGAAGGATTTAACTGCACAGACTACACAGTGGTGGAGCAGGGAGAGGTAAGTATTGCAACTTGTAAGTGCTGTGGCCATGACCAAGCAGGGGGGAGCACAATCGTGGTTGACGGTACTGGCACAGGGCCCCTCATAGTATGCTGGTGTGTCTGACGGCGAGTGGGCCCTCCCACCGTCTGAGACACTGTATTGTACTATGAGGGGCCCTGTGCCTTTGCTGTCAGCCATCAGTGGGCCCATCCTCCTGTTCAGAGCAACGGCACTTGCCCGGGTGCGCCAGGTCTTGACCCCAGCCGTTGGGGGAGGGGTGGGCAGCCCAGTTAGGGAGGTTTATAAATTGGCATATGTAGATGTGTTTTGGCTGGACATTCAGCTGCTGCAAAGGGCATAATTGGGCAAGTCTGAGGAAGAGGAGGAAAAAACAGAGGCACTTTTCTGGTAACCTATGTGTCATCAGGGGAAGGTGGGACAAAATCCTTTGAAACCCATGCATGGTTCATTTTAATGAAGGTTAGATCATCAACACTTTGGGTCGACATACGGGTCCTTTTTTCTGTCAGGATTGATCCAGCAGCACTGAAGACTCTTTCAGATAACACACTAGCAGCTGGGCAAGCGAGCTCCTGTAAGGCATATTGTGCCAATTCAGGCCAGGCATCCAGTTTAGAGGCCCAATAGTCAAAGGGGAATGATCTGTGAGGGAGAACATCGACATGGGAGGAAAAGTAGTTTTGTAACCATAGTTGACAACTGCTGCCTCCTGTCACTTTTAATCGATGCAGTATTAGCCATCGTGTGAGCGGTACTTGAGAAATCATTCCACAACATGGCCATTAAACCCCTGTCTCCAATGCCACTTCTGCTGTGTGCACCACGAACACCTCTTCCATTTTGCCCACTACGACTCGTGGGAGAACCAGCACCGCTGGTTTACCAGAGTTGCTTGTTTGTTTGCCAATATTATCTCTAGGTTCTCCAGTGGCATGATGTTGTGTAATTTGCCTTTGTAGCGTGGATCGAGGATGCTGGCCAGCCAGTAGTCGTCATCCCTCATCATTTTGGCAATGCGGGGGTCCCTTTTTAGGATCCGCAAGGCATAATTGCACATGTGGGCCAATGTTCCAGGTGTCAATGATGCACTGCCTGTGGTGGGTGGAGGAGCAGTTTCTGGCAAATCCACATCCCTTTAGTCACGCACAAACACTGTCCCTGACCTTGGAACGCCAACATTTTCTCTTGCCCCCGAGAAACATCCTCCTGCCCAAAATAATCATCCCCCTCATCCTCATCCTCCTCCTCTTCCTCTTCTTCCTCCACCTCATCCAGGACAGTTCCCTGACCAGACAATGGCTGACTGTCATCCAGGCTTCCCTCCTCCTCCTCCGCTGCAGACGCCTGATCCTTAATGTGCGTCAAACTTTGCATGAGCAGACACATAAGTGGGATGCTCATGCTTATGATGGCGTCGTCTGCCCTTACCAGCCATGTGCATTCCTCAAAACACTTTACAGAGGTCTTTCAGCTTTGACCACTGTACACCCTACAATTCCATGTCTTCCCTCAAACTGCCTGCCCGTGTATCCTCCCACAAATGCATTACAGCCTGCCTCTGTTCACACAGCCTCTCAACCATGTGCAGGGTGGAGTTCCACCTTGTTGCAACGTCTATGATTAGGCGGTGCTTGGGGAGGTGGAGCAATTGCTGCAGCTTCTGCATACGACCGGAGTGTACGGCCCGAGCGACGGATGTGCGAGCACAGTCTTTGCACCTTATGGAGCAGGGATATTAACTCCGGATAATTATTAAGGAAGCACTGCACCACCAGGTTGAAAGTGTGAGCCAGGCAAGGTATGTGTATGAGTTTTGCACGGGCTATGGCTGCCACAAAATTACGGCCGTTATCACTGACTACCTTGCCTGCCTCAAGATGTAGACTGCCCAGCCATGACTCTGTTTGTCGCTGCAAGTAGTCGGCCAGTACCTCTGCGGTGTGTCTGTTGTTACCGAAAGACATCATCTTTAACACAGCCTGCTGACGCTTACCACTAGCTGTTCGATAGTGGGACACCTCATGTGCAACACTGCCAGCTGCGGATGTAGTGCTCGTGCGACTGCGCTCTGTGGATGAGCTTTCGCTGATAGACGAGGAGGAGTGAAAGCCTACAGCCAACTGTTTCCTATACCGTGGGCTAGGCAGCAATGTTCCACCGCTGCTGCCCCAGTGGAGCCTGCATCTACCACATTAACCCAGTGCGCAGTGATGGACGCATAACGGCCGTGGCCATGCCTACTGGTCCATGTATCCGTTGTGAGGTGTACCTTTCCACTCTCTGACTGTTTTACTGCATGGACAATGCGGTCTTTCACATGCCGGTGGAGGGCAGGGATGGCTTTTCGAGAAAAGAAGTGCCGACTGGGTAGGTCATAGTGTGGGACAGCATAGGCCATGAGGTCGCGGAAAGCTTCGCTTTCAACCAAACGGTAGGGCATCATCTCTAATGAGATTAGTTTGGCAATGTAGGCGTTCAAACACAGTGTACGCGGATGAGAGGATGAGTACTGTGTCTGGTAGGGTGAGCTGGACTGGAGAGCTGCATATGGGGGAAGTAGCGGTGGATCGGATGGAGTGAGAGGGGGTTGGTGATGGTATTGGTGATGATGGCCTAGATTCAGTGTTGTGTTGCAAAACCATTGTGATTCCCTGAGTGCTTTAGCCTTGCGACGACACCTCCACATTTAGTGCTGGTGGTTTGCTAAATGGTGGCGGTGGTCTTACAGTGGGGGTAGCGATGGAGCATTGTTGGCTACCCTCAGTCGGAGCTGGTGCACATGTGCTACCTGAGGTTTTGTAGTCCGTCCACGCTTGCAAGTGCATGTTGATTAAATGCCTAAGCATGCAACTGGTATTCAAATTTCTGAGTTGTTTACCTCGGCTAAAGGTCCTTCCGCACTTCTTACAGGTAACCTTTATCTCATCAGTAGGATTTTGTACAAAGAAGTGCCACACTGCACTCTTCCTACTATGGTAAACATTTTCTGGCCTTGCACGCTGTGCTAAGTTGACCGTCTCGTCAAGCTGTCCTGCAACCCTTTTAGTTTTTGTTCCACGTTTTAGGACAGCTACGGGCCTGCTAGATAACCGCTGCTGCGATGTCAATGCCTGCTGCGGATCCTTCTCCTTATCTGAACTATTGCCAGCGCCACCCTCCTCCCCCAATGGATGCCAATCCGGGTCCAGAACTGGGTCATCCATCACCTCCTCTTCAAAGTCATCTGCACCTTCCTCTTTAACTTCCTCTTTACCTTCCTCTGTGTCACCGTGTAAGGTGGTATAGCATGCGGGAAGGGGCACCTGGGTTTCATTAGGGTCAGATTCTGGCTCAATAGACTGCGAGGGCAATGTAGTGCTGTGGGTCAATGTACCACCAGAATCATCTAGCAGTGACTGTGCATTAGTGCACTCCATGTAAGATTCATCTTGGACTGAGGAATTCAGGATTTGACTGGATAACCCAGGCATGGTATGTGAAAAGAGCTCCATAGAGTAATCTGAAGTGTGGGCTGCCACATCCTTAACTTTTGGTGGGGGTGAAGGACACAAGGAAAGGGGTTTTTTATGACCAGAACCCTGCAATGACGACTCTGTGCTTGCAGGTTTCGACCGTTCAGAAGAGGAGGCAATAGAGCTGGTGGCTGTTTCTGCAATGTATGCCAAAACCTGTTCCTGATGCTCCGGCTTTAAAAGCGGTTTTCCTACTCCAAGAAAAGGCAACCTTACAGGCCTTTTTGGGCCAGAGGATGACGCAGGCTCAACACCTCCTGCCTTAGCTGCTATTGTGCTTTTGCCAGAACCAGCCGATGCACCACCACCATCAGTACCAGCTGCGCCCCCCTGCCCACGTCTGTGGCCTCTTACACCATACTTCCTCATGTTTGGGAAAATGTACCAAAAATACCAACAGAGAGATGGTACTGCATGAGGAGCGTCCAGCTGTGTAAGGTGAATTAAACAAATTAAAACAACGTATATATTATGTTAGTCACAGACGCTCTCACAGTATGTATTGGACTGTAATCCAACAAGCAGATATACGGAACTGTATCAGAAGTGTAGAGCTGTATACGATTTTTGTGCAACTAACACTCTCTGTATATGTATTTATGGAGTGTCACACACACACGCTGACTAGGTATAAAAGTGACTGTTATGCGATATACAATACTGTTGGAGAATCGGACAGCTCTATACGATGTGTGTAAGGAAAATTGTCAAGCTCTGTGTATTTGTATACGGACGCACACACACTGTCTCTGTCTAGTTTACACCATAATCAAACAGCAGATATACGAAACTGTTTGAAAAACGGACACAACTCTAAGGTGTAGGTCTGGAAAAACGGAAAAACTCATTTTTTTTTTCCAGAGTCACACACAGGTAGCTTCTATTTGTCCGTGCTAGAAGGCTGTAAACGGTAGTGTGTGAGGAGCGTACACCGCTAGACGGTGTCTGTATGGAAAATTGTCAAGCTCCGTGCATTTGTGTATGGACTGACACACGCTGTCTCTCTCTAGTTTTGACTGTAATCAAACAATAGATATACGAAACTGTTTGAAAAACGGACACAACTCTAAGGTGTAGGTCTGGAAAAACAGACAAAATCCTCAACTTTTTCTTCCAGAGTCACACACTGATAGCTTCTATTTGTCCGCGATACCAGCCGGTACACGGTAGTGTGTGAGGAGTGTACAGCGCTAGACGGTGTGTGAAAAAATGAACGCGCAGTAACTCACCAGGACAAAATAATAAAATTTGGAGTGCTTTGAAAAAAGCAGTTTGAACAGCAGTGTGGACACAGCAATGCAGCTAGCAGGTAGCCTTAAAAGGCAGCCTAATCACCACCAGCGCTGCTGCACACAACAAAAATCCTCCCCTTTTACTGCATACTAACTGTACAGTGAAAAGCAGAAGCAGTTTTTTTTTCTTCTTCCCTGCCTAACGCTCTCCCTACAGAATCAGCAGCAGCACCTCTCCCTATTCTAAGATCGGCAGAAGTAAGATGGCGGTCGGCGTTCACAGCCTTTTATACCCACTGTGACGCCACACAAAACTAGCCAATCACTTCAATGCCCTTCTCTAAGATGGTGCTGGCCGCTGTGCATGTCATCGCGTTGCCCACAGTGTGCATCCTCCATCATTGGGTGAGAAAAGGCGCTGAAAGCATCATTTGAAAGGCGACTTTGGCGCGCTGATCGGCGACCTCATGGCGGACCTCACGCTAGGGTCGGGTTTCGATCGGCGAAACCCAACTTTGGCGAAAGTCGGCGATTTTTGAATCTGACCGACCTGTTTCACTCAAATCTAATTGGCACTCCATTTTCTATCGTTTTAATACAGAGGCCCAAATTTCCACTTACCTACACATGTATGCAATGTATTTGCTAGTCTTGTGTGAATACAGCGTGTTTCAGATCCTGGATAGGTTTGCCATTACTGCCAGAAAAAAAATCTGTGCATGGGCTTTATATGCTATTAAGTTCTATACAAACTCCTCAAAAGTCTATGTCCACCATTTTTCTAATGTTTTTGTTCATCTAGAGCAGTGGGAAATGGAGCTCAAGTGTTACAGAAGTGCATGCTGCAAGGATAAAGGGGTATTCCCATCTGTGACATTTATGCCATATCCACAGAATATGCCAAGATTGTATTATATTTAAGTGTCCCACATCTATTTTAACAACAAAAGCCCATCTCACATTGTCAGGAATGGAGAGAGGCCATACAAGTGTGGTTCTCTCCATTTACTTGTAAGGTAATGCCAGATTTATCCAAGAGTGCAAGACATATTATTGAGACAGGTGCAGATCCCAGAAAAAAAATATCTCAGGACATGCCAAAAATGTTCCAAATTGGATATCCAGTTTAATAGGTTGTTGCCGTGTGCACCTCAGTGAAAAATTCTCTTTGAATTGGTAATTTTATCATAGACACAGACCACCAGGAAAGATCTTTGAACAAATTATTAAACAACATGTATGTCAATACCTGGATAAGAATGAAGTGATTAAACAGAGTCAGCATGGGTTTGTAACTAATAAGTCATGTCAGACTAACTTAATTTCCTTCTATGACGGTATCACTGATTGGGTGGATCAAGGAAATGCTGTAGATATAGTATATCTTGACTTCAGCAAAGCATTTGACAAAGTCTCTCATACAATCCTTATTGAAAAAATGACTAAGTATGGAATGGACAAGGCAACTGTTAGGTGGATTCATAACTGGCTTAGTGATCGGACCCAAAGAGTGGTCGTAAATGGCTGCACATCCAGTTGGAAGAATGTCTCAAGTGGGGTACCACAGGGCTCTGTCCTGGGTCCTGTATTGTTCAACATCTTTATCAACGATTTAGATGAAGGAATTGAGGGTAAACTGATTAAATTTGCTGATGACACAAAGCTAGGAGGGATAGCTAATACTAGAGAAGAGAGAGAGAGGATTCAAAAAGATTTAAATAAACTGGAGAAGTGGGCAGCAACTAACAGAATGGTTTTTAACAGGGAGAAGTGCAAAGTACTACATCTGGGCAATAAAAATGAAAAAAGCATATATAGAATGGGAGGAATAGGGCTAAGTGACAGCACATGTGAAAAAGACTTGGGTATACTAATAGATCACAGACTGAATATGAGTCAACAGTGTAATGCAGCAGCAAAAAAGGCAAATGCAATTCTAGGATGTATTAACAGAAGCATACAGTCTAGATCACGTGAAGTCATTATTTCCCTCTACTCCTCTTTGGTCAGATCTCATCTGGAATATTGTGTCCAGTTTTGGGCACCACATTTTAAAAAAGACATCAACAAACTGGAGCAAGTTCAGAAAAGAGCGACCAGAATGGTGACCGGTCTGCAAACCCTGTCTTATGAGGAAAGTTGCAGGATTTGGGAATGTTTAGTTTGCAAAAGAGAAGACTGAGAGGAGACTTAATAGCTGTCTACAAATATCTAAAGGGCTGTCACATTGTAGAAGGATCAACTTTATTCTCATTTGCACAAGGAAAGACTAGAAGCAATGGGATGAAACTGAATGGGAGGAGACACAGATTAGATATTAGAAAAAACTTTTTGACAGTTAGAGTGATCAATGAGTGGAACAGGCTGCCACGAGAAGTGGTGAGTTCTCCTTCAATGGAAGTCTTCAAACAGAGGCTGGACAGACATCTGACTGGGATGATTTAGCGAATTCTGCTTTGAGCAGGGGGTTGGACCAGATGGCCCAGGAGGTCCCTTCCAACTCTACGATTCTACAATTCTACGATTCTTCGTTCTAGTTCGTCTATATGCAACCATAAACATTTAATAAAATTCTGCTAAATATACTGATTTTGGGAGGACCAACTAATGTGGTGTAAATTGGAGCTTCCCAACGTTAGGCATCAGGATTCTCCCGCTGCGCGTGATAGATCCCAAGCATTATCTGGTACTGTGGTCTCCCATTCAAGTCTGGACGCTGCGATTGCTGCTCAGCAAAGACATCGGTCCCAGTGGGACGCCCTCACACCCAGGGCTGTGGGGTACTTGGTACTGGGCCCGATAAGCTTCAATAGGAGATGTCACGGCAGCTGTGACCCGGCCCGTGGCCCTGGGCACCCATTGTGAAAGGGGTTTTGTTCAGTGTGCTTGTGGTGATGAAAATTTATAAGTGATTCGTGACGCCACCTGTGGTGTTCGGCAATGAAGATATAAGCCGACGCTGCAGACAGATCCTCTGGGACAGATGGAGTGGTGCAGCAGTGATGGTATAGCCCTCCACAGGCAGGGCTGTAGTCCCAGGGCAGAGTAAATGGAGTGACACGAAGATGGTGCAATGTCAGGTACAAGGGATGTAGGAGTGCTGGGCAGGTTGGTGCAGGAAAAAGTGGAGGACACCAGGGCATGAAGTTCCAAAGCTTTACTCACAGTCTGTTGTACAAACAGGTGCCTGCCTCCGTGCCATGTCCTCCGGGTCAGGGACTCAGTCAACCTCCAGGCCAGATGGAATACTCCTTTCCAACACTCCGCCAATATATACCTTTCTGAACGTCTCCTCTTATAGCGCCTTTAGGTGAAGTACTCCTAGTACTGAGTTACACTGGAGTTCCTCCTGTCCGATGTTCTTATGAACTCTACTTGTATGGCAGACAGCTGTAGCCTGCTTCAGGGACTCCATGCTACTAAGTCCCGGCTCACTATTATGTTGCTGTTGTGCCCCCAAGTCTTGTGGGGGAATAAAGTGGTCACTACTTCTATTCCTCCGGTGACTGCTGCAGGACCATTAGTATCCATACAACCTCGGGGACCGGGCCCCGGCCTTGCGCTTAGAACTTCTAGGAAGGGTTCTCTTCTAACCCACATCCTCTGTTCTCTTTTACTCCTCATGTTCCGCATTGATCTTCCTCTCCTGGAGTCAGGCTTCCAGTCTACGTTGCTCTCTCTTCCTTTCCCGTGCCAGCAGACCCAGGTCACTGGGATCTGCTGCAGCACTTCCATCCATCTATCCCTCTCTCCGGGGATCTTCTTCTCTCCAACTCTCTAACCAACTGACTGACTGACTAAACTCAACTCTTCCCGCTTTTTGTAATGTCATCTAACTCCACCCACCTCCCAGCACGTTTCGTGTTCCAAGCAGGGAGCCAGCAATGGGTGCTTTGCTATACTCCAAGCAGGGAGCCACCGAAGGTGCTTTGCTACACTACTTTGTGGTGTGGGGTGCAGGTGTTGGAGCATGGTCAGGAGTCTCCACCTTACCTGGATGGTGGGATACCACACCTCAGGAGGAGGTGCAGTACCTCTGTGGTGACTGAGCCCTAGGGGCGCCACACCAGCATCTTGCTCAGGCTCGTGGTATACATTTGGTTACTGCTGGCTCTTCAGCCAAGTCTATAGTAAACAATGATATACAGGTGCAGCCTTATGTTCTGGAGTCTAAAGGGCCTTTTACCCATAGCGAGATCGCTAGCGATATCGCTAAAGCGTCACTGATTTTGTGACGCAACAGCGATATCGCTAGCGATCTCGCTACATGTGACACAAACCTCCGACCGCCCCCCCCCCCGCTGGATATCGCTGATCACGCTTGATCGAATGTCCAGAGCCATTTTCTCCTCATTGGCGTCCTGCTGACGCCGACTAGTGGCCATTGGATGCAGGCGGAAGTCGTTATCATCGCTGCCGTGTGACAGGTAAGGCTGGAGTCACACACAACGGATCAAAAATAGGTCCGATTTTAACGGTACGAAATCGCACAAAGAATTCTTGTCCAGGGATCCGTCTGTCATCCCATTTTCTGGCGAGGAACCGATTTTATTCGCATCTAAGCATCAAATTGACATCCAATGCCAATGCCTGATGCTCTTTCCTGTTGACCTGGAGAAGTCTTGCGATTTAATCGCAAGTCACACTTGTGGTGCGTTTTCAATGCGATTTTTAATCGCATCCATAGACATGCATTGGCGAATCCAATCCGAAAATCGGTGACAATCGCAGCATGCTGCGATTGTCTCGGTCCGAGGAACGGATCCGATAAAAAAATGCATGATGGGAGCAGCACCATAGAATAACATTGGGACGAATGCAATGCGATTTTTTATCGCATTGCATTCGTCCGATTTAATCGCTAGTGTGACTCCGGCCTAAGAGCGACTGCCGAGCATCGCTGGATTGTTGCTGCGTCACTGATGAGATCTTCCTGTTTGGCAGCGACCATTTAGCGATGCACCAGCAATCCTGACCAGGTCGTATAATTGTCGGGATCGTTGGTGCATCGCTAAATGTAACGGGACCCTAAGTCCAGAGATCACCTTATTGAGTATGTCCCTGATGTAGCATCTTCTTATTGGTGGTCGGACATTAGCTGCTCTGGTGATGTGGAAGCTCCGGATTGGCCCGCGGGCGATGTCTCAACCGACTGGACATGAGTGTTTGGGGTGGAGTCTAGCGTATAAAATGCTCTCAAGAGCGCATGCAGGCACGCTAGTGTCATTTATGTTTGGTATGTGTGAGTGGTTACTCTACCACTCTGTCTGCACGTTTGTGTGTGTCGTTTTATGCTCAGTGAGTGTACACGTCGGCAGGCAGGTTGCACACTTATGCGGCTTCGTGCCCATGGCTCAACGCCTGAGTCTTTAGTCTGCTACATGCTTATGGTAACGGTCAGGCACAGGTTCAGTAGTATCAGGATTGGGGTAATTTGCCGCTTGGCTTAGCATCTGTTTCGTTCCTGTGTGCGGTTAGCACAGTTCAGTTACAGAGCAAGCTCAACTCTTAGTCTATGTGCCCACGTTAGCGTTTTAATACTGATATAAAACCGGACTTCTTCCCAGAAAACGGGCGTTTTTTTTCCCCGCACGTTTTTTGAGCATTTTTTGATGCGTTTTTTTCTGCGCGTCTTTTGGACTCATAGGTAACAGCTAAAAACGCGGACTGAAGCGGAAAATAATGAACATGCTGCGTTTTCAGCCGCTAAGTGTTTCCTATGCGGAAAAAAATGCATCAATTGGCAAAAAAAGGCCAAAATGCATTAAAATTAATAGGATGCTTATTTTAAGCGTTTTTGAAGCGGTTTGACCCCGAAAAACACTTAAAGAAACAACGTGGGCACACAGCCTTATGCTATACTTCTCTATGAAGGCAACAGGGTATTGTACCTAGTGTCGTAAGAGTTCTAACGGCTCAGCATCTGCTTCATTTGTGTGTGCGGTTAGCACAGTTTAGTTGCAGAGCTAGCTCAATCCATGTGCTCACTTCCCTGTGACGTTAACAGGGTATAGCAATGGCCGGAGCTGAGCCTCCCCCTCCCCCACAGAAGAGGCGTGGGCGGAGGCCAACATGACGGGGGGTTGGAAGGTGAAGGTGGGGGGAGCGTCTTTGGGGAATGGGGGCGTTTCACATTTAAAAGGGGGTGCAGTGGGCCTTCCTCCCTCTCTGTTCCCGCTCTTACCTGCAGCTTGTCACCAGCCACCATGTCGGCCGTGGATCAGGCCTTGGAGTGTCTACGGCAGGCGTCCATGTCGCAGCCTCCGGGCTGGTTGGCGGCGCAGCTGGCCTCTATCTCGTCTGGGACCACCGTGCAGGCGACACAGCCGGGGAGGAGAGAGCTACGGACCAGAAGGGTGAGGCCTCCCGAGCGGCTCTCCCCTGACTCGGCTCCCCGGGCCTCCCGACGGCGCAGGAGCCCCTCCCGGGACCCTCCAAGCCAGGCACCGCGCGCTCCCCACAATAGCGGGCCCCGGCTTGGGAGGAATCCGCAAGCCTGGCGAGGCCCTGCGGCGGTGTCCAGCCCGACGGCTCGCTCTCTGCAGGGGGCGGGGCGGACGCGCGCCGGGCGGCGCAGCTCCACACAGGCATCGGGGGGCTGTGGTGACGGCGCTCCAGCGTCACAGCCTGCTCTCTCCTCCGGTTCGCAGTCGGGCAGCCCCGGGACGGCGGCCTGCCAGGCGGTAGGGCCCAGCACTTCACCCCTCACCGGGAGGGGGACTTCTGGGGGGTCGGGGGACTGCGGCGGGGGGGTGCCCGCACCGTGGTGTGCCTCTCACGCTGGGCGGCATGACAGGAGGTCCTGCAGCAGGGATCCAGCGGCCTGCAGAGCGGCAGGGCCTGTGGCTTCCACCCCCTCAGACGGCGGCAGGTGGCGCGCTCCGGGGGCACATGCGTCATCACCGGGGGCCATTACAGCAGGGTCAGATGGTGGGGGATCCAGGACCCACGACGCGGCGACCCAGGCAGCGTGGTCGCCAGGAGATCGGCTAGCGGGATCCACCCCGGGTTTCGGGTCCTGCACCCCTGATCCTCCGGGAGAGAGTCCTCAGTGTCAGCGCCAGTCGAGCGGCGCCAGCTTCGCTACAAGAACAGGTGGACATTCATCCGCGGATCCTGGTCGTTCGGCTGGAGGGCCCACAGCCCCCTCGCAGCCCGGTGAGTATGCCTCTGTGTCTACTGTTTTGTCTTCCTCTTTGGCGGGTGTGGGTTCCCCGGCGGATGGTACTGGGGTTGGAGGGGGTGTGGTTAACATGTTAGGGGACGTGCGGAATTTGTTGTCGCGCTTGGAACGGGGTTTTCTTGCGACATCTCCGTTGGCGGCTTGGGTGGGGTCACAGTCCGGGGGGCAGGTGTGGCCGAGCGGGTTGGAGCCGACCGGGTGTGCACGAGACCCGGTGTCAGTGTCTGTGCAAACGGAAAAGGAGCCGGAGGGTCGGGTGCACTTAGATGACAGGGCTCATGGGGAGGTATACGTTTGTTTTGAAGGCCCTCTGGGGGCTCATTTAAAGAAGGAGGTAAAGGAGCGTATTTGGAAGGACGAATACATGGAAATTTTTTCGTTATTGCCCCTCAAAAAATTTAACTTGGACAAGAGTAAAAAAGAGGACAGCAAGAAGGAGGAGGAGGAGAAGCGTAGGTGGCGTCTCATTCCTCAGACGTTCGTGAATTGGCAGCAGGCGTTTGCCATTTTTGCGAGCGTTATCGGAGAAAAGGCCCCTGACAATTGCTCGGCATTGTTTTGCTACCTTGATGCGATCGGGGAAGCTTACAGGGTTTATGGGGGTCAGGCGTGGCTTCGGTACGACGAGCAATTCCTGCAGAGGAAGGCCGTTCGGCCGGCCATTCGTTGGGATCAGAAGGATAT
The DNA here is from genome assembly GCF_039654945.1 of Dendrobates tinctorius. Classification (NCBI taxonomy): domain Eukaryota; kingdom Metazoa; phylum Chordata; class Amphibia; order Anura; family Dendrobatidae; genus Dendrobates; species Dendrobates tinctorius. The sequence goes on from NW_027361754.1 coordinate 42,460,581, forward strand.
TTGGTTGTGGATGCGGGTCATAGCGCAAAACAAGTTTGGGAGCTCCTTTCATGGGGGGACTGGCAGCACCAGCCAGAGTAGCGGAAACGCCAGTGCCACGAGTGGAAGCGGACAGGGGCAGTCCGGAAATCACAAGGTGGGAGTTTGCTGGCAGTTCAAAGATGGGCAGTGCAAGTTTGGGGCGAACTGCAAATTCAAACATCTCTGCTCTACCTGTAACGGTACTTCACACGGAGCATCTAAGTGTTTTAAGAAAGGAAAGTCAGGAGCTGGGGGCGGTAATTCAAAAGGGGGAGACTCCGGTGAATCTGGAAAGGATGGTCCCTTATCTAAATAGATACATGGACAGGGAGAAGGCTGCATTGTTACATGCAGGATGGGTTCGTTATTCCTCAGCCTCCTTTCGTTATTCCGCTAGTTCTAAAAAATTTACGTTCTGCGCTGGTTCATGCGTCAGTTGTTTCAGAAAAAATTGAAAAGGAGGTTTCTTTGGGCCGCATGGCGGGCCCTTTCGTGGCTCCCCCGTTTCCGGATCTGGTGGTTTCCCCTCTGGGCGTCGTTCCGAAGAAGGAGCCGAATAAATTTCGGCTTATTCAGCACTTGTCGTTTCCTCGAGGGAGGTCGGTCAACGATGGGATTGATCCGGAGATTTGTTCAGTGGTCTACTCGTTGTTTGATGAGGCTGCTCGGTGGGTGCGGAGCTGTGGTCGGGGGGCGCTTCTGGCTAAGACCGACATTGAAGCTGCGTTTCGCTTATTACCGGTTCATCCAGACAGCATGAGGCTGCTGGGTTGTTTTTGGGACGGCAAGTTTTTCGTGGACAGGTGCTTACCAATGGGTTGCTCATTGTCCTGCGCATATTTTGAGGCATTTAGTTCTTTTCTGGAGTGTATCGTTCGGGAGGTTTCCGGTTGGGACTCAGTTATCCATTATTTGGATGATTTTCTGTGCGTCAGTCCCGCAGATTCATTGCGTTGTCAGAGAATTCTCCAGGCTATTGAATGGATTGCTGAGCGATTTGGCGTGCCGTTGGCGCCCGGTAAAACGGAGGGCCCCACTACGTGCCTGCGTTTTCTGGGGATTGTGATTGATACTGTTGCGTGGGAGTTCAGGCTACCTGAGGATAAGTTGGTGGATTTGCGGGCGGAAGTGTTTTGGGCGTTTCGTTTGAAGAAGATATCGTTGCGTGACCTCCAGTCAGTGCTTGGGTAGTTGAATTTTGCGTGTTGGGTGATGCCGATGGGGCGAGTTTTTTCACGTAGGCTGGCCAGCGCTACTGCAGGGATTCAGGCCCCCCATCACTTCATAAGATTGTCGTCGGATCTCAGGGCTGATTTGGCGGTATGGGAGTCTTTTTTGGTCGGCTACAATGGCCGCTCTTTGGTGATGTCAGACGTCGTTGGGAATGATGTCTTGGAATTGTTCACGGATGCTGCTGGCGGTATAGGCTTCGGTGCTTACTTCAGAGGACAGTGGTGCGCGTCTCGTTGGCCCGATGAGTGGTTCGCGATCGGTTTGGTGCGTAACATTACGTTGTTGGAGATTTTTCCGATCCTTGTGGCCGTTCAATTGTGGGGGTCTGAGTTTCGCGATCGGCGCGTTCGTTTCAATTGTGACAACATGGGCGTTGTGAGTGCGATTAACGGTCTTACCGCGTGGTCTCCTCCAGTCGTTCGAGTGTTGCAACAGTTGGTTTTGCTATGCTTGTCCTTGAATGCACATGTGACTGCGTCTCATGTTCCTGGAGCCAAGAATGACATAGCTGACTCTCTCTCTCGTTCGCAGTGGGATCGTTTCCGCTCGTTGGCGCCAGAAGCGGAGGTCGAGGGTTTAGCTTGTCCCGAGGAATTGTGGAACCTGGCTTACGGGCCGCAGAGTCGCTGATCGAAGCTTCCTTGGCGCCTAAAACTTGGGAGGCTTACCGGGCAGTGTGGTGGATGTGGGAGGAAGTTGTTGCAGCTGGCCTGGTCGATGGTTTTGGGCAGGATCAGGAAGGGATGTTGTTGGCCTGGTTGGGGCGCGGCTCCGTCGAGGGTTGGTCGTGTGCAAAAGTTTCTCGCATTTTGGACGGCCTGTCCTTTGGTTTTCACTTGCGTGGTTGTCAAGGTTTGACAAAGACGTTTTTAGTCAAACAGGCGGCGAAGGGTTTTCGTCGGGGCCGAAGCAAAGGGGATTTGAGGAGGCCGGTATCCTTCAATTTATTGGAGCAATTGGGTCTCACGCTGGAGTCTGTATGTTCTACGCGTTACGAGGTCTTGTTGTTTCGTTTGGCTTTTTCGTTCGCATTTTTTGGGGCTTTACGTGTTGGTGAACTTGTTTCTTCCAGTAAGAAATTGGCAGGGGGGTTATTGGCCAGGGATGTTGTATTGACTTCGGGCGGGGTCGAATTTTGGTTGCGACGTTCCAAGACGGATCAGTCGGGAAGAGGTCGCCGGGTGGTGTTGGGGAAGGTGCCTGGTTCTGCAATGTGCCCTGTTCAGTACTTGAGGAATTTTTGGGACTTGCATCCCAGCTTGTCTGGGTCTCTGTTGTGTCATCTTAACGGCGGTAGTTTGTCCTGATATCAGTTTGGTGCCGTTTTTAAGAAGTCCGTTCGGTGGCTGGGCCTGGATGACTCTCGCTTTGCTCCTCATTCTTTCAGGATAGGGGCGGCGACGGAAGCGGCAGTGGGGGTTTGGATCCGGCTGCTATATGGCACATTGGTGGTTGGAAGTCTGACCGATATCGGAGTTACGTTAGGCCTTAGTCATCATTTGTGTTTTTAGTACTCATTCTTTTTTGTTGCATATGTCGAACCTTTGCTGGTTTGGATTTTTGGGCACTCCTTCGTTCATTGGGGAGCTTTGAGAGCTGATGTCCGACATGAAGGGAGACAACTGGGCTTCCCCAGGAGCACGGCGGTGGTGCGGTGGCTCGGCTTCCGGGGGATGGAATGGCGGAGGGTTTTACAGGAAATTCACATGTGTGCCCAGTTGGATCGCGCACCGGACATTCTTGTCCTTCATGTGGGGGGCAATGATTTGGCGGTTAGGCCTTTTCGGGAACTTATAAAGGACATCAAGCAGGATTGTTTGCGTTTGTGGTTGTTATATCGGGGGGTCACCATTGTGTGGTCCGAAATAGTTCCACGCAGGAGGTGGCGTTCCATGAGGTCCCTGGTAAAGGTCAACAAGGCCAGGATTAAAGTTAACAGGGCGGTGTCTTCCTTTGTGGTAAGAAACGGGGGTGTGGCTGTGCGTCACTTTGATCTTGAAAGGGGTGAAGGTGATTTTTGGTTGGCGGATGGGGTCCATTTGAACGGGGTCGGCTCCGATATTTGGACTCTTGGTCTTCAGGAAGGCATTGAGCGGGCCATTGCATGGCGTGTTCGGGGGATCTCGGGCCCTTGAGGTGTTCAAGGTCCCTCGTTGTGGCGGTTTTTGGAAGGGGGGGAGTCCTTGGAGTCGTTTGGAAATTTGGTTTTTGGAGATTCACTGTATAGGGCCTCCTCTGTTTATAAGTTGGTGGTGGTGATCTGGTGAAAGGTGGATGGGGAGTTCCGTAAAGAGTGCGGATCCCCTAGTTGCCTAGTGGACAGACGTGTCGGTAGTTGGTGCTCCCGAGCCTGTGGGGTAACGGCTGGGAGTAATATGTGGGGTTCTGTCCACAGCATTTTGGGGTTGATTCACCTAGATCTTGTGGCTTCAAGGACTCCTCCTCCGGGTTCAAGTTTACTGTATCTATGTTATTTATAATACTTTATTGTTAATGTTGTTTGTTTAATAAAAGGCTGCTGTGGCCATATAAATTCCAAAGGAAACTTTTGGTCTTTGGTTTTATGTTGCGGCGTATGGGGTTAATTTGTGTTTGGGTGGGGGGTGCGGGGTTGTGGGTGGGTCCCGCCTCCCCCTGCTGGGAGCAACTTGACAATACCAACGTCAATCAATGGCCGGAGCTGAGCCTCCCCCTCCCCCACAGAAGAGGCGTGGGTGGAGGCCAACATGACGGGGGGTTGGAAGGTGAGGGTGGGGGGAGCGTCTTTGGGGAATGGGGGGCGTTGCACTTTTAAAAGGGGGTGCAGTGGGCCTTCCTCCCTCTCTGTTCCCGCTCTTACCTGCAGCTTGTCCCGCCCTCCCTCCCTTTTAGCTGATGGATAGTAGCGTTGTTTATTCGGGTCATGGCGGTTTTTGGAAGGGGGGGGTCCTTGAAGTCGTTTGGAAATTTGGTTTTTGGAGATTCACTGTATAGGGTCTCCTCTGTTTATAAGTTGGTGGTGGTGATCTGGTGAAAGGTGGATGGGGAGTTCCGTAAAGAGTGCGGATCCCCTAGTTGCCTAGTGGACAGACGTGTCGGTGGTTGGTGCTCCCGAGCCTGTGGGGTAACGGCTGGGAGTAATATGTGGGGTTCTGTCCACAGCATTTTGGGGTCGATTCACCTAGATCTTGTGGCTTCAAAGACTCCTCCTCCGGGTTCAAGTTTACTGTATCTATGTTATTTATAATACTTTATTGTTAATGTTGTTTGTTTAATAAAAGGCTGCTGTGGCCATATAAATTCCAAAAGAAACCTTTGGTCTTTGGTTTTATGTTGCGGCGTATGGGGTTAATTTGAGTTGGGGTGGGGGGGGTGCGGGGTTGTGGGTGGGTCCCGCCTCCCCCGGCTGGGAGCAACTTGACAATACCAACGTCAAGTACTTAGCATACTTAGTGCTGTACCTCTCTGTGAAGTAACAGAGCTTGGCACGCAGTGTTCTGATCCCACTGTGTGGCATTAACACAGTGTGTGCAAGGTGAACGCTTGCTGCTTTGTTACCTTTTCTTTCACTTTAGCAGCAGGTTACATCTCTGCACGGTGGACCCCGGGCTGCGATTGCACTTTATTTTATATTGTATTTAGTGCAACCCACCAACCCTAAGGCTATGTGCACACGGTGCGGATTCTGCTGCGGATCTGCAGCGGATTTGGCCCTGCTGATCCGCAGCAGAACTGCAGGTGATGTACAGTACCATTCTAGCTTATGGAAAATTGAAACTGCTGTGCAGACGGTGTGGATTTTTCCATGCGATTTTTGCTGCGGCTTCAAATCCGCAGAAAGAATTGGCAATGTCATTCTTTTCTGCGGATTCCGCTGCGGTTTGCCATCTCCTCCATTGTTGAGGTGATAAACCGCAGGGCAAAACCACAGGCTAATCCGCAGGTAAACCGCAGGTCTTTTGACCTGCGGATTTACCTGCGGATTTTGCATAATCCGCGCGGAAAAATCCGCGGGTGAATCCGCACCGTGTGCACATAGCCTAATACCCAATTCATCATCTGTCAGGAGAAAGAAGAATCAGGCAGATGGAATTAAAATGCCAAATCTTTTTGTTTTCAGGAGATTGTTTTCAGGTTATTGTTTTCAGGTTGCTGTTAGAGGTCTTTGCCTCCTCCCTCCCCATTGAAACAGGTTAATGTATGGCCAAGCCAAGAGCTCATTTGTAAGGAGGAGTCAGCAGAGATACCTGTCTGCCAAATGAATGTTGAGCCAACAGTATGGCCAGCTTAGGCTGGTTTCACATTAGCATTTGGAGGCGCAGCAGACGCGTGCGGCGGCAAAAGCATACCTGCGCACAGCCTGCGTACCCAATGCTAAAGATAGGGGACGCAGGCCGCATTCAGAGGCATGCGCTCATAGGCGGAGCTGACTGGAGGAGGCACGGCAGGGGCGGAGCTTTACGTCGAGCGTTCGCTGCGCCTCCAAAGGCTAATGTGAAACTAGCCTTATCGTTTGTACAATAAATCAAAAGTAGAAGTCTTTATTTCATGGATAAAAATGCACAGGCTCGGGAGCAATGCAGAAAGTGCGGACAACGGCCATTTCGTGCTCCTGCGCTTCAACGGATCCTAATGACAAGCGGCAGGAGAACGGTGCCTTTAACCACACACATGTGGAGCACCGCCTCCTGACAGCTGACATTAACAGCACTCCCACTTACTAGAGTGAATGCATAGAACATTAAAATCAATAATAACAAGTGCACAAACAGTAAAAAATAAAAGCAAAACTTGTAAATGTTAAAGAGCACAAATTACAGTAAATTCAGAGAAAAATGGACCTATCAACTCTTTCATTCAAGCCCAACGCCCCTGTGCATTGAACCGCAATATCCATCTAGCTTCTCTTTGGAACAGGAGTCTACAATGATTACTTTCCTGGCTGGAAGGATTAGGGTGTGTGCACACGCTGCGGATTCTGCTGCGGTTCCTCAGCAGATTTGGCCGCTGCGGTGTACAGTACCATTATTCCCTATGGGGATACAAAACCGCAGTGCAGACAGTGCAGATTTTTCCGCGCGGTTTTTCTGCGGTTTTGAAACCGCAGAAAGAATTGACATGTCAATTCTTTCTGCGGATTCTGCTGCGGTTTGCCATCTCCTCCATTGAGGAGATGAAAAACGCAGAGCAATCCGCAGGTAAAACAGCAGGTCTTTTGACCTGCAGATTTACCTGCGGATTTTACAAAATCCGAGCGGCCAAATCCGCACCCCAATCCGCAGCGTGTGCACATAGCCTTAACCATCTCTAAACCCAAAAACCGCAGCGATTCTGCCTTACCGCCAAGAAATTCTCTAATATGGTTGATCAAACGGGAGACTCCTTTGCCTGATGAACTAAAATAAAAATGCTCCCTAATCCTGACGTATAGGGGATGGATTGTTATATAGAAAAAAAACACATGGACAGTAAAGAATATATACTACAAAAGAGGTTTTGCAAAAAACAAACTGACAAATTTCATGCTGTATGGGACCAACCCTCATAGAATTGCCAGTAAGTTTAAATGGACAAAACTTAAATTGACATCCACAATATGTTAAAAATTCTTACTTTATTGACAGTTTTTGAGGATGAAAAGGTACAATACTAAGAGAGAGGGCTGCGAAAGACAGGCTCAGGATTTACATAAAAGATTTTCTGATAGGGGGTATCCCAGGGCCGGACTGGGACTAAAATTCAGCCCTGGCATTTGAAGTTACACAGGCCCACTAGTCACATGGTGACTATATAATATTTTTGTACAGTTGTAGGTTACAAGCAGTGAGAGGAGATTAACACGACTATATACCATGTAGTCACAGCTGTGTCCAGTATTTCAGCTCAGTCCTATTTATTGCTTTTAGGTACAGTACTCCTCCCAAAGCTCTGTCCCCTTTTGTATGCACGGTGACAGAATTCCTGGCAGAACTGCTATCCATTGGGCCACCAGACCCCCTGGTCATAGCTGCCCCTATCATACCTCCCAACTTTTGAGGAAGGGTAAGAGGGACAAAGACTGCGGCGCGCGCAGCACGCCGCTGCAAATTTTAAGCTACGCCCGGCCACACCCATTCCACAACTAGTCACACCCATGTCCACGCCTAATCGCACCCATTTAGCACTGCTGATCACACTGACTTGTACTGAGGGCACAGTGACTGGCATTATGGGCACACTGACTGGCACTAAGGAAGAGAGAAAACAGAGAGAGAGAGAGAAAAAAGAAAAAAAAGAAAGAAAGAAAGAGGGGAAAAAAGAAAGAAAGAACAGAGAGAGACAGTGAAAGAACAGAGAGAGAGAGAAAGAAAGAGGGGAAAGAAAGAACAGAGAGAGACAGAGAAAGAATAGAGAGAAAGAAAGAGGGGAAAGAAAGAACAGAGAGAGACAGAGAAAGAATAGAGAGAGAAAGAAGTAAAGAAAAGAAAGAAAGAACAGAAAGAAAGAAAGGAAAGAAAAAGAAAGAAAGAGGGGAAAGAAAGAACAGAGAGAGAGAAAAAGAAAATGAGGGAAAGACAGAACAGAGAATGAGAAAGAACAGAGAAAGAAAGAAAAAGAGAGAAAGAAATAAAGAAAGATTCTATAAAGATACTATAGCAGCCCGGCTCCCATTGTAGTGCCCACCTGAGCCTCCCGATGCAGGACCTATCATGATCCGCTCACAAGGCCGACATCCCCGATTCCAAGGCGATCCTGCTGTCTGCGCTGTCGGAGGAGGACATGGTGATGGATCTGAAGCATTCCTGGTTCTGTTACATTCTCCTTAAGAAATTATCTCATTTCCGGTCAGCTTCAAGCACATCACTTCAGGTGGAACATCACGTGTGTGTTTTAAAATGTTCCTCGGGGCTCCGCCGTGTACTCCTGTGTCCGTGGGAAAAGCCCGCTTTGTATGCTTTGTACACACTTGGCTCCGCTCCGTACATCCCGTACACATAAGGCTCCGCTCCGTATACCCCAAACACACGCAGCTCCGCTCGGTACACCAAGTACACACGCGGCTCTGTTCCGTACACCTCATACACACACGGCTCCTCTCCATACACTTCGTACACACGCGGCTCCGCTCCGTACACTTCGTACACACGCGGCTCCGCTCCGTACACTTCGTACACACGCGGCTCCGCTCCGTACACTTCGTACACACGCGGCTCCGCTCCGTACACCTCGTACACACACGGCTCCGCTCCGTACACCTCGTACACGCGGCTCCGCTCCGTACACCTCGTGCACGCGGCTCCGTTCCGTACACCTCGTGCACGCGGCTCCGCTCCGTACACCTCGTGCACGCGGCTCCGCTCCGTACACCTCGTGCACGCGGCTCCGCTCCGTACACCTCGTACACACGGCTCCGCTCCGTACACCTCGTACACGCGGCTCCGTTCCGTACACCTCGTGCACGCGGCTCCGCTCCGTACACCTCGTGCACGCGGCTCCTCTCCGTACACCTCGTACACACACGGCTCCGCTCCGTACACCTCGTACACACACGGCTCCGCTCCGTACACCTCGCACACACACGGCTCCGCTCCGTACACCTCGCACACACACGGCTCCGCTCCGTACACCTCATACACACACGACTCCGCTCAGTACACCCCACACACATACAGCCCTGCTACATCTACCCTGTAAACCCCTCCTGACCCCACACATACTTATCTCATCCAGCACCATGACAACAGCACAGCAGAGTCCTGCAGACACCAAGAGGCAAGGCTGTGCGCACAGGACCTGTGATGAGGTCACAGGAGGGGCGGAGTCAGGGGTCACATGATCAGGGGTCTGGACAAAGGCTCCTGATCATGTGACCCCCTGACTCCTCTCCTCCTGTGACCTCATCACAGGTCCTGCGAACAGAGAAGGCAAGCGACACTGTGAGTGGCTGCGGGGGGGAGGGGGTCTCATGCTGCGGCGAGGATGGGGTGCGTGGGGGAGGCGTGGCGGCTTATCTCCCTGCAGTGCGGGAGGAACTTGGAAACTATCGGGCCGGCGGCAGGAGCCACAGTGGCCGCAGCAGCTGACAAGCGGCCATTTGATCGGGCGCTGCCGCCCGCGGCCCACATGACAGCGGCCCAGCGGGAAAATGCCCGGTTGGTTATATTGCCAATCCGGGCCTGGGGTATCCCGATCCTGTTTTAGATATGGCCAGGAAACGGATAGAAGGAAAGGACACCATACTGTTAAAAAATAAAAACCATGGGAAGAATAGTCAAAATGACGCTAAGCGTTTCACTTTCTGCTTTAAATTTGGTCCCATGGATAAGCAGATTAGATCGATGATAAGAAAAACTGGCACCTGTTAGAAAGAGATAAAGACCTGGCTTGCCTCCGCAGTGCTAATTTAAGAGATCTCTTAGGCTACGTGCACACGCTGCGGATTGGGGTGTGGATTTGGCCGTGTGGATTTTGTCAAATCCGCAGGTAAATCTGCAGGTCAAAAGACCTGCGGTTTTACCTGCGGATTGCTCTGCGGTTTTGCCCTGCGGTTTTTCATCTCCACAATGGTGGAGATGGAAAACCGCTGCGGAATCCGCAAAAAGAATTGATATGTCATTTCTTTCTGCGGTTTCAAAACCGCAGGAAAACCGCGCGGAAAAATCCGCACCATCTGCACTGCAGTTTTTTATTCCCATAGGGAATAATGGTATTGTACACCGCAGCGGCCAAATCTGCTGAGGAACCGCAGCAGAATCCGCAGCGTGTGCACACACCCTTAGGCCTCTTTCACACTTCAGTTTTTTGCCATCAGTCAAAATCCGCCAAAATTTGAAATTGGCGGATCCGCTTTTTCTTGTTGCGGATCCGCCAATTTCCCCATTGGGATACATTAGTGGCGGATTTTGACGGATGGTCGTCCGTTGCGTCCGATATTCGGCGGATCCGCAAAATTCTTTGCGGATTCTGTCTGAGGGGGACGGAGAATGTAACGTTTTTTTTCGCCGTCAAAATGGCGGATGACGGCGGATCCGCCGTCATCAGCCATGCGGTAGAATGGGGCCCTATGGGCGGCGGATCCGCCGGGATCCGCGATTTTGCGGAATCCGCCGGCAGGATCCGCAAAATCGCACTGCGCATGCCCAGAAAAAAAGATACTTTTCCAGACAGTCCCAAAACTATATAAGATGGGCTAATTGGGCCCAGACATGCAGTAGCAGCCAGACAGCAAGCCAGCCAGACCACCACCAAGCCTGCCAGACCACCCACCCAGCCTGCCAGACCACCCACCCAGCCTGCCAGACACCCACCAAGCCTGCAGCCACAGCTATCAAGAGGCCTGCCAGTACCAGCTTTACCAAGTGTGAGTATACCTATGACATTTCTGTGTATGGCCTGCAAGTGTGTAGCGTGTGTGTGTGTGTGTGTGTGTGGTCTGTGAGTGTTGCATGTCTGGTTTTTTTTATATTTTTTTTTTCTGTTGCTTGTGTACTGCATTTTATTTTCATACAACTGTAATTATATTGTATTTTTTATGCTGTGATTGCTGCGATTGAGTGGTGTATGGTATGTGGTGTAATTGGGCCCAGACAATTCGGCACCAGCAACACTGAATACTCCAAGCAAGATATCCGACTCCAGCCTGCCTGACAGAAGATTCAACTAGAGCTATAAAACCTGTCTGCCCAGCTGCAAGTCTACCACCTGCAAGACCCCTGGAGCGTGTGTGTGTGTTGCATTTTTTTTTTTTTTTCTCTGTTGCATGTGTACTGCATGTTATTTTCATACAACTTTAATATTGTATTTCTTGCTGTGATTGTGTGGTGTAAAGGCTGGTTTCATATTTGCACTTTATAGCGCAGCTATTTCCTGCACACGTCCACCACTAATCCCCGTCCCATCTGGTCATCACCGCCTACTAGCACACATGGACGCTTGCGATCTGCACACCCTATCTTTAGTATGGGGTGTGCAGATTGCAAGCGTTCATGTGCGCTAGTAGGTGGGGATTAGTGGCGGACGTGTGCAGGAAATAGCTGCGCTATAAAGTGCAAATGTGAAACCGGCCTAAATGGTATTGTATGTGGTGTTGTTGGGCCCAGACATCTACATCAAACACCAGCCTGACTGTATCAGTCAGGCTGGTGTTTTAATGTAGATGTCTGGGCCCAATAACACCACATTCAATACCATTTAGGCCGATTTCACATTTGCACTTTATAGCGCAGCGATGGCCTGCACACGTCCGCCACAAATCCCCGCCTACTACCGCACATGAATGCTTGCGATCTGCGCACCCTATCTTTATCATAGGGTGCGTAGATGGTGCGCTGGCAGGATTTTACCGTGTGCTGCGCACTTTTGAAGGTGTGCCCTTGTGCGCCAAACGCAGCATGTTGCATTTTGGCGCGCACGGCACACCTTCAAAAGTGCGCAGCACACTGTAAAATCCTGCCAGCGCACCCTATGATAAAGATAGGGTGCGCAGATCGCAAGCATTCATGTGCGGTAGTAGGTGGGGATTTGTGGCGGACGTGTGCAGGCCATCGCTGCGCTATAAAGTGCAAATGTGAAACCGGCCTAAATGGTATTGTATGTGGTTTGGGCCCAGACATCTGGCAACAGCCACACTGAAGAAACCGAACCAGACATCAAACACCAGCCTGACTGATAGAATTTCAAACTCCGCTGCAAATCTTCCACCTGCAATACACCTGGAGTGTGTAGCCTGGCTGTGTGTTATGCGTGTTTGCGTTTTTTTATTTTTCATGTATTGTGGTATTTAAAATAAAGAGCAGAGTAGCTCCTATTTTTTGGAAAAAAAAAAAATAATAAAAAAAAAAAATAAATAAATTGTTTTGAAAAAATCTACTTTGTATCATTTTAAAAAAGGTAAAATTAAGTTACCATAAAGGTAATTGAAGTGTTCTGGTATACAAGTGTGGTTAAAAGTGAGATTGCAACATACCATGAAAAAATGGGTATACACAAGTGAGTTTCAGGGAATTCAAAACCATGCAAACACAGTGGGTATACACAGAAATTAAACATCTTCAATCACTGGTTACATACTCTGTTGAGAGTTTCAGGGAATGCAAACACTGGTATACACAGCAATTACACACTACACGCCTTCAATCACTGGTTACACGGTGAGACCTTTAATCACTGGTTACACTCTCGGTGAGAGTTTCAGGGAATGCAAACTGGTATACACAGCAATTACACACCTTCAATTACTGGTTACACTCAGTTACAAAACACAAAGAAAGTAGGTTTACACAAAATATTATACACCTTCAATCACTGGTTACACTCTGAGATAAGGGAATGTAGACATGCAAACAATTAAAATTGCGTATAATTAGTTTCAGGGAATTACACATACAAAATGTGTTTTTTGTTTTTTTTTTTTTTTAAACTTTCATATCATTTTCTTTCAGTTCACACAATGAAGCGCCACCATACCGGCAGACACGGCCAGCCCAACCGTAGCAGAGATTCAGACCGCAGCAGGGATCAACGCAGCAGACATGACCGGTCAGACCGCAGCAGAAACAACCCTGACCGCAGCAGAGAGGAACAGCCACACCGCGGCGTACAGGCAACCATTAGTTTACCTGTAAGTATAAAGACCTGAAAGCTTATTATGATCCTTTGTATAGTAGCTTAACAAGTCTCTTTATACTTGCAGATCACTTCAAGCACTACCAGCAGGGTAGCAGCAGAGAGAGCCAGCCAGGCTGCAGCAGAGAGGCCCAGCCAGACCGCAACAGAGACTGCCAGCCAGGCCGAAGCAGATACTGCCAGCCAAACATTTTCCCTGCAAGTATAAAAGCCTGAAAGCTTATTATGATACTTTGTATAGTAGCTTAACAAGTGTGTTTATACTTGCAGATCAGTTCAGGAAGCAACACAGCTGCCCCAAGCCGTAATGTCTTCTCCTGAAAGCTCCCCCTCACATCAGCGAGCTGAGGTAAAAAAAAATTTGTTTTTTTTTTTATTTAAAATAATTTTTTTGTGGTTAAAAACACTATCCTATTATGTTTTAACAGGAAGCTGTTTCAGAGGAGCTTCCAGGAGGAGACGTGCAGGGTGGAGAGACACACGGAGGGGGTGCGCAGATTGTAAGTTTAGCACATACACAGATACATAATGCTACACCCAACACAAACATTCATCACAGTGCACACCATAACTATGCATCCATCCAAACATTTTTTTTTTTTTTTTCCCAGTCTTTAGAATCCGGTGCCCGCACTAGAGTGACTCCCAGGACATCCCAGGGTCGTCAAGGTGATGCCTCTGGTGGTCGGCAAACGGTAAGTAACCCTATTTTGATAATTGTTTAAATGAACATCATGTGTTTGAATATAATGTAATTTTTTGCTTTTTGTTTTGTTTTTTATCTTCACAGGTTTCACAGCGTGCTCCCCGCAGACATCAGGAGGAGGGTGTCATTATTGATAGTGATGACCTCATCCATGAGGTGGAAACCCGGGAGCCGCTGTGGAACATGGCAAACCGTCTTCATGCCAACCAACCAACCACACGACGGCTCTGGGATGAAGTCTGTTCTTCAGTTATTGACAACTGGGAGGAACTCAATGCGAGGGCCAGGGATTTTGTGCGTAAGTATTACAACTTCAGTAACTTATATTTCCAGCATGTGAAGTGTTGAATACTAAACTTTTTTTTTTTTTTTTTGCTTCACAGGTGACAGGGTTATCACACGGTGGCGGTCGCTCCGGGATCGCTTCAAGAGGGACTACAACAAAGAGATTCAGACCCCGAGTGGATCGTCGGGAGGACGCCGGGGACCCCAGTACAAAAACTACCAAGCCCTGGCGTTCCTGCGATCTACAATGGCGTGCAGAAGGTAAATATTCCCCAAACAATTCCTGTAGTAGAAATGTTTAACCAATTTTTTTTTCAGCAGACTTAAATTAAATATCAATATTTTTAATATACATTTTTTTCTTCTTTTTTTTTTTTTATTTTTTTAGCACCATCTGCAGCACTCGGGAGTCTGCATCAGAGTTGCGTCCCTCTGGAGTGATCCCTAGTGAGACCGCCCCCGGTGACCACATCGAGGTATCCGACCCCTCTGTACCTACCCTCTTGTCTGATCCCTCTATCCCCTCCACCAGCACTGGAGCAGCAGGGCAGACTTCATCACATGAAGCTGCTGGTGACGACTTGTTCCCTGTTCCCCACCCCTCAGACACTGCCGCAACATCTCGACCAACTTTTGGTTCTGGCCGGCAGCGTCTGAGGAGTCAGGAAAGGCTGACCTTGTCTGACTGTTTGAGTCTAAACTCAACTGTTCAACACGGTTTCCACACTTATGGACAACGGTTATCTTCTGGGTTGACCATGATCAATCAAAGTATCATGGAACTCAGAAGATACATGGAACAGATGAGTTTAGAATCAAACCAGACACCGAGACATACCTTTTTTCAATCTGTTGTCCGGCAAATGGAAGGTTTAAGTACTCACCAGCAGATGCGTGTGATGCAAGCCTGTCAGAATGCTCTAGTGGAAGTGCTTGCTGAAGCATCTCATCCTCCCCCTGTCTATCCTTCCACAGTCCATCCTCCCCCTGTCTATCCTTCCACAGTCCATCCTCCCCCCGTCCATCCTTCCACAGTCCATCCTCCCCCCGTCCATCCTTCCACAGTCCATCCTCCCCCCGTCCATCCTTCCACAGTCCATCCTCCCCCCGTCCATCCTTCCACCACCATCAATCACACAGCCGTCCCTCCTCCTACCACTCCCTCTCCTTTCTCTAGTTTTCCATTCTTCCCAGTACCTACCTTCCCCATTGCATTATACCCCAATGCCCTCGCCATACCCACCCCCACATACACCTTCAATGTACCCACAAACCTCGTCTGTCCATCCACTCCCGTCCCAACCACATGTGTTAAACCCCCCTTCCACTTCTGGTCCTCACCAACTCCCTCCCCAGTCCCCTACCCCCCCCTCGATGTGGTCAACCCTGTTAACCCCCCCTCCAATACTATCTCCACCCAACATTATCATAGTTTGTAATTTTTCTGTTATAATATACCAAAAAAAAATTAAAAAAGTAATATACCAAAAAAAAATTAAAAAAGTAATATACCAAAAAAAATTAAAAAAGGTAATATTATACCAAAAAAAAGTTACCAAAAAGGTAATATACCAAAAAAAGTTACAAAAAAAGTTAAGAAAAAAAATGTAAAAAAAAAAATACAGTTAATACAAATTGTCAGAAATAAACTGTTTTTTTTCAAAAAACTTTATTGTGATGTTTATTTTTTGCTTCTTTATTCAAATTACACCAGTGGTGTAAAAGGTAAACACAACACTTGTTAACACAACACACAACCCTGGGTAATATTTCACAGTACACCGGTGGTGTACAAGGTACAAAAAAACACTTGGTAGCACAACATTTGATAACCAACACTTGTGAACATTTCAAAGTGTAAAACGCTTGGTACACAACACTTGGTAACTTTACGCTTGGTACACAACACTTGGATAACTTTATGCTTGGTACCCAACAATTGTTAACACTGCAAAGTGTAAAACTAACCAAATCACATGGTAAAACACAATGCTTGTGCAAAGCAAACACTTGGTAAAATTTCAGATAAAAAAAAAAAAAAAAAAAATTACTCACAATTGGTATGAAGAAAATTATATCATGTGATATTGCCAGTCCACTTGTCCCTCTGGTGTAACAAAATAATCTGCAAAGGTATCCCTAATTCTTGCCACTGAACCAGTACTCCGAAAAGTTTGCTGCTCATAATCCCACAAGGTGGTTTCATACACATTTTCATCGATGGAAACTGGTTCCTTTGAAAGGACAAAATTGTGCAGGATTACACAGGCCTTTACCACCTCATCCACAGTCTCTGTTTTCATTTTCATGGCCGTTAACAGTACTCTCCATTTTGCAGTTAAAATTCCAAACGCGCACTCCACCACTCTGCGCGCTCTGGTTAACCGATAGTTATAGATTCTTTTCTGGTGTGTTAATCCACGACTACCATATGGCTTCAGTAGGTGTTTTGAAAGTTGAAAAGCATCGTCGCCAACGCACACAAAAGGCATTGGTGGGCCTGTTGTTCCAGGGAGTGGTCTTGGAGGTGGGAAGTTAAAATTGTCTCCATACAAGCGACGGCCCATGGTGGA
Source organism: Dendrobates tinctorius (assembly GCF_039654945.1). Lineage (NCBI taxonomy): Eukaryota > Metazoa > Chordata > Amphibia > Anura > Dendrobatidae > Dendrobates > Dendrobates tinctorius. The sequence continues at coordinate 42,476,982 of NW_027361754.1, forward strand.
ACTCTTGAATACCTGTGAGTCGTTAGAACGACCGTATGCACCAATGTCCACGGCAATGAATTTGCAGTTTGCATCCGAAATGGCCATTAGCACAATGGAAAAGTATTTTTTATAGTTGTAAAACTGTGAACCAGATCCCATGGGTTTCACAATCCTGATATGCTTGCCATCCACGGCACCGATGCAGTTTGGAAACTGGCAGATATCTTGAAACTTCTCTGCAATCTCCAGCCACCTCTCCTGGGTTGGCTCTGGGATGTATTCCTCCTGTAGAGAATCCCATAATGCCCGGCAGGTCTGTTGTACAATTCCAGCAATAGTGGAAATCCCAATCCGGAACTGGAAATGGAGGGAGGTGAAGGATTCTCCAGTTGCCAGGAATCTTAAAAAAAGGGAAAAAAAGTAAACTTAATACAAACTACAAGCCATAACATAACAATAAAAGCCTGCAGAATCTGAAACATTTTAAAAGGTAGATAACTTACCGAAGGGTCACCATCAAACGCTCCGCCGGTGATATAGAAAACCGCATGTAGGTGTCCCTTCTCCGGATTTGTTCTCCAACACGATCCACCAATATCTCAAAGAATTCCATCCGCATGCGCACATAGTTGAAGAACTTGTCCGGATTCTCCCTCAATTCCAGGTACAGTGTGGTAAAAACGCCACGGGTGAACCTCTGCGCATTAATGGGATGAATCCACTGGCGCCGTCTCCTCATACGCAGGATTCGCAATCTTCTTTTCTCCCTCTCGATAGCAATAATTGCCAACCGATTCAAGTGAAGATCCAATTCCACACAGAAGCTGTCAATACTCGCAATAACTCCTTCCAGACTCGCACTAACTCCTTCCATCGCTGCCACTAGCTCTAAAACCTTTCAAAGAAATTGTATCACAACACCCTAGATATATTTCTCCCTAGCTTCCAGCATCCAATCACATTTGAGAGCATTTTCCAAGAGCGAATCATATTTGGGAGCATCCCATTTTGGAGGTGTGGAAAAACGGATCCGCAAAAAAACGGATCCAACGGATGACAAAACGGATGCAAACTGATGGAACGGATCCTTTTTGTTGAGGATCCGCAGTAAAATCGGTATGGCAGATCCTCAACAAAACGGATCCGTTCCATCAGTTTGCATCCGTTTTGTTTCCATTTTTGCGGATCCGCCATTTTCAAATTTTTGGCAGATTTTGACTGATGGCAAAAAACTGAAGTGTGAAAGAGGCCTTAGGCTACTTTCACTCTTACGTTCCTTGGAGCTGTACGGCTGCCGCTAAGCTCCGCCCACTCCAATGCCTCCTCCGGTCAACTCCGCCTATGGGCGCATGACGCTGCATGCGACCTGCGTACCCTATCTTTAGTATTGGGTACGCAGGCCATGCGCAGGTATGCGTTTGCCGATGCATGCGTCCATTTGACGGTGCACCAAAATGCAACACGGTGCGTTTGGCGCAGGTCGGCGCAGCGTCAAAAGGACGCATGCGCCGGCAAACGCATACCTGCGCACGGCCTGCGTATCCAATGCTAAAGATATGGGCGCATGACGCTGCATGCCCTAGGCAGAGCTGACCGGAGGAGGCGCGGCCGTGGGCGGAGCTTAATGGCGACCGTGCGCAGCCCAACGCAGCTCCGAGGAACGCAAGTGTGAAACTAGCCTAAGTCTGTAATAGAGTTAGGAGTGACAATAATAATTGGATACGTTCAGGCATTCCTAAGGGTAACTTCAAGTGTAATAATTGTCCATTTTGTCCAATTAAACTTACTGGCAATTCTATGAGGGTTGGTCCCATACAGCATGAAATTCGTCAGTTTATTTCTTGCAAAGCCTCTTTTGTAGTATATATTCTTTACTGTCCATGTGTTTTTTTTCTATATAGGTAAAACAATTCATCCCCTATATGTCATGTTTAGGGAGCATTTTTATTCTATTTCATCTGGCAAAGGAGTCTCCCGTTTGTTCAACCATATTAGAGAATTTCTTGGCGGTAAGGCAGAATTGCTGCGGTTTGCGGGTTTAGAGATGGTTCCAGCCAGGGAGGTAATCATCGTAGGCTCCTGTTGCAAAGAGAAGCTAGATGGATATTGCGGTCCAATGCAACAGGTGCGCTGGGCTTGAATGAAAGGATTGATAAGTCCGTTTTTCTCTGAATTTACTGTAATTTGTGCTCTTTAACATTTACAAGTTTTGCTTTTTCTTTTATCTGTTTGTGCACTTGTTATTATTGATTTTAATGTTCTATGCATTCACTCTAGTAAGTGGGAGTGCTGTTAATGTCGGCTGTCAGGAGTCAGTGCTCCACATTTGTGTGGTTAAAGGCACCGTTCTCCTGCCGCTTGTCATTAGGACCCGTTGAAGTGCAGGAGCGCGAAATGGCCATTGTCCGCACTTTCTGCATTGCTCCCGAGCCTGTGCATTTTTATCCATGAAATAAAGACTTCTACTTTTGGTAACGGTGAGTGCCATCCTCTTTTCTCTCTTTGTGCTATTAGATTTTGTATATTTCTTTAGGATTGAGCACCCGTTCCTTGCGGTATGTGGCATTCATATTGTGTGTGAGGGGTCTCTTTAGAATTGTCTAAGAGACCACGGTGGTGCAGCGGTGCTGAATCTGTTTCTTTTTTTGGACAATACTAAAATCAGTTTTGATCACTGTTATGAACCAGCTGAAGATACGCACACAGAATCTTTTTGCTGTGTTTTAATAGTAGAAACTGAGCGGAAAATCTAAATTTTTGAGATCTATGATGTAATGGCTGCTCTCAGACAGAAGGAATGGTTGGCACCTACATCGCTAGCAATATCGCTAAAGCATCACCGATTTGGTGACGCAGCAGCGATATTGCTAGCTATATCGCTATGTGTGATACTTATCTCCGACCGGCTCCCCCGCTGTCTTTTGCTGATCGCGGAGCTCCATTTCTCATCTGCTGGGCTTCCTGCTGGCGCCGATGAGCGACGCGTGGCGCAGTCGGGAGGACGTCAGGATCGCTGCGTGTGAAAAGTTAGTAACGACCGCTGTATCGCTGCTGCATCGCTGTGAGATCTGCCTGTATGGCAGCTCACTAGCGATCATTTAGCGATGCACCAGCGATCCTGACCGCGTCATATCATTGTCGGGATCGCTGGTACATCGCTAAATGTAAAGGGCACTTAAGAGTGGTGGACTGTCTGCTGTATTCCTGCCCCTGAAGACAACAATTGCACCATGTGTGTGGTGTCATGTGGTTTTTCATGTATTGTGTAGTCAGTGATGCTATGTAAATAGCATTGTGTGCTGGTTATATTGTGTTATGGTAATGTAATGTAAAGTGTTACTATAGATTGTGAGTAGTGTATAGCGCATGATAAGCACAGGATTAGGCATGGGACTAGGGATAGTCCAGGACAAATGAGTGGTAGGGCTGAACAAGCTTTGTCCTAAGGAAATAAGAAACATGAAGTGTTGTGCCCTATCCCACTGATGAACTTGAACTGGTCAATAAACATTTGCTTATTGCAACATAGTGGGTCTCCCCTGGATTATATGTGGTGGCTGCTGAGGATGGAGGCACTCCTGCAGCCTGCAAGTGAGTGTGATACACACCACACCTGACAGCACACTGGGACTGGGACACTGTTTTCCTGTAAAGAGCCAGAGCGTAACTGGACAGCAGCTCGGTCATGACTACTGCTCTTGGCAATTTTACATAATCATCCTGTTAAGATATGTGACTGGCCCTGCGTGATGCGACCCGACGACCGGTCGGTTACCAAACAAGACAAACAAGGGGACACCAGGGAAACAATTACAATGGTGGGCGCTGCTATAGGGAATGGGGAAAGGGACACCTCCTGCACTCTGCTGCGGCTGAGTCCTGGACTAACCTGACGTCCCTATGCGGCTTCTTTCAAACCATCGCCGAGCAGGAAACCTTGTCCCTCACTTACCCTGCACCTATCCCTCATTAGGGAATTGGTAAGTGCGGACACAGGTCCCACCGCTGCACTAATAAAACACCAAAGGTAGATACGACAGACAGGGTTAAACAAAACACTTAGCTTTCTCTGCTGCCAATGTACAGTGCAGCAGAGTAAGGCTCCTGAACTCAGCTTTCAGCAGAATCACCACTGCTCCAGAAAGCTCCTCTCTTCAGCAGAACCACCACTGCTCCAGATAAGCTGAACCACCACTGCACCAGGTAGCTCCAGACTTCACCACGGTTGGCATCCAAAAAGGACCTGTCATAACCAGCAGTCAGCTGATGCATCATGTGACCTTATATAGGAAGGTGGGAGTGGTCACCACTAGCACACGCAGACTAACTAAACATGTAGTAACACCAGCGGCCACCGGGCGGAAAAACTAATATTAACCCCCAATGGCCTGAAAGGAAAAAGGTTTATATGTGAGCAGCCCAAACCGACACAGATCCAAAAATGGTTCGTGACACATCCTCTGACGTGGGTGTACTGTGCCATATTCATCAATTTGACTTAGTTTTTAGCCAATTAATGAGTAGCAGCACGGCTCATACCGACAAGTCAAGAAGAAAGGTAGTGTTGCGGAATTGGAACCATGTTACCAGTAAAAAGAACGTATTCTATGTCTACCAACACTATAAATTAGATGAAAAACCCTTCCCACAACCAGACAAGGATTCAATAATCATTCCCATATCTCCAAAAGCAGAGCGATAGACACTTCAAAATCATAATCGCAAACTGACATAATTTAGTAGGGAAATGCCAGTAGATATGAAGCGATTTCAGCTCAGAAAGTAAAACAATTATTTTACTAAGTAGCAACATATAAAGACAGGGAAAAAAGCCTAAAGAAAAAGAAATGGGAGGTAATAGGTAGGGGCAATCCTGTGGCAGTAGAGAGTCAAGAAAAAAAGAGTGCAAACAATTTGCACTCAGCCAATAAAATGATTGTTTTATTTCCTTACTTGGAATTGCTTCTTGTCTAATGGGGTTTATGATAAGGATTTAATAATATTTAAACTTTATTTTAATTTTGAAAGAAACAATGTTCTCTAATGGGAGGGGGATTTAACGTCAACATATTATTGAGGTAAAGAGTGGTTTAGTCACACAAAGGGGATTTTATAACTGCTGGTCAATCAAGTATAGTATTTACTGACAGAATGAAGTTTTGATATTAGTCATACTTTTAAGGCTTTTAGCAGCATGTGGTTTCTTCTTTTGCAGCTGCAGTGAAAATAATATCTGAAAAGGTGAATTTTTCATTGATAGAAGTTACTAAAGTTGATTGTGTAAAAAGTAGTATGTCAATTAAAATTTGGATAAGAAAAGGTCAAATGACCCCATGGACAGTGAAGGGTTTGAGGTGTGGCAAGGGTTACATTTATCGGTGCACCCAGAAAGTAACCAGATTGCCTTGTCCAGTGGAAGCACTTGCAAGATGATTGAAAACTGTTCCCTAAACACCCTCTTACAAGACACTTGGACATTCAAATTTTTGTGCTGTTTTGATCTATCTTGTGTTCATGGACAAAATGGTGGCTCATTGTTTAGCATGGTGGCTCAGTGGTTAGCACTGAAAGGGGTTGTCCACTGCTAGGACAATGCCTTCTTGATCAAAATGTTTGGCTTCCATAAAATAATATAGCTTATATTCACCTCCCGTGCCAGCGCCGTTCTAGTGGTGTCGACACTCGTGTTCCTGTGGCTCCTGTGCGGTTGTTGTGACACGTGACACCGGCGCCCAATCAGCCAAGCAGGGTCAATACAAGAAATAAGAACCAGGAGTGGAGAAAGAAGATAAATGAAAGGCTACAGCCTTTATTACCAGCACCTAATGCTGCCAAGGAGAGACCTGCTACAAACAGGTTTCTTCCTTCTAAACCTTTTTAAAAGTTTTCATGCCTGATTTTAAAAAAAGTATTTTATGAGTGCGGGCGAAGCTTCAGCTTCATGCTCATTTTAATGTCAGACATTCTGACAATGATTTTCATAGTAAGTACAAACGTTCAGACCAGTATTCTGTTTGGAAGTGACGGTCAGTCTTTTGTTGTTTATATGCGTATGCCCCCTGACTAAGCACTCCACCCCTCAGCCCGGGCTATCAGCCCATGAGAGGAGTCACATTAGGCAGGTTCCCAGCATAAGAAGATCACCTTGTCGTTGGCTGCTGGGTATGCATGAATTGGCCAAATTATGTGCTAAGAATACTCGTTTTTTTTCCTATTTTCTAGCAATTCAAGTTTAATATATTTCTTTAGCTTTGAAAAAATACAGAGTGCAGATTTATTTGTTAGTTATGTATGGAGATGGCGACTCTAAGTAAGCACCTGTTCACACCAGTATTCTGTTTGGAAGTGATGGTCAATCTTTTGTTATTTAGAAGTTCCAGCTCTAGCTGGACTCCTAAATTCTGATTTTAATGACAGACATACTGACAATGATTTTCATACTAAGTACACGTCTCATCAAGTTTAGACAGGCTATTTAATAAAATATGCATCTTGTATTGTAAAATTTGGTGACTAGTTCACTTTTAGGTTATGTGCACTCATGCAGTAATGCTACGAAAATGTCTGCAGCATTTCGGCAACTCCCGCCGCGGGTAAAACGCATGCGAATTCGCATGTCTTTTTTCCACAAAAAACTAGCGTTTTGCAAGCGTCTTTCGCTTGAGGAATGCTTGCGCATTCCAAGCGATTTCAAGCATCGCTTGGAAATGTGATTGACAGGTTGGTCACACTTGTCAAGCATAGTGCTTGACAAGTGTGACCAACATTTTACTATTGATGCTGCTTATGTAGCATCAATAGTAAAAGATAGGATGTTAAAAATAATTAAAAAAATATTGTTATTCTCACCTTCCAACGGCCCCCGATCTGCTCTGCGGCGCTTTCGGCATCTTCCAGTCCCAGTAATGCTTTGCGCGAAGGACCTGAGATGACGTCACGCTCGCGAGATGACGTTGTGCAAAGCATTACTGGGACCGGAAGATGCCGGGAGCGTGGTGAGAGGTGGGAAGGACTTCGGGGGCCGCTGGAAGGTGATTATATCTCTACTTTTTATTTTTATTCTATTTTTTTAAGGGATTATGGTACCCAGGGCCTGGAGGAGAGTCTCCTCTCCTCCGAACCCTGGGTACCATCCACACATTGAGCGCTCACTTTATGCATGGTGGGCATAGCCACATGTGTAAAGTGGGCATTTCAATGCAATCCTATGGGTGCGGAATTGCCGCAATTCCGCAAAAAGTATGAGCATGCAGCGTATTTTTCCGCTATGCGATTGCGCAGTGGAAAAATCCGCAGCACTGGCACAGCATTGCGGAATACCATAGGATTGCATGGGATGCGTTTCCGTGGCGATCCCGCTGCAGAAAAACGCAGCGAAAACGCAACGTGTGCACACAGCCTAAGGGGAATAGGACTAGGAGTTGAAAAAGAAAAAATAAACGTTTTAATAGTAATACATATTGTCAGCCTTATGGTGTAACTACCAGGGTACTTTTTGTATTGAGGGTCACAGATGATGATCTGCAAGTAACCACTGTGGATGGAGGGATGTTAGGCTTGTTTTCTATTGTGTTCAGGGCCTATGAATGCACATTGGAAGAGTGCAGCCAAATATAGTTTGCAATCGTATGCAACTGAGCGTAGGGGGTGGTTGTCAGGATCGCTTTGGTTACATGCCCTGGTCTATTCATCCTCAACTAGTCATTCTAAGGCCATACTTTAGGTGCATTTGCATGGCAGGACTTCACAGGAGACCATCATTATACTGTGGTTTGAACCAGGGAAGGTTTTAAGCAAATTGGGGCCCCTATGTCCATATAAAACACGTACATGTTACACCGATGTCAGTGTCTCCAGTGTTTTCAATCAGTGTGCCGTCCATGTGCCATCCGTGTTTTTCCGGTATGGCTAATGGTAACCCTCCCCCAAATCACATATAGGGGAAGTCTCATGGGAACATGGACCCTAGCTAGGTTCTATTAATTTCTGTACTATTTGCTTGGTCATATCTAAAATGGCGGTCAGCTGTGTCTTCAAGGTCATAGGTCACCTGTGGTAAGCTGGGGAGACATGAGCTGGTTTTTACTGGATTTTTCAGTGGTTCTGGTGCCTTTTTCCTTTAATTTTATTGGTCAGTTTGAAAAAGACCAGGATGTTTTTATGTATAATAATAATAATAATAAATTTTATTTTTATAGCGCCGACATATTCCGCAGCACTTTACATTTCGGAGGGGATTTGTACAGACAATAGACATTACAGCATAACAATAATCACATACAGTAGATTATAACAAATACCAAGAGGAGTGAGGGCCCTGCTCGCAAGCTTACAGTCTATGAGTATATACCCCTGTATTCTGTCGGTTTCCAATTGGAAGAAGAAAGAAGTTCCCGCCCTCCCTCAGTGGAGTTAATCCTTCTCGTGATGTTTATTCGAGGGGAAATCGCCCAGCTCTCTGGGTGGATTGGTGGATGATGTGATAATTTCTGAAGTATGGTTATTAATTTAAATTAATTTATTATGGTTAACAGTTTTGTTACCCTGAATAAAACACCACAGCCATTGTTTTCCACATAAAATTCTGTGTCTGTGTATTATTTATTTGGGCAATGGGTTCTGTGTTACCATGGTAATGAAATTACAAAGCTTCTCATATACTTTCCATGTTAAACATGGACGGCACATGTACGGCACACAGTCGGCATTTTTACACGGACCCGTAGACTTGTATTGGCCCTTGTCATCTGTGCTGCTGGGAAAACACGGACATGAAAGCAGCATCATAGGTTAAATAAGGGACACGTGGCATCTGTGAAAAACATGAAGGGGCCGTACAGTCACATAATAGAAAACATCAGAATTACTGTCTTTTTCTATATCCTACCTCACAAACAGCAGACTAAAAAGCGATTAAAAAAAAGTCCTACAACTCTCATAAATCAGAGATATTAAATATATCCCTGCAGCCAACAGTGGTAGACCAGCTAAGTGCCTCTTTTCCATTCAAGTGGCGCTTCAATTCTATCACCTACCTTAGGGTTAAAATAACAGCTAAAACTTCTCAGTTATATGACGCGAATTTCAGAGTAGCCTTACATAGAGCAGAACAGGACCTGGAAAGGTGGCATAAACTACAGCTATCATGGTTTGGCAGGGTGAACACAATTAAAATGGATTTATTGCCTCGACTTTTATTTTACTTCCAAACAATCCCCTTGTATTTACCTGCCTCCTTTTTCTCCCGCCTCAAGACAGCAATCACTCATTATATTTGGTCACACAATTGTGCACGTATTTCATACTTCTTGTTAAGCAGATCTAAACAAATAGGAGGAATTGGTCTTCCAGACTTCATGGCTTATAGCCATGCTGCACTTGGAACATGCATACTAGAGTTATACCACAACAAAAATAACAAGAAGTGGGTTAATTCGGAGGATGACCTTAACGGTTGTGATTCTCACGTGGATCTTGCGGGTTGTGGGGGGGAGGGGAAAAGAGCTCCCCTTTACCTTTCATTACTAGGAACATCATAATGTTTATTAGGCGAGGTGGAGGGAGAATCCACATTTCATCGACCCTGGGCCTTTGACACCAATCTATGATAACCTGGCGTTTCCTGCGTGGATTTGTAGGTCGAGCTTCCTGAGTAAACACAGGAATTCATGGCCTATTATTCATGCCGCCCTTGGTTGCTTGGCTCTTTTATGAACAATTAAAAAGCTTCATCATTACAATTCCTAAACAAACTAACATTAACAGATCACTAGCCAGCTTTGAGGTGCTTTGCATATCTGAGGGCCCTACAGACCACTCAGTTTCTCTTTTGTATAAGCTATGCCAAGAGGGGCAAACTCCCTCTCATGACTTTCTGTTTTTTTTTCAAAATGGGAGATTGATCTGAGATTGATCTGAGAAGGCCTTTATCGGTTGAGGAGAGGTCAAAAATACTTCTTTGTACCTTTCAGTCATCGTTATGCTTGGTGTCGCAGGAGAGGAGCTATAAGGTCTTGTCAAGGTGGTATAGATGTCCATCTGCTGTTCATTCTATGTTCCCAACGACTCCTGATACTTGTTGGAGATGTTTGAGGGATTAAGGCACATACGTCCATATTTGGTGGGCTTGCCCACCTATAATGAAATTATGGTCTGCAATTTTTGATCTTTATAACGGATTAACCATCGACAAAATTCAGCCCTCGATGGAATTAGCCTTATTATCCCTAACTGATATGTCAATTTCTCAGTTCAAGAAGAGTCTCCTTAGACATTTCCTTACTGCCGCCAGTAACTTTATTTCCAGGCTGTGGAAAGAAGAGAAATCACCCTCACGTTCTGAATTTGTTGCGGAACTCAATCATATCTATAGAATGGAACAAATGATAGGTCAAATAATAGGTACCTCTGACGGAGTCTACAACACTTGGGCTCCGTGGATTTCCTTTAGGGAATCTCCAGATTTGGATAGGTGGTTGGTGGGCTCTTAAGCTCCTCCCTCGATTATATCATACGTCTCCATGACGTAACTAGATCAACCTTGATTTACCTCACCCATATGGAATCATTTAATATAGGCTTTGTTTCCCATCCATTTTTCCACTCCCCCCTTCCTTCTTCCCCTTCTTTCCCTCCCTCTTCTTCTTTTCTTCTTTTTCCTTTCTTTTTCTTACTTCTTTCTCTTCTCTCATTTAATGTGGTATTTATGTTCCTTTATTCTTGTGTAAATACGGTTGGGACATGTTGCTGTTTAACTATATACTTCTTTATTGACTGTAATGAATATAGCAACCTGCCTAAATAAGTAATTGACATTTCAGACTTTGTGGTAATTCTTGCCACTAAATTTAAATATAATGTAACTGGCATGTTAACAATTAGTACATGTTCGTGTTTGAGTTATATCTGTGACAATTCTCAAGATTGTACTTCTGAATTGACCTGTTTTATTTCAATAAAAGTGATTTATCCCAAAAAAGTCCTACATGTCCCCCAAACTACTCTGCTAAATCCCCTCTGGCTCCGTGACCGATGGTTCGGGGTCCCTGATAGTTATTATTCACTTTGCAGCTATAATATAAGGTGAATCCGCAAGACCACTGCAGCCCAGTGCTAAGATTGGCAGAGACCCCCGTAGCCACAAGACCACTGCAGCCCAGTCCTAAGGCTGGCAGAGACCCCCCGGAGCCACAAGACCCGTGCAGCCCAGTGCTATGCCTGATGGAGACCCCCGAAGCATCAGTGCTGGAGCCACGGGGGATTAATCGCTTCATGCTAATTATTTTTACATTCTCAGAAAACCCCTGTAGACACTGTTCACATGCACCATTTTTGCAGCAGATTGATCTACAGTGTTGCAGGAAGTATTCAGCGTTTTTGCAGCCTTTTCACTTGCATTTTTGTGTCCCAATCATCTGAATAGGGAAAAAACACTGCAGAAATGCTGAACGATGACAGCAACAGATTTATAAAAAAAAAAGTGTCATCTGCCCGGTGCCCATGCTTGGCCGGTATCTGTGTCTGGCTGCTGCACTGGGAAGGTGCGGAATAGTATAGTAGACTGCACTATTCCGCACAATAGTATATTAAGCCCTGCTCACACTGCGCTTCTGTAGTGCATCCGGAGGTTCTGCCTGAATCCCGCTAAAATAGGATTCACATAAATCCCCAACAGGGCCACAGACTGCACTGACACAAGCAGAGGTCAAATTAATTTGTTTTTTTCTGAAATTGACTGATTTATTTTCTTAGGCCGGGTGCACACTATCAGGAATTGGCAGCGCTTTGGACGCAGCACATGTCCGCTGCCGGCTATTTAAGATTCAGAATAGGAAAAATGTGCGAATCACTAAAAACTCAGATTATTAATACAGTGGTCTTTATTCTATGCGTTTCAGAGTCTCACAGAACTCCTTCCTCAGGAAAAACCACCTGCACATGTCAGCCCCCCCCCCCCCGTATTAAAGAGTCAGCATAAAGGGGGGTCCCATGGCTATACAGGCCATAAATTAGCACAAAGTTTAATTGTTTTATAAGTGTTTTTTCTCCTCATTAAAAGGTTGGTAAAGAGCCAAGGTTAATTTTTCTGAGGGTCATTAAACCGGTTATATCTGGTGTTAACATGTTTTGATTGGCGCCGTTTTCACGGGCCTTGATTGGTGGATGTGATTCATGGAGCTCTTGGATTGGTGGAATTAATTTTGGCTGTTTCTTGTTAAATATATAAAGCCCTGCTTGGGCCATTTTTACCTCACTCAGCTTTTTCTCTGAAGAAAAGAAGATTCCTGAGGCGTTATGGATGTTCTTCTTCAACAGATGCTGGCAAGAGCTGGTGAGGAGGGTGGTGTGGAATGACTTAGGAGCTGCCTGGCTGTAAGTCCTGATATGGCAGTTTCCAACGCTACCCCCATTACCCCTAAGTTGCGCTCCCAGCCCCAGCCTCCGGTTCAGCCGTCGGCTTCCACTGCAGCGCCGGCGCCCAGTGGGAGAAATAGGAGACCTCCGGCGGCCTATTCACCCTCTTTGTCGCCTCAGTGTCATAGGCCTACAGGATGTGAGCTGAACAGGAAGTCCCGCCGCCCGCCAGCAAGCAAATCCCGCAGCCCTGCGCAAGATCCCGGGCGACGTCACCATCGCAGGCCACTTTCTTCAGCTGCGGTTTCCAACAGGGCAGAAGGGCGTTGCGGTCATAAATGCACCGCAGCGGCCACAAACGGGTGCACTCCTGCGTGCACTGCCCCTTCGACTCCAGCTCTTCAGGAGGCTTTATCCGAAGACGAGGATGATGGTTCTGCAGAGCGCTCCTCTCAGCTGTGCTTGCCTAACATGGAAGGCTTGAGCACAGGCTGTGCTGCGGATCAAGACACATCACCTATCAATACCGGGAAGGGTGAGAACAGTAATATATCTAATTATCATGGCCAGCTGAAGCAGATGTTTAAGAACATGCTGGCTGAGGCTCTGGGCAAATCTATTCCCCCTATCTCTCAAGCAGCTGCTTGCATTGATTTAGTAAGTGAACCTACAGTTGGGAGAAGTGCAACATCTAAAAACACTTTTAAAGAAGCCCTTACTTGCTCATTGTCGCCACTGGGTTTTCATTTAAGCTCAGCTACAAAAGAATTAATTTGGGAATGTAGTTATGTTGACTTATTTTCTCTTCTTCACCGGAGGGAGCAGCCAAACAAATTGGAATGGAAGGACCATATATTAGATTCAGAGGATGGCAAATTCAGTTCTGTTAAATCCTTCAACAATTGGATCCAGGCCTTTTCCATTTATTTGGCAGTTTTGGGAGAAAAATACCCTAATTTATGTAGCAAATTGTTCCAACATTTAGACATCATACTGGAAGCTTACAGGAATTTTGGTGGTTTAGCTTGGCTTCATTATGATGAAGCATTCCGGCAAAAGCTGGCTGTTCACCCTGAAGTCAATTTGGGGGTTAAGGATGTCGGGTTATGGATCAATTTGATGCTACCTCAGAGACAGTCTTTTTCCAGACAATTTTCTACTCGTATGGCTAGGAAAGATGTATGTTTTGCATTCAATGAGTCTTTTTGTAAATGGAGCCACAGCTGTAAATTTCGGCATGAGTGCTCATTTTGTGGGAACTCCCACCCCGCAGCAAAATGTTTTAAAAAGCAGTCAGCTCAACAACCAGCTGTTAAAGATATCATCTCCAAAAGCTCTGACTCCTCAGTGAATCTGGGAAACATACTATACTGGCTAAGCATTTACCCAAACAAGGAGAGTAATAATTTACTTCTGGAAGGTTTTTCTGTTGGTTTCTATGTTCCTTCATTTAATGGCTTGGGTTGTACAATAATTCAGAATTTACATTCATTAAGGTTTCACCATGAGGTAGCAAGGGAGAAAATTAGGGGTGAATTGGAATTGGGTAGATTTGCTGGCCCTTTTCCGTCCCCCCCTTTTGAAAATTTTCGAATATCACCTTTAGGAATTGTTCCTAAGAAGGAACCAGGTTCCTTCCGGCTAATCCATCATTTATCTTATCCTTACGGCAACTCTTTAAATGATCAGACTGACAGTTCAGTTTGTTCGGTTAGCTACGCCTCTTTTGATATGGCTATTGATATTCTCAAAAAATTTGGTTTAATCGCTTTGTTGTCTAAATCTGATATCAAATCCGCATTTAGGCTTCTTCCAGTTAACCTAGGAGGTTTTAACTCCTTGGGTTTCTACTTCGATGGCATTTTTTTCTTTGATAAATGCCTTCCAATGGGTTTTTCCCTTTCATGCTTTTACGTCGAGAATTTTTCCTCCTTCCTTCAGTGGGTCTTGGAATCTAATGTCTGCAACATAGGCATTTTACATTATTTGGATGACTTTTTATTTGTAGGCCCGGCTTCATCCCCAGAATGTTTTCAAGCTCTATCTACTTTTATTAGGTTATGCAAATTTTTTGGAGTACCTATTGCCCATGAAAATTGCTTTTCCTTCCACCTGTATTGAGTTCCTTGGTATAACATTAGATTCTTCCAAGATGGAATCGAGGCTTCCCTCTGATAAGGTCAGGGGTGGATTAAGGGTAGCCAGGGCCCCGGGCTGTTCAGACTCTGTGGGCCCCCCGGTCATAGTTTTCATAATGCATACGGTGCATCAAGGGGTGGGAAGGGGTTAAATACTGAGGTAAAAAAAAACTCTTCAAATACGCAACGTGTGCATGAGGCCTTACAAATACTGAGGGAAAGACTGACCAAATACTCAGCGTGTGCACGAGGCCTTACAAATACTGGAAGGCTTCTACCCAACATCTAGTCCTGACTCACCTGTACCTAACATCGAAACCAGCTAATAGTCTGCAATCACCTGCTGACCTGGACCCATGACCTGTCAGACAAGTTACTTCACATGAGTCACACAGAGGCTTCTGCTTCATGAACTTCCCCAGATAGAAGAAGCAGCCTCCGATGTGCAGCCTGTGGCCGGATACACAGGAAGAGATGCTCCTCGTCACAGGCTGTGCCCAACATGTCAGCAGAGGTGTTAACGCCACAGACAAGTCGCCGTCTTCTCACACACTGGACACGACGCTGCATCTGGCGACGAACAAGCTCACATTGCGCAATGTTAGTCATGTCCCAGATGTTCAGCATGTGGAGGACCAAGGGGGGACCAAAAAAGACCCGAGGATTGGAACAGGAGCATGGGAAAGTGGACGATGGTCAGAGGGGCAGGGTTTATATAGGTGTCAGAGTAAGTAAATATATATATGCGGGCAGCACACACATACACAATTCTCAGGTTGTATAACTTTCAACTGGTCAAAACATTTCTCTCAGTAGGCCAAGAAAGAAATGTGGCAGGAATAAAGTACACCTCATAGTAACTTATGTGTGAGGCAGAGGTGACAAGACCCGCGATCTCGTGCCCACCTTACTAGAGGTGCCCACTGCCCACATATAACAAAGTTGATGGAAACAGATGACTTCCACTATGATGATTGGTTACCAGCCTCTCGACCACATCCATTTCACAACTAGTCACACCCATTTAGCACTGCTGATCACACTGACTGGTACTGAGGTCAGAGTGGCTGATACTGTGGGCACACTGACTGGTACTGAGGAAAAGAAAGAAAGAACAGAGAGAGAAAAAAGAGAGAGAAAGGAGAGAAAGAAAGAACAGAGAAATAAAGAAAGACGAAAGAGAGAAACAGAGAGAGAAAGGAAGAAAGAACAGAGAGAAAGAATGAGGGGACAGAAAAAAGAACAGAGCGAGAAAAAAGAAAGAAAGAACAGAAAGGGAGCGAGAAAGAAAAAACAGAGAGAAAGAAGGAAAGAAAGAAAGAGGGGAAAGAAAGAACAGAGAGAAAAAAAGAAAGAAAGGGGAAAGAAAGAAAGAACAGAGATGGAGAAAGAAAGAGGGGAAAGAAGGAAAAAAGAGAAAGAAAGAGGTGAAAGAAAGAACAAAGAGAGAAAGAAAGGGGAAATAAAGAACAGAGAGGGACAGAGAAAGAAAGAGGGAAAGAAAGAACAGAAAGTGAAAGAAAGAAAGAACAGAGAGAGAAAGAACGAAAGAGGGGAAAGAAAGAAAGATTCTATAAAGATACTATACCAGCCTGGCTCACATTGTAGTGCCCACCTGATCCTCCTGGTGCAGGATATATCATGATCCACTCACATGGCCGACATCCCCGAGTCCAAGGCGATCCCACTGTCCGCGCTGTCGGAGGAGGACATAGGACATGGTGATGATCTGAAGCATTCCCTGAAGTGCCTCCATGGTTCCGTCACAATCTCCTCTGGTCAGCTTCCAGCACGTCACTTCCGAAGGAATGTCACGTGCGAGTTTTCAAGTGCTCCTCGGGGCTCCACTGTATACTCCTGTGTCCGCGGGAAAAGTAAGCTCCCGGTTGGAGCAGTGGGGCAGACTCTCAAAATCTGGGATGGTTGGGAGGTATGAATGCTCCCCATCATACTCCTTGTACACGCATGGCCCCGCACACTTCATACACACACGGTTCTGCTTTGTATGCCTCGTACACAAGGCTTCGCTCCGTACACCTCGCATACACATGGCTCCACTCAGTATACACATGGCTCCACTCCGTAAACCTCGTACACATGCGGCTCTGCTCCATACACCTTAT
Source organism: Dendrobates tinctorius (assembly GCF_039654945.1). Lineage (NCBI taxonomy): Eukaryota > Metazoa > Chordata > Amphibia > Anura > Dendrobatidae > Dendrobates > Dendrobates tinctorius. Next base: position 42,493,579 of record NW_027361754.1, read on the forward strand.
ACACACAAAAAAAAGCACAAAAATTGAGCTTGGTTTGAATTGATACACATGCAGCATATAAATGCATGTTGACATTGGCCATAAAACATAAAACCTGCAAAAGACAAAGTAAGCAAAAACCCTGCTGTAACTAAATAAGTAAAAGCAAAAGTGCATCTAAATAATACAGAGTTTTAAGCAATACTGGTTTTGATCAAAAGTAGCATGAAAGCTATCCCACCACCACACGGTAACTCTGTTCGGGATAGTCCTACACTGTCTAATATTAAAAACCTTGCCTTGTGTCAAAGTTGACCTCCATGTGTGAACAAGGGCAGGCAAAAGGGCAGGGTCCCAAACAGTAGACACCAGTCTGGGGAAGCCTTATATACAAACACAAGAAAAAACACAAAAATTGAGCTTGGTTTGAATTGATGTGGCCACTCTCTGTACACCTTCTACACACATGGCTCTGCTCCGTAAACCTTGTACATATGCGGCTTTGCTCCATACACCTCGTACACGCGCGGCTCCGTTCCGTAAAAACACGGCTCAGCTCTGTACACTTTGTACACACAGGGCTCCATTCCGTACACCTCGTACACACGTGGCTCCGCTCCGTACACCACGTACACACACACGGCTTCGCTCCATACACCTCGTACACACATGCGGCTTCGCGCTGTACATCTCGTACACACACGCAGCTTCGCTCCGTACACCTCATACACACACGCAGCTCCGCTCTGTACACGCGTGGCTCCACTCCATACACCTCGCACGCGCACGGCTCCGCTTCGTACACCTCTTACATGCACAGCTCTGCTCCGTACACCTCGTACACATGCAGCTCCGCTCCGTAAACACACGGCTCAGCTCTGTACACATAGGGCTCCATTCCGTACACTTCGTTCGCACGCGGCTCCGCTCCGTACATCTCGTACACACACGCGGCTTCACTCCGTACACACATGCGGCTTAGCTCCGTACACCTCATACCCACACGCAGCTTCGCTCCATACACCTTGTACACAAACGCGGCTCCGCTCCGTACACCTCCCATGCGCGCGACTCCGCTCAGTACACCTCGCACGCGAGCAGCTCCGCTCCGTACACCTCGCACACGCTCAGCTACGCTCCGTACACCTCATACACATGCAGCTCCGCTCCGTAAACATACGGCTCAGCTCTGTACACACAGGGCTCCATTCCGTACACCTCGTACACACACGCGGCTTCGCTCCGTACACCTCGTACACACACGCAGCTTCGCTCCGTACACCTCATACACACACGCGGCTCCGCTCCGTACATGCGTGGCTCCACTCCGTACACCTCGCACACATGCGGCTCTGCTCCATACACCTCTCATGCGCGCAGCTCCGCTCCGTACACCTCGCACGCGTGCAGCTCTGCTCCGTACACCTCGCACATTCACGGCTCTGCTCCGTACACCTCGCACACGCACAGCTCCGCTCCGTACACCTCGCACATTCGTGGCTCTGCTCCGTGCACCTCGCACACACGCGGCTCTGCTCTGTACATCTCGCACACACACACACATAGCTACATCCACCCTGTAAACCCCTCCTGACCCAACACATAATTCCCTCATCCAGCACCATGACAACCAGCACAGCAGTCCCACATACAATACATTGAGGGCTGTGTGCACAGGACCTGTGATGAGGTCACAGGAGGGGAGGAGTCAGGTGTCACATGATCAGGGGTCTCCACTGAAGCCCCTGATCATGTAACCCCTGACTCCTCCCCTCCTGTGACCTCATCACAGGTCCTGTGCGCACAGAGCAGGGATATATCAGTGAGGGGCTGGCGCTGCAGTGGCCGGTGGGTCTGGGAGGGGGAGGAAAGGGTCCATACATGGGGGGGCGTGGCGCTATGGTGGTGGATTATAATGGGGCAATTTTCCTTGGGCTGGTGGGCCCCCCACACCACTGGGCCCTGGGCTACCGCCCAGATTGACCTCATTATAATCCGCCACTGGATAAGGTGCTTAAGCTTCGCAATTGTTTATCAAAATTTATCAGTAAGGACAAAGCTACTTTGAGAGAGTTGCAATCTTTATTGGGTCTCCTTAATTTTGCAGTAAGAATTATTCCGATGGGCAGACCATTCTCCAGGCGCCTTTACAAAGGCACAAAAGGCCTATCTTCTCCAAATTCTCACTTTCGAATTTGTTCTGATCTAAGTAAAGATGCCAATATTTGGCTAACATTTTTGTCGGATTTTAACGGAAAGTCGTGTTGGCAGTCTGACTTTAGGTCAGCTGATGTTTTTCCGTTTAGCTTTTCCGTTCATGATTCTAAAGGATGTTCATTAATTTTTGATTTTCACTGGTCAGTCCAACATCTTCCGTTACCTTGGATTTCTATCGGGGTGACCAAAAATGTCATAGTTTTGGAGTTGCTTTCAGTTCTCATGGGTATTTATCTATGGGGCTCTTTGTTACAGAATTCAAGGATCAGTTCATTGTCAGAAAACCAGGGCTTCCTCATGTCCATCAATACTCTGTCTTCCAAAAACAAATGGGCTGTTGAAATTTTAAGACAATTGACTTTACTGTGTCTGAAATTTAATATTTTGCTTAAGGCGAATGTGGGTTCTAGCCATTGGAAATTAGCTAATGATTCATTAATCTCAAGCCAGCGATTAATCTTTTTGTCAACAGGTTCCAAACGCAGACATTGAAGCAACCCCATGCCCTCAAGAATTTTGGCAATTGATATCGATTTGATACCATACTTTATTGAACAGTCCTTATCAGATAGGTCATGGGCCGATTACACGGCCGCATGGCTTCAGTGGTTTAATTTCTGTAACCTATCAAATTTTTATCATAAAACATCTAATTCGTTATCTGGTTTAAGATTCTCAGAATATTTAGTTCATAGAGGTTTATCTTACTCGGCGATAACTAAGTCAATTGCCGGTGTATCATTTTTTCTCAAGCTTTTCTGGTGGCCACCGCTAATGTCTTTTTTTCCTTTAAAGCAGTTTTTAAAGGGTTTTAAAAGAGCTAATTTTAAGCCCGACGCCAGACGCCCGATTTCTCACGCTTTGATAAAAGACCTATGTGTGTCTCTCCATAAAGTTTGCGTAAATTCTAACGAAACTTTACTGTTTTCAGCGGCATTTTCAATTGCCTTTTTTGGTGCTCTTCGGATAGGTGAACTCATTTCCGCAAAAAAGTCTGTGCCATCTGGATTAATGTTATCTGATATTGAGTTGTATGACAATTTCATAATTGTGTTTATTAGAAAATCAAAGACAGATCAGAATGGTACAGGGACTAGGCTTAAGATTGATGCTTTTCATGACCCAGACATTTGCCCGGTGAGGAATTTAAGAAAATGGATTCATCTACGTCCGGTTGTACAAGGCCCTTTATTTTTGCATTCGGATTTTTCTCCTGCTACTATTTTACAATTTCATTTTTTTTAAAAAAATGCTTACGAGTATTAAGGAAGGAGCATCTAAAAATTACCTCCCACTCATTTAGAATTGGGGCCGCTACAGAAGCGGCCAGGGCCGGCCTTTCAGATTCTAGGATTAAGAAACTAGGAAGAAGGGATTCTAAGAGATTTAAGCTGTATATTCGTCATCATTTGCACAATTACTAATATTCTATTTAATTTTCAGGCCCATTGGTCATTTAAATTATCGGCCATTCTTTTATTTTTTGGGCCCAGAAGAGGGCTAGGCTTCGAAATTATTCTGAGAACTTGTCTTTCTGCCCTGATTCCGTACATATATTTTGGCACAGCTTGCGTGGAATGAAGTGGCAAGCTTTATTTTAGAGTTTAAGAAATGTTCTATGTTATTTCCTGTTCCTGACTTATATTCCACCTTGGAGGTAATGATATTGGGAAAATGAAAACATTGGATTTGTTAGCACTGATGAGATTGGACGTTTCAGCTTTGAAACAATCCTTTCCTAATACTGATTTCATTTTCTTGGAAATCATTCCTAGATTGTTATGGAAAGAGGACAAGCCACAATTCTTGAATAAAATATGCATACGGGTTAATCGGGGCTTACAAAAATTTATGCCGTTAATTAACGGGTTTTCATTTAGGCATGTGGACCTTGAAGGTTTTATTCCGGGTCTATACAGGCAAGACTTGGTGCATTTATCAGACATAGGTCTCGACATTTTTAACTTAGATCTGCAATATATGGTTGAAAAGTGGTTGTCTGTGTGGAAGGGTGGGGCCAGGTCTCTCTGAGCCCTGGCTCTTGGGAAAATCGCCCGCTAAGGCTAGTTTCACACTTGCTTTTTTTTGCAGCGCGTTTTTCCCGCAAAAAAACGCATTGAAAAAACGCATACAAAAGCATACAACTGCTGCGTTTTTTTCAAGCATTTTTATGAGCATGCATGAAAAAAACGCAGCGTTTTTAAGCGTTTGTATGCGTTTTTAGTGCGTTTTTACCGCGTTTGCGTTTTTTCCAACATTGGATGTCCCCTCACACTAACCCAAACCATGACTTTACTAACCCTAACCCTGACCCTAACCCTAACCCTAACCCTGACCCTAACCCTAACCCTAACCCTGACCTTAACCCTTAACCAAATCATACTTAACCCTAACCCAAACCCTAAACCCTAACTAACCCTAACCCTAACCCTAACCCTGACCCTAACCCTAACCCTAACCCTTAACCAAACCATACTTAACCCTAATCCTGACCCTAACCCTGACCCTAACCCTTAACAAAACCATACTTAACCCTAACCCTGACCCTAACCCTAACCCTAACCCTGACCCTAACCCTAACCCTAACCCTGACCCTAACCCTAACCCTGACCCTAACCCTAACCCTAACCCTAACCCTGACCCTGACCCTGACCCTAACCCTAACCCTGACCCTAACCCTAACCCTGACCCTAACCCTAACCCTGACCCTAACCCTAACCCTAACCCTGACCCTAACCCTTAACCAAACCATACTTAACCCTAATCCTGACCCTAACCCTGACCCTAACCCTTAACAAAACCATACTTAACCCTAACCCTGACCCTAACCCTAACCCTGACCCTAACCCTAACCCTAACCCTGACCCTAACCCTTAACCAAACCATACTTAACCCTAATCCTGACCCTAACCCTGACCCTAACCCTTAACCAAACCATACTTAACCCTAACCCTGACCCAAACCCCAACCCTAACCCTGACCCTGACCCTAACCCTAACCCTAAACCCCCTTAACTAACCCTAACTCTAACCCAAACCCCTAAATTCCATGGTTAAAAAAAAAAAACGCATATGCAAAAAAACGCATACATGAGCATGCCAGTGCGCACATATGCGCATCCATAGGCTATAATGGCCATTTTTAGCGCAAAACGTGCGCATATGTGCGCATGCGCTTTTTTGCAGGGCCAAAAAATGCAACATGCTGCGTCTGGAAAATACCAACGCACACCCCAAAAAAACGCAGCGCATGAAAATCGCATACATGCGCTTACAAGCGCGCAGGTATGCGCACCCATGTTAAATATAGGGGAAAAAACGCATGCGCACATATGCGTTTTTTTCCAGCGCTAAAAAACGCAAATGTGAAACCAGCCTAAGGGGCGGATTGTTTCTTTGGTATGATAATATTGGGTATTTATATGGAAGTATTTATTAATGGTTTGGTTATTATTTATTTATATTAACCCAAAATAAACTCACGGCCACTTTTCATCCACTATTATTTGTGTCAGTGTCTTTTATTTAATTATTATTCAGATCTGTCTTGTATGGCCATGTCCGCTGCCGGCTATTGAACGCAGGTGACTCCTCTGTGATCACTGAACCATGCGGATTCACTGCGCCCAATACACTGTACAGTGAGATTTATCGCGTCTCCGCAATATAAATAGACATGTTCCGCCCATCTCACCAGCTACCTGGAAAGCTCTCCTGACACAGTGTAGCAAAAGCTCAGCAGTACCTCTGCTTATCAACACACATATTCAAGCTTCCATCCCAAGGCCACCTACCTTGGGATACATAACGATCATTCAGCATCCTGCCACTCATCCTCTCTCCTGGGACACCCACACAGCGCCCTCTAGCGGACACAGTGGTCACTACACCACAATGTACACACATTATATATACTTTATAAATATAGAAGCACACTTCATACTGTATATACATGATACAGACACATACAGTGTGTACAAGGACAAAGATATATACACACAGAAACATTTAGTTTATGTACAGTATATACAGTATGCTCAATTACATATACACCTTATATTTCACAATATACTGTAGGATAGGCGAGGGGGAGGTGCTGATCCAACAGGAATGGGGGGGTGACCCACTTCTTGCCACCGACAGACACGAGACAGATACAGGAGTTATATTCAAAAGGTCCGTTTTTATTGGCCGCCTCTCTGACGACCACCGCACTTCATCACAGGAATTTCACTGTTCTCTTGCTCACAGACCCAGGTACCTTCAATTCTTAGTTTCACCGTCGTGGTGTCATTTGTGGCTCTTCCCACCGTGGCTGCCCTAGGCACTTCCACCACAGCGTTTCACCAACCAAAGTACACCGTCCACTCGGTACCCCCAGACCGTCTCCGTCTGTGGCTACTGTCCTTTTGGGTCACTCCCGTGACCATCTCCACTGCCAATTACCGACTTTCTCCCTATGGCAGGTCCTCCTCTCTAGTGAGCTCCCCTGGCTGACTGGACTTTCCAGAACCTTCCCTCAGCCTTTTTACTCCCAGTCCTGGTAGCTCTGCCCACTATCACCTGACAGTTACCTTTGACTAATGGCAGTTACCTCGACCCATGGCAGTTACACACTCACTCTCTCCTACACTCCCCACTACCCTCTAATGGTCAAACTGCCACATGTCACCCCTTTCTTTGTATCTCAGCCTACACTGCGCTATCCTTCTGCCTTGCTCCACAGGCAGACCTGTCCGTCAGTTCAACCTCCCCACAATACTGCACACATGCAGTATAGATATATATTATACACAGACACACATACTATACACTGTATGTACATGCATATATATATACACACACTCACACAAATGCACCACAGATATACACAATCATACTATACTGTATATATGCACACACGTATTATACACAAATATACAGACACACACACTGTATACTACCCATGTAAACACACAGATATACATATATATACTTCTCAGGTCCTGATGTCACTTGTGGAGATCTCAGGAGAGTGACATAAGAGCAGCCATGATGAGTCGGAGGGGACACACACACAGGGCTGCAGACATGTCCTGCCCCAGGTCTGACATCTGCTGTGCTGTGGCCCTCCCTCTCACTATCATAGAATCATAGAATCATAGAATCATAGAATCGTAGAGTTGGAAGGGACCTCCTGGGCCATCTGGTCCAACCCCCTGCTCAAAGCAGGATTCGCTAAATCATCCCAGTCAGATGTCTGTCCAGCCTCTGTTTGAAGACTTCCATTGAAGGAGAACTCACCACTTCTCGTGGCAGCCTGTTCCACTCATTGATCACTCTAACTGTCAAAAAGTTTTTTCTAATATCTAATCTGTGTCTCTTCCCATTCAGTTTCATCCCATTGCTTCTAGTCTTTCCTTGTGCAAATGAGAATAAAGTTGATCCTTCTACAATGTGACAGCCCTTTAGATATTTGTAGACAGCTATTAAGTCTCCTCTCAGTCTTCTCTTTTGCAAACTAAACATTCCCAAATCCTGCAACCTTTCCTCATAAGACAGGGTTTGCAGACCGGTCACCATTCTGGTCGCTCTTTTCTGAACTTGCTCCAGTTTGTTGATGTCTTTTTTAAAATGTGGTGCCCAAAACTGGACACAATATTCCAGATGAGGTCTGACCAAAGAGGAGTAGAGGGAAATAATGACTTCACGTGATCTAGACTGTATGCTCCTGTTAATACATCCTAGAATTGCATTTGCCTTTTTTGCTGCTGCATCACACTGTTGACTCATATTCAGTCTGTGATCTATTAGTATACCCAAGTCTTTTTCACATGTGCTGTCACTTAGCCCTATTCCTCCCATTCAATATATGCTTTTTTCATTTTTATTGCCCAGATGTAGTACTTTGCATTTCTCCCTGTTAAAAACCATTCTGTTAGTTGCTGCCCACTTCTCCAGTTTATTTAAATCTTTTTGAATCCTCTCTCTCTCTTCTCTAGTATTAGCTATCCCTCCTAGCTTTGTGTCATCAGCAAATTTAATCAGTTTACCCTCAATTCCTTCATCTAAATCGTTGATAAAGATGTTGAACAATACAGGGACCAGGACAGAGCCCTGTGGTACCCCACTTGAGACATTCTTCCAACTGGATGTGCAGCCATTTACGACCACTCTTTGGGTCCGATCACTAAGCCAGTTATGAATCCACCTAACAGTTGCCTTGTCCATTCCATACGTAGTCATTTTTTCAATAAGGATTGTATGAGAGACTTTGTCAAATGCTTTGCTGAAGTCAAGATATACTATATCTACAGCATTTCCTTGATCCACCCAATCAGTGATACCGTCATAGAAGGAAATTAAGTTAGTCTGACATGACTTATTAGTTACAAACCCATGCTGACTCTGTTTAATCACTTCATTCTTATCCAGGTATTGACATACATGTTGTTTAATAATTTGTTCAAAGATCTTTCCTGGTATAGAAGTCAGACTCACCGGCCTATAGTTGCCTGGGTCCACCTTCTTCCCCTTTTTGAAGATAGGAACAACATTTGCTCTTCTCCAGTCTTCTGGCACTTCTCCTGTTCTCCAAGAATTTTCAAAGATTATGGAGAGGGGTTCAAAAATTTCTTCTGCTATCTCCTTCAGTACTCTGGGGTGTAATTCATCTGGACCTGGAGACTTGAATTCATTTAGGTTAGCTAAGTGTTTCCTCACTATCTTTCTGTTTATAGATATCCTGGATTCTTCTATTCCCTTAATAGGACAGTGAAGAACAGTTGATGTTGCATTTCCTTTCTGAGAGAAAACAGATGCAAAATAGGAATTTAAAAGTTCAGCCTTCTCAACATCCTGTCTTACCATTTCATCATTTTCATCCTGTAAAAATCCTATAGCATCTTTGACTTTTCTTTTACTTTTGAGATATCCCCAAAATCCTTTATTATTGCTTTTGACATCTCTTGCAAGCCTCAGTTCATTTTCAGCTTTAGATAATCTGATTTGTGCCCTGCAGGTTCTGCAGACAGCATTATATTCTTCTTTAGATATGCCTCCCTCTTTCCATTTTATAAACATTTTTTTCTTCCTTTTTAGCATGTGCTTAAGTTCTGTGTTCATCCATCCTGGTTTCCTTAAATGCTTCCTATTCTTCCCTCTTTTCGGAATTGTTAACAACTGTGCTTTGAGAATTTCATTTTTCAAGATTTCCCATCCTTCCTGGACATTTTTGTCTTTAAGGATATCCAGCCATTGGATCCCTCCAATTCTCTTTCTGAATCCCTTAAAATCTGCCTTTCTGAAATCTAACCTTGACGTCTGAGTCTTCACAGGTCTTCCACCTCTAGTAATCCAAAATCACCTTCTAATCTGACACTGCAGGGGAGACAGAGGGGGAATGGAGAGGGGGTTTGGGAGAGACGATTAAGGACTGCAGGATGCACAGCGTTATTCACTGTAAGGCTATGTGCCCACGTTAGCTTTTAAAACCTGACACAAAACCGGGCTCCTTCCCAGAAAACGCGCGTTTTATTTCCGCGCATTTTTTGCACAATAAATGCGCGTTTTTGATGCGTTTTTTTCCGTGCGTCTTCTGGACTCATAGGAATCAGCTAAAAACGCAGACTTATGCGGAAAATAATGAACATGCTGCGTTTTTATCCGCTAAGCGTTTCCTATGCGGAAAAAAACGCATCAATTGGCACAAAAAGGCCAAAATGCATTAAAATGAATGGGATGCTTATTTTAAGCATTTGTGAAGCGTCTGATCTGGCACAAACGCTTCAAAAACGCTTAAAAAACGCAACGTGGGCACACAGCCTAATGCTGTACACCCTCTTGGCACTTCATAAAGGGGCTGCAGACACATGGGGCCCCCTTTGTGGGTGGGGGCCCCAGGCAGCTGCTTTGTCTGCCTGTCCCAAATTCCGACCCTGGTTTGAACTCGGGGTCTATTCCCCATAAGGGGGCTAAAAAACAAAATATAAAACAAAAATAAATGTTTATTAAAAAATAAAACTTTGAATCACCATCCTTTTCTCAGTTTAAGGCTATGTGCCCACGTTAACGTTTCAAACCTGACACAAAACCAGACTCCTCAGAAAACGCGCGTTTTATTTCACCACGTTTGATGCATTTTTTTCCGCACGTCTTCTGGACTCATAGGACATAGCTAAAAACGTGGACTTATGCAGAAAATAATAAACATGCTGCGTTTTTAGCCGCTAAGCGTTTCCTATGCGGAAAAAAACGCATCCATTGGCACAAAAAGGCCAAAATGCATTAAAATGAATGGGATGCTTATTTTAAGCGTTTGTGAGGCGTCTGATCTGGCACAAACGCTTCAAAAATGCTTCAAAAAACGCAACGTGGGCACACAGCCTAAAAATTAAAAAATAAACATATTTGGTAGAGTCTGAAAAAAGTCTGATCTATCAAGATATTGAAATGCAACAATTATCATTTTTCTTTTGCTGTATCGCCCTTAAAACATGAAATAAAATGCTATCAAATCATCCTCAAAATAGTACCAATAGAAACGTCAGCTTGCCACGCAAAAGAAAATCCCATGTACTGCCACAAATTTTTTTGTAGAATGTTTTTTTTCGACTAAATTATAAAAACCCTATACAACTTTGGTATATCCCCATTTGCACTGACCTGAAGAATAACATTGCCAAGCCATTTTTAATGCATAAAGAATGCTACAAAAAGAAAATCCAAAACCAATGGTGAAAATTTTTTTTCACCGTTTCACCACCCTTGGATTTTTTTTCCTCTCTTTTAGTACAATTACATGATAAAATTAATGGTATCATGCAAAACTACAACTCTTCCTGCTAAAACGAGCTCTCATATGGCTGTGTGCATGGAAAAATAAAAAAGTTATGTTTATTAGAAGAAGGGGAGGAAAAAACTTTAATTATCGATCAGTCATCATGATGAGTTTCATTAAAGAGTCTGTAAATCGTGCAAGGACATGGGAACAGAGATATCTCTAAATTCCCAACTTACCACAGGCCATGTGCACTTTGCCATATTTTCCAGATTCTTACCACACTGCGATCCTTTACAAAATATTAGCAAATGTTATGTAATCAATGTGACTTAGATGAATTGTTAGGTTTGATGATAGACGTCATGCATTAGGTAAAGTGAAGTGAAATTGAAACTTGCTGAGTCATTGTCTGGGTCTTCTGCACGTGGTCTCATTCATCAGCGTATAAAAAATTAAGTTATGCAAACTGGGTTATGTTAGGTCTTGCGACTCCCTGATTTCTCGAAACCACAAAGTTCAATTTCCTTCTGAAAATGCGTGTATGTTTACCCGTAATATGCACATTGGGAGAGCAGTGGTTTATACAAAAAAGTGGAAGTGCCATTTGAAGGTGCATGGCTTAAAGGGTTAATCCCAAAAAAATCATGTCATCCTTTATCCATAGACTAGGGGATAACTTGATAATCACTTGGGGACCCCCAACTATCTTAAAATTGGGGCTTTGGAGCCATGAGAGTAGTGCTCTGCTGTCCTGAATGGAATGGAGGTGCAAATATTCATCTTCTGTTCCATTCGTCGTTAACGTTGCTGCCGTAAAAAAATTAGTACAGCGCTCAGCTTTCACCGGCACTTCATAGAATCATAGAATCATAGAATCATAGAATCGTAGAGTTGGAAGGGACCTCCTGGGCCATCTGGTCCAACCCCCTGCTCAAAGCAGGATTTGCTAAATCATCCCAGTCAGATGTCATAGAATCATAGAATCGTAGAGTTGGAAGGGACCTCCTGGGCCATCTGGTCCAACCCCCTGCTCAAAGCAGGATTCGCTAAATCATCCCAGTCAGATGCCTGTCCAGCCTCTGTTTGAAGACTTCCATTAAAGGAGAACTCACCACTTCTCGTGGCAGCCTGTTCCACTCATTGATCACTCTAACTGTCAAAAAGTTTTTTCTAATATCTAATCTGTGTCTCCTCCCATTCAGTTTCATCCCATTGCTTCTAGTCTTTCCTTGTGCAAATGAGAATAAAGTTGATCCTTCTACAATGTGACAGCCCTTTAGATACTTGTAGACAGCTATTAAGTCTCCTCTCAGTCTTCTCTTATGCAAACTAAACAATCCCAAATCCTGCAACCTTTCCTCATAAGACAGGGTTTGCAGACCGGTCACCATTCTGGTCGCTCTTTTCTGAACTTGCTCCAGTTTGTTGATGTCTTTTTTAAAATGTGGTGCCCAAAACTGGACACAATATTCTAGATGAGGTCTGACCAAAGAGGAGTAGAGGGAAATAATGACTTCACGTGATCTAGACTGTATGCTTCTTTTAATACATCCTAGAATTGCATTTGCCTTTTTTGCTGTTGCATCACATTGTTGACTCATATTCAGTCTGTGATCTATTAGTATACCCAAGTCTTTTTCACATGTGCTGTCACTAAGCCCTATTCCTCCCATTCTGTATATGCTTTTTTCATTTTTATTGCCCAGATGTAGTACTTTGCATTTCTCCCTGTTAAAAACCATTCTGTTAGTTGCTGCCCACTTCTCCAGTTTATTTAAATCTTTTTGAATCCTCTCTCTCTCTTCTCTAGTATTAGCTATCCCTCCTAGCTTTGTGTCATCAGCAAATTTAATCAGTTTACCCTCAATTCCTTCATCTAAATCGTTGATAAAGATGTTGAACAATACAGGGCCCAGGACAGAGCCCTGTGGTACCCCACTTGAGATATTCTTCCAACTGGATTTGCAGCCATTTGCGACCACTCTTTGGGTCCGATCACTAAGCCAGTTATGAATCCACCTAACAGTTACCTTGTCCATTCCATACTTAGTCATTTTTTCAATAAGGATTGTATGAGAGACTTTGTCAAATGCTTTGCTGAAGTCAAGATATACTATATCTACAGCATTTCCTTGATCCACCCAATCAGTGATACCGTCATAGAAGGAAATTAAGTTAGTCTGACATGACTTATTAGTTACAAACCCATGCTGACTCTGTTTAATCACTTCATTCTTATCCAGGTATTGACATACATGTTGTTTAATAATTTGTTCAAAGATCTTTCCTGTTATAGAAGTCAGACTCACCGGCCTATAGTTGCCTGGGTCCACCTTCTTCCCCTTTTTGAAGATAGGAACAACATTTGCTCTTCTCCAGTCTTCTGGCACTTCTCCTGTTCTCCAAGAATTTTCAAAGATTATGGAGAGGGGTTCAAAAATTTCTTCTGCTATCTCCTTCAGTACTCTGGGGTGTAATTCATCTGGACCTGGAGACTTGAATTCATTTAGGTTAGCTAAGTGTTTCCTCACTATCTTTCTGTTTATAGATATCCTGGATTCTTCTATTCCCTTAATAGGACAGTGAAGAACAGTTGATGTTACATTTCCTTTCTGAGAGAAAACAGATGCAAAATAGGAATTTAAAAGTTCAGCCTTCTCAACATCCTGTCTTACCATTTCATCATTTTCATCCTGTAAATATCCTATAGCATCTTTGACTTTTCTTTTACTTTTGACATATCCCCAAAATCCTTTATTATTGCTTTTGACATCTCTTGCAAGCCTCAATTCATTTTCAGCTTTACTAATCTAATTTGTGCCCTGCAGGTTCTGCAGACAGCATTATATTCTTCTTTAGATATGCCTCCCTCTTTCCATTTTATAAACATTTTTTTCTTCCTTTTTAGCATGTGCTTAAGTTCTGTGTTCATCCATCCTGGTTTCCTTAAATGCTTCCTATTCTTCCCTCTTTTCTGAATTGTTAACAACTGTGCTTTGAGAATTTCATTTTTCAAGATTTCCCATCCTTCCTGGACATTTTTGTCTTTAAGGATATCCAGCCATTGGATCCCTCCAATTCTCTTTCTGAATCCCTTAAAATCTGCCTTTCTGAAATCTAACCTTGACGTCTGAGTCTTCACAGGTCTTCCGCCTCTAGTTATCCAAAATTCTAAAATAGCATGGTCGCTACCTCCTAGGGTCCCAGCCACTTTTACCTCCTCAACCATTTCCTCCCTGTTTATAAGGATTAGATCCAAGGTAGCAGTTCCCCTTGTTTTCTCCCCTACCTTTTGGAAGATAAAGTTGTCAGCAAGAGAGGATAAGAATTTCCTTGACCTGTTAGTTTTGCCTGAGAGAGATTCCCAACAAATGTCTGGATAGTTGAAATCTCCCGTGACAACTATGTCATTTTTTTTGGAGAACTTGGCCATTTGATGCATAAAGAGTTCATCCATATCTTCAGCTTGCACAGGCGGCCTGTAGTAAATGCCTACAATGGTGTCCTTTCCATTGTTCTGTCCTTGTATTCTTACCCAAACAGTTTCCACAGAACTTCCAGTCTCTGAAGCTTCAATCTCTGTGCAGATATACGCGTTTCTAACATACAATGCGACACCTCCTCCTCGTTTATCAAGTCTGTTTCTTGTAAATAAGTTGTATCCTTCTAGTCTTGTATTCCAATCATATCGTCCCACCAAGTTTCAGTGATTCCAATGACATCATATTTCTTTTCCATAGATAATCAATGGCGCAGAGGTTGAGCATGTGTACTTTTGCTCCATTCAAGACGAGACTGTGAATAATAAAGAGAGAGATAGGAAAGGTGTCATCAGTAATTCCAGACTGTCACACGAGGGCAGAAAGATACCTGGTATGTGACGTATAGGGAGAGGTGGGGGAAACAGGAAAACAGGAGCTTTGGTGACAAAGAGGGGAAGAAGTTGGTGACCCATAAATGCTGAACCCTGGGCTTCCTAACGCCCTAAACGGGTCCTTCCCCCGTGCACCATCACCTGCCTAAGCCCTGGCTGACCATGGGCTTAGCACTGGAAAATGTGAATGACAGCTAGACACTAGTTTCACTATTACAATAAGAAAAAATCGGGATAGAGACAGACAGGGGAAAAACATACAAACAAATGCAACTCCACAGGTATCAAAAGGAACACAACAGATTCTCCAGGAACACCTTTTTTTGAGAAGGCACAGGATAGAAACTCTATAGCTGGCATGGAAGAAAGCTAGGAGAGGGTTTAAATAATGAAAGGGGAGTAGTCCCACAAATCTGCAGCTGACAAAGGAGCCAATTGAAAACTCAACAGAGTTTAAACAAGGAATTCTTAACACCTTCTATACTACTAGAAACCATAAATCTGTTTAACTCATGAATGGAGGGGGAGCTACCAAAGAGAACCTGTGTTCAGCTAACCACTGTGATCTTCTAATGCCAGACACGCCACAGGTCCCAGCAGGGTGTGGTACATTCATGACACAGGCTCAGTGTGATGAATCAGTAATATGGTGAAGCTGTCATCTTTACTGCTGCATTTGAATTGCAATCTTGCCTTTTTTCTTCATTCTTAATGTACTAGAAAGCAGCAGCATGCCCGCCAATATTATTTACAGAAAAAAAATCTGAAATCGGTGTCAATCAGATATAGTGTGCATGCTTGTCATAAGAGATTTTTTTTTTTATTTCCTCTGCAAACCTTTTTCTAAAGGGGAGGGAATGGCAGAATATTTTTTTTAAAACACAAAAGAAAATTCCCCAAAAATTAAACATTTAACAGTGACTGTATACCTCACAAAGTGTGGGGGTCACAAATATTATTTTTGGCCACATTTGTTTTACTAGTCAAATTTTACACCTGTTTGTGCCCTGCTGGAGGTGCTGGCTTTTTGGGTGTGTACCTACCTAGCATTTTTTATTATGTCATTTTTGAGTAGACTGTTGAATTTTGTTAAATGGAAAAAAAAATTTGAAGAGTAGACAGTTAACTGTGTATATTTTCTTTTGAACACCTGTTTTACTAGTCAAATTTGACAGTTGTTCTTCCCACACTTATGCTCTGGTTTGCTGACACATTTTACTTTCTATACGTGTACTTATCTAACATTTCTTATTACGGTAATTCCTTTTTGATAAGAGTTTAATTATTGGGGTTGAAAAGAGTATTAAATATTAATTATAATGTTGTACAAAATGTATTGTAAAAGAGAAAGTGGCACTAGCAATGGACAGGGTAAAGTAAAAGACAAATAAGCTACCCTAAGGAATGTGGCAGCAGGAGAAGCACCACCACCAATCTCGTCAGCTGTCAGGGCAGTAGTACTACCAAATCCAGATCCCAATTGGTCTCCTCTGCTTCTGACAAGCATATGAGCTACTGCATCCCACATATTTATAATCACATACATGTCATGGAAGAGAACCCAAAGATGGACAGGGCAGAGAAAAGTACTGCAGTGAGCAGGTGCCGGGAAAGGTCAAAGAGCCCCAGCGCATGCGAACAGTAGTACTTTGCTCTGCCCTCAACAAGGCACAGAAGTACGTCTGCGCAGGAGCGCGATGTCAAGGATGTCGATTTAGGGATGAGTCATCCATACGAAGCAAAAACGTGGACAGTGATTGTAAGAAGATTGGAGGCACCGTACCAAGACCAACCCTCGGACCAGACCACCCAGCAGGTGAGTATAGTAAAAGTAATTTTTCTTCTCTTACATGTCAGGTTGGAGGCTTATATCAGCCCTGAAAGGTGATAGCTGTGTCTCTTATCGGACAAATCCGGTGACAGGTTCCCTTTAAGAATATCAGAATTTAGCAACCCAAGAACAGGAGGGTTCCTTACTTTTCACACAATGCTATGTCTTTGATCTCACTCTACTCTCTCAATCATTCAAAAGGGAGTTTTACAATAAGGGTATGTGCATACATTGCGGTTTTTGATGCATTTCCGCGGCATTTTTGGACTTGCGGAATTGCATCAAATCCGCAGTGCGTTGTGCACACAATGTAAATCAATGGGAAATCCACAAACGCTGTGCACATGGGCAAAAAAAATGCACGGAATCGCAGCATTTTATTTTCTGCAGCATGTCAATTCTTTGTGGGGATCTGCAGCTTTTCTGCACCCATTGACTTGCATTGAGTCAGGCACTTCCGCAGCAAAACCACAGATGTAACAAAGATCTGCAGTTCTCCTGTGGATGAAACGCTGCAGATCGGGAGGGGGAAGTGTGTGGGCGGAGTGTGGGTGGTGACTGTGTGCATGTATAGTGTCTGGGCAGTGACTGGGTGCGTATATGGTGTGTGTGGACTATGTGTGTGTGCGTGTGTGGGGGGGTCTGCCGGGGCTGTGCAGGGTCTGCCGGGGCTGTGCGGGGGGTCTGCGGGGCTTTGCGGGGGGGTCTGTGGGCTGTGCAGGGTCTGCCGGGGCTGTGCAGGGGGTCTGCGGGCTGTCAGGGGGTCTGCAGGGCTGTGCCGGGGTCATGCGGGGCTGTGCGGGGGGTCTTGTGGGGATGTGTGGGGTCTGACGGTGCTGTGCGGGGAGTCTTGCGGGGCTGTGCGGGGGGTCTTGCAGGGCTGTGTGGGGGTCTGCCGGGGCTGTATACAGTACAGACCAAAAGTTTGGACACACCTTCTCATTCAAAGAGTTTTCTTTATTTTCATGACTATGAAAATTGTAGATTCACTCTGAAGGCATCAAAACTATGAATTAGCACATGTGGAATTATATAATTAAGAAAAAAAGTGTGAAACAACTGAAAATATGTCTTATATTCTAGGTTCTTCAAAGTAGCCACCTTTTGCTTTGATTACTGCTTTGCACACTCTTCGCATTCTCTTGATGAGCTTCAAGAGGTAGTCACCAGAAATGGTCTTCCAACAGTCTTGTTGGAGTTCCTAGAGATTCTTAGCACTTGTTGGCCCTTTTGCCTTCACTCTGCGGTCCAGCTCACCCCAAACCATCTCGATTGGGTTCAGGTCTGGTGACTGTAGAGGCCAGGTCATCTGGCGTAGCACCCCATCACTCTCCTTCTTGGTCAAATAGCCCTTAAACAGCCTGGAGGTGTGTTTGGGTTCATTGTCCTGTTGAAAAATAAATCATGGTCCAACTAAACGCAAACCAGATGGAGTAGCATGCCACTGCAAGATGCTGTGGTAGCCATGCTGGCTCAGTATGCCTTCAATTTTGAATAAATCCCCAACAGTGTCACCAGCAAAGCACCTCCACACCATCACACCTCCTCCTCCATGCTTCACGGTGGGAACCAGGAATGTAGAGTCCATCCGTTCACCTTTTCTGCATCGCACAAAGACACGGTGGTTGGAACCAAAGATCTCAAATTTGGACTCATCAGACCAAAGCACAGATTTCCACTGGTCTAATGTCCATTCCTTGTGTTCTTTAGCCCAAACAAGTCTTTTCTGCTTGTTGCCTGTCCTTAGCAGTGGCTTCCTAGCAGCTATTTTACCATGAAGGCCTGCTGCACAAAGGCTCCTCTTAACAGTTGTTGTAGAGATGTGTCTGCTGCTAGAACTCTGTGTGGCATTGACCTGGTCGCTAATCTGAGCTGCTGTTAACCTGCAATTTCGGAGGCTGGTGACTCGGATGAACTTATCCTCTGCAGCAGAGGTGACTCTTGGTCTTCCATTCCTGGGGCGGTCCTCATGTGAGCCAGTTTCTTTGTAGCGCTTGATGGTTTTTGCCACTGCACTTGGGGACACTTTCAAACTTTTCCCAATTTTTCAGACTGACTGACCTTCATTTCTTAAAGTAATGATGGCCACTCGTTTTTCTTTACTTAGCTGCTTTTTTCTTGCCATAATACAAATTCTATCAGTCTATTCAGTAGGACTATCAGCTGTGCATCCACCAGACGTCTGCACAACACAACTGATGGTCCCAACCCCATTTATAAGGCAAGAAATCCCACTTATTATACCTGACAGGGCACACCTGTGAAGAGAAAACAATTTCCGGTGACTACCTCTTGAAGCTCATCAAGAGTGTGCAAAGCAGTAATCAAAGCAAAAGGTGGCTACTTTGAAGAACCTAGAATATAAGACATATTTTCAGTTGTTTCACACTTTTTTGCTAATTATATAATTCCACATGTGTTAATTCATAGTTTTGATGCCTTCAGAGTGAATCTACAATTTTCATAGTCATGAAAATAAAGAAAACTTTTTGAATGAGAAGGTGCGTCCAAACTTTCGGTCTGTACTGTATGTGTGTGTGTTTGTGTATGCAGGTATCATCCGATGGGACTACAAGTCCCATCAGGCTATGCCTGCTACATTGACAGTGATTGACACATTAGCTAGTGATGGGACAGTAGTAGTCCCATCATTCGGCTAATGTGTTGAATGTAAAAAAAAACCACATACATATATAGTTCATACTCACCATATTCTGCTAATCCCCGAAGCCCTCGATCTGCTGAAAAAAAAATTAAAATAATAAACAAACAATATATTCCCTGTGTCTGCTGTAATACAATTAATACGATTGTCCCATGACGAATACCCGTGGAGAGCTGTCACGTCAGCTGATGCGACTGCTTTCCAGGGGCTCCAGTGATACAATGACAGAGATAATCCTCGTCACCAGAGTTCACTTGTCACTTTGCGACACAATAGTATGAGAATTTCTGAACACTGTAGTGCTGTAAAGCGAGAGGCTTATCTCCAATGACACTGCAGGAGGGATATCTCCGGTCAGTGTGTCATCAGAGGCCTATAGAGAGGTCACATCTGCTGATGTGACAGCTCTATAGGAGAGATCGTCATGGGACAATAATTATTAATGGGATTACGTCGGAGAGGGAGTATATTGTTGGTTTGTTTTTTTAATTTTTTTACATGAGACAAGGGCTTAAAATGGATTTAGGCGTACAATAAAAATAATGAAAAAATGTCATGTTTTATTTCATTAAAATACTTTATTCTTATGTGTGTGTGTTTTTAACCCTTTATTACTATAAGATTAATAATGGATAGGTATCTTATTGACACCTCTACAATATTAACCGGGCTTAATGTTACCTTACAATCAAAGGTGACATTAATCCCTTTATTACCCCATATGCTACTATAGATATAGATAGGCCTATAGAGAGGTCACATCTGCTGACGTGACAGTTCTATAGGGGAGATCGTCGTGGGACAATTGTTATTAATGGGATTATGTCGGACAGGAAGTATATTGTTGGTTTGTTTTCTTAATTTTTTTTACATGAGACGAGGGCTTAAAATGGATTTAGGTGTACAATAAAAATAATGAAAAAATGTGTCATGTTTTATTTCATTAAAATACTTTATTCTTATGTGTGTGTTTTTAACCCTTTATTACTATAAGATTAATAATGGATAGGTATCTTATTGACGCCTCTCCACCGGGCTTAATGTTACCTTACAATCAAAGGTGACATTAACCCCTTTATTACCCCATATGCTACTATAGATATAGATATAGCTATAGATATATATATATATATCTATAGATATAGCTATCAATTTGTCTATCTATCTATCCCATATCTATCTATCGATCATCATCTATCTGTGTGTGTAATGGAGTGTGGGTTGGACAAATGTAAATGAGGAGGTTGGACCAGAAATAACATCACAAATCTTTTTTTTTTTTGTTAAATAACATGTCTTTATTTAGCTTACAAAAACGCATACAATCCGCATGAAAAAAATGCATGAAAATCCGCATAAAAAACGCACGGATTTTTACCTGCGGTTTCTGCCAAGAGGTGCAGATTCTGTGAAGAAAATTCTGCAGGCAAATCTGCATAGTGTGCACACACCCTAACTCTGCTCCAATTGCCTCTAAAGTTCTCACTCAGAAACTTGATATGCCACCTCTTCTGGGCATGACTTCCAAGCACTATGCACTTCTCCAGCTTGTTTGCAATTTTATTTCACACCACCAAACTCAGCTCTAGCTGGCAGTGCACTGGCATATCACAATTCACAGACTCATTCTTTCCACTAGGCACTTCTATGGGGGGCTTTTCTTGCTCACTCTCAAGGGAGGCAATACTTTGACTCTCTGCTAGACACTTTCCTTGCTTGCTGTCTTGCTGCTTTTCAGCTCCTTTCGGTTGTGGCTTCCTCCTTACCAACACAGGAAATTTGTGTGACTCTTAAAGCTTCCTCCCACCATGAGAATGTATAAAAGACTGACATTTGTTGCAAACCTTCCATCAGCGACTCGTAGAGTGATTCTGAACTGTGTATTGAGAGTCATGAAAATGGGTTTTACTTGGAGGATGGGTTTATTGATGGCACTGTGGTGTGTGATACTTATGGAAGGCATTGCTACAGTTGCTGCTGAGAAATGCCCTGAGGATTATTTTAGGGTGACCATGAACGGACGTTCATTATGCTGCCAGCCATGTGAGCAAAGTAAGTATCATCTAGATATGAAGATTTACATTGCCATAAATTGAATGCTATTTTGCTTCCATCTTACATGCCAATGTAAATTTTTACATGTATAATAGAATCGTATCTCACCAATGGGACCTGAATGAATCTTAAGAATAGTTTCCTGAAGCATACGGCTGTCAGTGGACAAGTGCCTGGAATTCCTACTCATTTGTATGGAAATTCTGACTCCACTTATAGCAATAAGTGAAGGAGACCCATTCTCAAGGAAAATCATAGAATCATAGAATGTTAGAAAGGACCTCAAGGGTCATCGTCTCATCGTGAAGACCAATGATGGTCTCATTGGTTGAATTTACTCTACTTGTTTTTACATATACAGTAGATATGCCACAAATGTATAAAATGAGAATAACCCTCTAAGTAAATTTGTGAAATACTTTAATTTTCCACAATTTTCAGTCTGTATTAGTTTATAGGTCAAGTAGCAATACACATGCCTTCACACCTGAATTCTCCACTGTGTCTATAGATCTTATACCAGACGCTTAGTAGTAATCTTATAAAAGAAAAACTTACTGAGCCATGGTGTTATTGAAGCTCATTTAAAATAAATTATCCATTTCCAGTGGCAATTTCTAGAAACATGAATAATGTTCTGGTTGAAGCTTTACTTGTTATGAAGCACACACACATTAGATTAAAGTTGAACCAAATGGTCGATTATGACCTTATCGAGTGGTTTGATTGTTCATTTCGACAGACAACCGAACAATGAACACTGGTCGATAATGCTGGGGATTTTTTTTGCAGATGCTCAGTACTAGTTCTATCATCAGATGGAAAAAATCCAACATTGACCAATGTAATCTGTGATGCATTTTGGGTCATTGATGGGCGATCGATCATCGGCCCATTTTTATCTTCTATGTATGGGATCTTTCAGAATGTGTTTATATACTACCTGCACCTTAGAAATCTTATACATATGTACCAAATGTAAAGTTTTGCAAAACATCAAGTTTTGTGTAACCAGTTCCAAATCTGACCATTTACCCCCTGGGTTCCTAACAGGAATATTTTTTTCATACATGTAGTTTAAAAACCTATATATTTTTCTCTCTTTTGGACATTTAGATAATTTTTGCGTCCTTTTTCGTGATTCACATGGATTCATTTTTATGTTGCTGATGTAGTCTCATTTTTTTGCTGATATCAGTAGGAAAGTGATGAAAATAAGTGTCTGCTTTCCTTTTTTTTTTTTTCTCCACAAATAACAATTAAAATACATTTAAAAATTAGTTCCTCTCTCTGTAAAAATTATTTTTATATATCAGGATGGGGCTTGTAACAGTGATTTGGATTGACAGTGGCATTTTCATTTATTATTTTAATTTATTTTTCCCTTGCATTTTTTACATTTTTTAATTAATTTTATTTTTCATTGCACCCCACATAAGGTGATACAAGACCTTTAACCTGGGGAGGAGGTGATTTACATTTTTTTTCATCTTATTTCTCATGTAACTGGGGCTGGTATATTACCCCAGTTGCAGGGGAAATGCAGCTTGCTGTCTGCCTAATAGAACTGTCTTCGTCACTTATGACCCAGCAGCTCCTGCTCCCTCCCTATATACAGTGATCACATGACTGGTATGCAAATAGGATGAAGGGTAATCCATGCTTCTCATTATGGCATACACAGTGCTTGTTCAATGCTGCATTTACAGCAGTTGAGAAGGCACAGAAGGTAATAAACCATCTCTGTCTTCTCTATGGGGAATTTGGCTGTCTTGGACAACCGGACCCCTACTCCCACAGCTATATGTGAAACTACGCTACTATGTAGTGACATTTTAGAACACCATTGCAAAATAACTCCTGGAAAGAAAAAATCAATATTTTCATGTGTATTGCTGATTTTAAATATACATAAAAATGTATATTATGGTTACTCTTTAGGCATTTCAGGGGCCAAAGGGCCACCTTTTGCTATCCATAAGCCAGGGGCGTAACTACCAGGTTCGCAGCGGTCGCCACTGCGACTGGGCCAGGGGGGAGTAAGGGGTCTGGCAGGTCAGACCATGATATTTCCCAACCGTCCCGATTCTCGTGGGATAGTCCCCCCCTGCAGCCCTCACTTAGCCGCCACGCCCCCCCATGCACCCCATCCTCGCCCTTGCAGATAGCCTGCAATGAAGTCCTTTTCTGTGCACACAGGACCTGTGATGAGGTCACAGGAGGGGAGGAGTCAAGAGTCACATGGTCAGGGGCCTCATTGTCTGCAGGACTCTGCTGTACTGGTTGTCATGATGCTGGATGAGGTAAAGTTTCTGTGTGGGGTCAGGAGGGGTTTACAGGGTGCATGTAGCAGAGCTGTGTGTGTATGAGGTGTACAGAGCAGAGCCGTGTGTGTATGGGGTGTGCAGAGCGGAGCTGTGTGTGTACGAGGTTTACGGAGGGGAGCCGTGTGGGTACGAGGTGTATGGAGCAGAGCCGTGTGGGTACGAGTTGTATGGAGCAGAGCCGTGTGTGTACGAGGTGTACGGTTTAGAGCTGTGTGGCTACGAGGTGTATGGAGCAGAGCCGCGTGGGTACAAGGTGTACGGAGCAGAGCCGCGTGAGTACGAGGTGTACGGAGCAGAGCCGCATGTGTATGAGGTGTACAGAGTAGAGCCACGTGTGCACGAGATGTACAATGTGTGCGGAGTGGAGCCGCGTGTGTACGAGGTGTATGGAGCAGAGCCGCATGTGTACGAGGTGTGCGGAGCAGAGCCGCGTATGTACAAGGTGTACGGAGCAGAGCCACGTGTGTACGAGGTGTACAACGTGTACGGAGCAGAGCCGTGTATGTACGAGGTGTACGGAGCAGAGCCGCGTATGTAAGAGGTTTACGGAGCAGAGCTGCGTATGTACGAGGTGTACAAGGTGTGCAAGGTGTACGGAGCAAAGCTGTGTGTGCAGGAGGTGTACAGAGCGGAGCTGCGTGTGCACGAGGTGGACGGAGCGGAGCTGTGTGTGCACGAGGTGGACGGAGCGGAGCAGCTTATGTATGAGGTGTACAAGGTGTGTGGAGCCGCGTGTGTACGAGGTGTATGGAGCAGAGCTGCGTGTGTACGAGGTGGACGGAGTGGAGCCGCGTGTGTATGAGGTGGACCAAGCGGAGCCGTGTGTGTACGAGATGTACGGAGCGGAGATGTGAGTGTATTTTGGCATGGGGGGCCCCATTTGAAAGTTCGCACTGGGACCCATAACTTTGTAGTTACGCCATCAGCTCTATTATATTGAGGTCCATAGTTATATTCCTGCATATATGATGTACTGAGCATTGTATGAGCCTAGGTAATATCCACATTATTGCGGTAATCTACATTATATACATAAACCATTGACCTCATTACTTTGTGGTAAACCACTAGGAAATAATGCGCTTTATAAAGAGGACTGTAAAATGCGAAAACTTCTACTTTTTATTGTATACATTTTTATAACTTTCTAGAGGTTTTCAGGGGACTTTGCTGCCACGTCAATCACTTCCAGCTGATTGTGGTTCAGTCCCAAGTCTATCTGTTTACCTCGAATCATGCGCAGAGATTCTAAGCTTGATGGTCTGTAATTCAGAATTAGTGGGTGGGGAATTTTCTTACCAGTCTATGTGTTAGGGCAGAAAAAGTACGGCTAGCCATAGATGTAAAATGACCTTTTAGAAAAAAAATCACCAGTGTCTGATTCACCCAACAACATGGACAATTGAAACAAGTGTTGGACTGTAAAAGCGTAACTGGTCTGATCTATTTTATTGGAGTACATCCAACCTCCACAGTAGCACTGTCATCACACATTCCTGGACATTCAAGAGCAGCT
Source organism: Dendrobates tinctorius (assembly GCF_039654945.1). NCBI lineage: Eukaryota > Metazoa > Chordata > Amphibia > Anura > Dendrobatidae > Dendrobates > Dendrobates tinctorius. Next base: position 42,518,803 of record NW_027361754.1, read on the forward strand.
ATATTTTCTATTATGTGTCCTCGTTTGATGCCTCCGAACCACCGGACTCCAGCTGGAGAAGGAGGAGCATTTTCAACATACTGTATGTAACCTGACATTTCTGTCAATAGGATATGAAATTCAGGACATGGACCCCAACGTTCTATACTGATTTTTGCTACATATGACGATTATTTTACCATTTTGCTAGTATACATCAAATGGATTGTTGTATTAGTTTTATATGTTTTCATGCTCTGAACACAGGCTTCTGTATGTCAACTTCCAACAACCTAATTGAATAAACAAAGGAAGATAATTGATCCAGTAACAGAGGTTCATGTGCATGATATTCTTCATTACAGTCTACAGGTGATGCAGAAACAGTCAATCCCAAAAGGGATTACCCAACTTTAAAAAGTGTTATTGGGACTTTGCTTATCTTTATCTATAGATCTAAGAACGTACTGACTGGTTGTTGATAACTATCTGCCTGTGTTTCTCGGTGACGATCTCTGCCGGATCAGAACCATCGCTGACCACTTTTGCCAGCAATTTTGCATCTTCCTGTGATGTCACATCTGACAAAGAATCTCCCACCTAGATGGGTTGTGTGCGACGCAATATGTGAAACAGTAGAGCCGAGTGAAGGCTGCTGCATTGACCACTGAGGTCACACCAGATGGGTGGTGAGCAAGTGAAGGAACAAAAAAGTGGAGTCAAAACAACTCCAAAATGTATTGCATGTGCCCATGAATAAACTTGTTATATTCTCAAGATTCGTGATACCTTTGACAGCGCCCGGGATATACAACTTCACTCTTTTTTTTTTTCATCCATGAAGTCACATCAATAAAGAATCTTCTTTTCTTCTGCTCTGTTCACAGGGCGTCACTGCAGATGTCTCCATTGCCTAAGCGTGGAGAGCCAGCTGTCAATCAGCATGACATCAGCAGTGACGCTCCATCCAGAGCAGAGCGTAAGACCAAGAGCTACTCTGTGAGGTCATACGAAGCCTCATAATCTGATGGATAATCCCTTTAATAAACAGGGAAGGAGTACACAAATAGACTAAAATAGCCAAAGACTCGATGGTCACCTTCCTAAATGTTTGTTCACTGTACCTCGTCTGTTGTTTCTTAACTCTAAACTACACTAATATCCTAGCATGTAGGTGCAGGCACAATGCACATTTTTACGTATTTTACGCTACTATGTATTGGAGTTTGATTTGTTGACATATTGGCCATCGATTTTTTTTTCATTTTAAAAAGTGGCTCATGGTCATCTAATAATAAAAGAAAAAATTATACTCACCTACCAGAACTCCGCTGTCCTTCGGCACGGCTGGGTGTGCCCCCTGGTCTCCTAGCTCCCTCTTCAAGTAAGGTACATCCAGTGATGGCTACAGTGGAGAGCCAGAGGAGAAAAGAAAACAGATGGACAACTTCTCTAAGTGGGGACTAAAAATTTGTCTATAATACAAAAAATAACCCCAAAAATTCTATTCAACTATTTCTTCTTAACGATATTGTTTCCGGAGAAACTGTGTCAGCCATGAAAGCCACCACTATGGATGGCAAAGATTTTGTTATCCAACTTTAGATGCCCGAACAGCAAATCTGTCTAGCACTGTAGAAATTAAATCTATGTATTTTTATTTGCAGGTGAAGAATCCCTTGCTTGTCGAAATTCAGACCATCTATTAGAAGAGTGTCGCTGCAATCAAGGCTTTGGCTGTAATTCTAAAAGTTGCAATTCATGTGTAAAGTTGCCAGACTGTAAAAAGAAATCTCAGCTCAGGAGATCGGGTAATGTTTCTTCCCTTAGACTTTTAGAATAGTGAAAACAGAAAATAATAGCTATTATAGTTTCTATAGAGGTGGCCACCAGACTTCTCTAAATGGTTGAGGGCTGGGTTGAGGGGCAGGCAGAGTAAGGGGCACGATTTATCGATTGCCGACACTCGTGCCGTCAATTCTCATCAAATTCTCTTACTTGCAGAATTGGCGCAAACTGAATCTCCAATAATTCAGATCCAAATTACAATACAAATTGTAGGGGAAATTTGTGGCCAATGCAATCAATTAGTTAATAATAGAAGGATTCTCTATCCAAGACATATAAGAAATTTTGTAATATACCTCAGCAGAAAATGATGCTTCTTTCTCAATTTTTGAGTCATTTCCACTTTTCTTCCCTCATTTCTAAACTCATTATTTATTCTTAAAGACTGTTAAAATCCTCGATGTTCAAAACTAGTCTGTCAGCTCAGAGTAGATGGATGAGATTACAGTTGATTGTAGAAGTCTCTGGATAGAAAAGGTGGAGAGAGGAGCAGAAAGATGCACAGACATATACCAATGGTGCTGCAGCTTTCTAATAAATGTTTATCTCCCTCTGGTGCTGGATTCACAGCTACACTGCTCAGTATGGTGTCTGTATAATGTATTCCATGCTACTTCTGCTTCTGAACATGTGATGGATAGAGGCTGGAGGGCAATAATCTCTGCTCTCTGTAAGACATTATAATCTCTACCTATTAGCTCAGAGACAACTGAATATTAGAGCCTGTGGAGAGGGAAAACTGGTGAAAATGCAGGAAACAAGTTGTATAAAAACAGAATTAATGTCATTCTTTATGTACACACGTGACAGCTTATTTAGAAAAGTCACCTAAAACATCAGTTTTCCCTTTTCCCCAATATGTGATGTCCTTGTACATCACATGTTGGGTGCAGGTTTATAGTGAGTCTTATAAAAGTAGAGCCCACACCAAACAGCCGGCCTCTTCCTGTAAGAGTTGCCACACCTTCCTTAAATAATGCAATAAAAAGTGTTCAAAACAGCAAATGCCCACCAAAATGGTATTAATAAAAACATCAGCTCCCTATGCAAAAATGCAAACATTCACATACTTATATTAACAGAAAAATAAAAAATAGTTATGTGTCTTTGAAAATGAAGACACAAATTAATTGTTTTGGTTTTCACAAATTTCCAACTTTTCTTTTTCACTTAAAAAATAAATAAACTTTACAAGTTCAGTATCAATGTAATTATAATGACCTGTAGAGTTATTTTGCCAGCACAATGGATGTCGTAAAAACAAAATCCGAAAACAGTGGTGGAATTTTGCTTTATTTTTCACCGTTTCACCCCGCTTGGATTTGTTTCTATTTTCTGATGCATTATATGAATGGCATTATTCCGAAGTACAACTGTGGAAACAAACCCTCATACATATATTTTGTCACAAAATATGTTAAAAAAAAACAGCTATGGCTCTTAGAGGAAGGGAATAATAAAAAAAGAGCGTGAAAATGAAAAATCCCCCAGTCATGATGGAGTAAAATGTTTTTCTTATCATATGTTGGTAGGGTCTTATTCTAGCATCTGAGAAGTTTAGTACAGTTCCATGCTTGACTATGGAAATTGTGCCTCATCTCTTGAAAAAAAGATGAGACAAATTTAAGCCTAAAGGGGTTTTCCCACAAACAAACTTCATTTTAATCAATAGATCTTGGATTAGTAATAAGTTCCACAATTTGATGTGTTAAAACAAAATGTTCCTGTGCAGAGATAATCTTATAAATGTGCCCCTGCTGTGTACTGTGTAATGGCTGTGTCTGACTGTGCAGGAACATGGTCTGATCATACCACAGCTCCTGGGCAGGGGAGGAAGCAAAAGAGTATAAAGACAGAGCAGCACGGGATCACGGCTGATTCTTTCTGTGTGGTAAAACTTGTTTTTAAACTGGCAAGGAAATGTTTTATCTCACAAAAAGAATTAGCTGCTATACCAGACTGTAATGACTTTATGCTCTCATTTGTTTCCTCCCCTGGCCAGGAGCTGTGGTGTGCCGACCATGAACTGGAGCAGCTCTGCATTGCAAGACACAGTCATTATACAGTACACAGCAGGGGCACATTTATAAGATTATCTCAGCACAGAACATTATTTTTCAACACGTCCAGTTGTGAAATTGAATATGATTCTAGGATGTATTGATTAAAATGTTGCTTGATCATGGATGATTTGAACCTAAGACTCCAGTGCTGCAAGACTGCAGCACTAACCACTGAGCCACTGTGCTGTACCTGTGTGTATAAATGTGTGCCATGTATGTGTGTGTATAAGTGTGTGCCGTGTACATGTATGTACAGTGTGAAAAAAAATATTTAGTCTCCCACTTAAAAAGATGAGAGAGGCCTGTAATTGACATCATAGGTAGACCACAACTATGAGAGTCAAAATAAGAAAACAAGTCCAGAAAATCACCTTGTCTGATTTGGCAAGATTTATTTTTCAAATTATGGTGGAAAAGAAGTATTTGGTCACTAACAAAAGTTCATCTCGATATTTTGTTATATATCATTTATTGGCAATGACCGAGGTCAAACGTTTTCTGTAAGTCTTCACAAGGTTGGCACACACTGTTGGTGGTATGTTGGCCCATTCCTCCATGCAGATCTCCTCTAGAGCAGTGAAGTTTTGGGCCTGTCGCTGGGCAACACGGACTTTCTAATCCCTCCAAAGGTTTTCTATGGGGTTGAGATCTGGAGACTGGCTAGGCCACTCCAGGACCTTCAAATGCTTCTTACAAATCACTCCTTCGTTGCCCTGGCGGTGTGCTTGGGATCATTATCATGCTGAAAGAACCATACACGTTTCATCTTCAATGCTCTTGCTGATAGAAGGAAGTTTGCACTCAAAATATCACGATACATCACCCCATTCATTCTTTCATGTACACGGATCAGTTGTCCTGGTCCCTTTGCAGAGAAACAGCCCCAAAGCATGATGTTGCCACCACCGTGCATCACAGTAGCTATGGTGTTATTTGGATGCAACTCAGTATTCTGTCTCCTCCAAACACGATGAGTTTTGTTTCTACCAAACAGTTCTATTTTGGTTTCATCAGACCATATGACATTCTCCCAATACTCTTCAGACAGGCCCAAACATGTACTGGCTTAAGCAGGGGGGGCACGTCTGGCGCTGCAGGATCTGAGTCCCTGGTGGTGTAGTGTGTTACTGATGGTAGCCTTTGTTATGATGGTCCCAGCTCTATGCAGGTCATTCACCAGGTACCCCTGTGTGGTTCTGGGATTTTTGCTCACCGTTCTTGTGATCATTTTGACCCCACGGGGTGAGATCTTACGTGGAGCCTCAGACTGAGGGAGATTATCAGTGGTCTTGTATGTCTTCCATTTTCTTATTATTGCTCCCACAGTTGATTTCATCACACCAAGCTGCTTGCCTATTGCAGATTCAGTCTTCCCCGCCGGGTGCAGGGCTACAATTTTGTTTCTGGTGTTCTTCAACAGCTCTTTGATCTTCACCATAGTGGAGTTTGGAGTCAGACTGTTTGAGGTTGTGGACAGGTGTCTTTTATACTGATAACAAGTTCAAACAGGTGTCATTACTACAAGTAATGAGTGGAGGACAGAGGAGCCTCTAAAAGAAGAAGCTACAGGTCTGTGAGAGCCAGAAATCTTGAATGTTTTTGGGTGACCAAATACTTATTTTCCACCATAATTTGCAAAATAAATCAGATTAGAAAAAGTGATTTTCTGGATTTGTTTTCTCATTTTGACATTCAAAGATGTGTTCTACCTATGATGTCAATTGCAGGCCTCTCTCATCTTTTTAAGTGGGAGAACTTGCACAATTGGTGGCTGACTAAATACTTTTTTTCCCCACAGTACAATTCCATTATGTGCATGGGGTAAATGAATCTTAATTAAGACTCATCATGTCTATTCATTTCTAGAGAAGGAGAGCACAGTGTATGAGTATTATTGTGAAGAGAATTCGCCTAGGACACCTTTTAATGAAAAAAATGGAATTTACAAGCCTGGAGAAGAGTGAGTGAATATCATAAGTTCTGGTCACCATATTTTGAATATGGAACGTGTAAGATTATTTCCAAGTTTGGTAAAGGGATTGTCTGGGATTTTGAGGAAGTTGCTTTAGAGCATCAAAATAACTCCATCTGGCAATGCTCCTGCTCTGGCGGTCCCTGCCACTTCTGCATGATGACAACATGTCCATCATTCATGTGATTACTGCAGCTAATCACTGACCTTAGAGATGATGCACATTCATTCTGACGTCAGTGAGTGGCTCAGTAGTCCCATGAATGATGAAGGTAGTATCATCGCTGCAGAATCAATGAGTGCCACCAGAGCTGTGATGAATATTTTTTTATTCCATTTGCTGTTCTCAGGGAATTTAAAAATAAAAAATCCAGACTATCCCTTTAACCATACGGTGATTTTCTCAGCGCCTTTTGGAATCAGATGCTTCTGATTTATTAAGAGGTATATGCCTCTTAATGAATTAGGAGCGTCTAAGAAGTAGCATGTACCTCTATGCGTCATACCTGAAATCTTACTCCAGTCCAAGACTGGAGTAAAATTTCTGGCATAATAAAGAACACATCTCATCATGAATTAGATGAGCTGTGGCATGACATCCCAACCTGCCATGTAAAGGAGTAAGACTTGTCTGCAGGATCAGATTTTTGCTTCCAGTCTGAAAATGTTGGAGGTCTGCACAGAAGCCCAGTACACAAATTGATAGCATATTTTTAATCAGCAAGCTACTGTATATGTAGCGAGACATATGCTTTTCCATCTGACCCCAACTTCTTGCAGACTTTTATCCATTAAATTAGCAGGTAGGACACTGATTGAATAGAGCAAAAATAATGCTTTTCTACACAATATTATGACCACATTTTCAAAACACAATGGGCAACATGCTCCTCTGCAATCAGAACGACGGTCAACCAGTTACATTAGTGTTTGATCTAAAATAAATGTCTGTATTCTTATCAGAAGCATTCAGCGATATGTAGATAGTCTTTGTTTTCTTATTTACAGTCAAATCTCCATTACAGAAAGTAGTAGAAATTACTCCTCTATGTCTTCAACCCAGAAAGCTGAGAGTAAACCAAGCGCACCACTTGTCGAAGGCAACAAAGGTAAAGGTGACAATGGTTTAATCAAGATCTATTTTCGATTCTGCAGCTATGCACATTAGGTAACTATTGGCCAAACAATTGTTCAGCCAACGGCTATTTCGCCAGACTCCATAAAGCACAGTAACTCTTGGCTTGGCCGAGCATTGTGTGATCTCTATGAAAAAGCCGCTGCTAGATTTATTTGGCAGTGGCTTATCTTCTCTCAAAAATTAATGATCAGGCATTTGAGGTTAAATCGCCTGATCGTTACATTCTTCAATGTAATCTGTCTGAGGATATTCAGGAGGCTCCACATAAACAATAAGTGGGTAGGTTAGGCTGACTTTGATCTAATTAGTATAGATGCTTTTAGGAGAAAATGATACACAATAATGGGAATTAACCAAAAGGAACCGATTACGTTGGTCATGTTGTATCAACTGAAACTCATATTTACTGTCGTTTTGTGGGAAAAGATGCAGAACTACTTGAAATAAATTGAGCTAAATTAACACCGCCTAATTTGCACATACAAGGAGAACTCAGCAGCTATGTAATATGTTTTATTCCAGCTCAGATGCATCTATATATTTTGCATCCATCAATTTGCGCAACTCTGTCTCTGTTCTAATCACTAATTCACTAAATGCTCTATTGTAAAGACAGGAGGTCAGCCTCTGTTTTCCCCTTAACTTATCAGAGCCCATCTAACAAGACTCTAAAGGTACTGTCACACTAAGCGATATCGCTAGCAATATCGCTATAACTTGTGACGTTATAGCGATATTGCTAGCGATATCGCTGTGTCTGATACTTACCTACGACCGCTCCCCCGCTGGTTATCGCTGATCGCGCGAGAACGTCCTGGACCATTTCTCATCGGGCGCTTCCTGCTGGGCTTCCTGTGGCGCCGACGAGCGACATGTGGATGCGGGCGGGAGGACGTCAGGATCGGCTAATGTGACAGGTAAATAGCGACCCCCGACCCTTGCGATGTCGCTGGTGAGATCTGCCTGTGTGGCAGCTCACTAGCGACCACTTAGCGATGCACCAGCGATCCTGACTGCGTCATATCGCTGGTCGGGATCGCTGGTACATCGCTAAGTGTGACAGTACCTTAATGCTTCCCCACCCTGCAGTCCTTGTTTCTCTAGATGTTTCACAGATAGTTGATAATCTAATTTCTGTCTTTAGTAAGAAAATAGAAATACAGTGAGGGAATCTATACAATGATTAGTGTCAGTGTAAACTCCCATCACTTACCCTGCCTGTCTATAGTATCTGAAAGTGCTAAATAGAGCTTATACTGTAGTAGCCTATAAGATGCAGCTTTACACAGCTTTTACTCTGCCTCCTGTCTGTCAGATCTGTCAGGGAGAAACCTATCAAGTGCAGGAGCCAGAGGAGATGGACTAAAAATCATCATATCGAGTATATTTTACGATTTTACAATGTGAGTCAAGAGACTAGTTCTTGCCTTTAAAGGGAATCTGTCACCTCTTTTTCGAATCTGAACTGCCGGCACTGCCATCAGGGGCTTATCTACAGCATTCTGTAATGCTGTAGATAAGCCCCTGATGTAACCTGAAAGATAAGAAAAAAGAGTTAGATTATACTCATCCCGGCGTTCGGTCCGGTCCGATGGGTGTCGCCGTCCGGTCTGGTGCCTCCCATCATCATACGATGCCGTCCTCTTCTTCCCTTCCTGTCGTGGCTCCTGTGCAGGCGCACTGCTCTGCCCTGTTGAGGGCAGAGCAGAGTCCTGCAGTGGCAAGGCTCCGGGAGAGGTCCGGCGCCTGCGCACTGCAGTATTCTGCTCTGCCCTCAACAGAATAGAGCAGTGCCCCTACGCAGGAGCCACGACAAGCAGCAAAGAAAAGGACGGCATCGTATGAAGATGGGAGGCGCCGGACCGGACGGCGACACCCATCGGACCAGACCGAACACCGGGGTGAGTAAAATCTAACTCTTTTTTCTTATCTTTCAGGTGACATCGTGGGGCTTATCTACAGCATTACAGAATGCTATAGATAAGCCCCTGATGTCAGTGCCGGCAGCTCATATTCGAAAAAAGGGGTAACAGATTCCCTTTAAATTAAAGGTTAGAGTTTATGGGGTGTTTAGGTAATGTGAGGTGGTCTTACAATGCTGAGACAGGTGGTAAGGAAAATAGTGTTTAGGAAAGAGGAAAGTGCTATATTTTGCAAATGTAAGTCTTATGGTTAAATTTAGAGTGTATGTTATGGTTAGCTTTTTTAGGAAAGTTTTTCAGGTGTTGGATATGGAATTAAACAACCTGCAGGTTAATCAAAGGAAGAGCCACAGAAGACAGTGCCAAGGTTTACATTTTGATGGAAACCTACACTAACAGACTACAATCTCCTGCGTGTAAAATCTAATATTAAAAAGTCATACGTTACAGTGGGGGTCTACCAAACATACCCGTTACCAACATATTATTTAGAGTTGCTGTGGAGTGGGTCTTAACTATTTTTTTCATCTAGGCGTATGCCTAGTTCTACCATATACTTGGGTCAAATATGAATTTAATGTTTATTGTGTATACATATTGTGATGTACTATCTAGTTGTATGGTGAAATACAGGTATGTATCGGAGACAGAGTTCTGCTGCGATCTAAATCCAGGACAGTTTGCTGGGTCTTGTTGTCCCACAAACTTGTATATTTGATTAGGGCTGAATTTAAGGGTTAACAAGGAAGTGATGGGTGGGGCTGGTTAACCATATACCTCCCAGGGGGTGTGTTCCTGTGATGTCAAAAAGGTCCTATATACTTCCTGGCTGCACCACATGGGCAGAAAGGGAAAAAAAGGCCATGTGTGAGTCTGGAGCTGGCTGAAACCCTGGAAGTCCATGGAGCTAATGAGTGTCTAGACTAGTGACAGGACCAAGATAAAGCCAGACTGTGAAGCCTGCAAAACAGTTAAGCATGTAACCCAGAGCATGGGGAATTGTGTGAACTGAAGGGTGTCAGTTATTGATCTATGCTGACATAACCGCAGTTGAAATAGACTGTATGTCGGTTATGGGAGACTTACATGGCCTACCATGGTTTAGGTAATATAATAACCCAGAAATGGACTTAAGTAAATAAAGAAACTGTTGCTGTTTAAATATCGCTGCCAAGTGAGTGTACTCTAACCCGCTGAGTGATCGCTACGTCACATCTGGTTGGAGAATGCGGGTACTCTTGTAGCCTTGTTGCTAGGGGCAACAGACGAGGCCTACAAGCTCGGCTGCTGGGTGCAACGATCGAATTACATGTTCCTGGATTCTGCAGCTATGCAGCCTGGTTGCTGGGGGCAATGAGATAGCTGCAACAGCACAGGCGGAAGCAAGCATATGGCTGTGGCTCGGAGGAGCCACGAAGATTAAAGCATCTGGCTGTAACTCGGCGGGGTTACGAAGTTTATCAATGCTCTCAACCCAGGTTTGCTGTGGCTCAGAGGAGCATCCCAGGACCAAGAGCGACCACAGCAGGAGCTGTGCAGAATGCTCAGCGTGGATCAGTGTGCAGAGGCAGGGGTTTGACAACTGGAGATGCCAGGAGGTCCAGCGACAGCCTTGGGAAGGGAAGCAGCCTTGGGTGAAGTGGCTAAGCTCTCTATGAGTTCTATCACTCAGTGATCCGTGGGCAACCACAGGAGATGGTGGGGTGTCCACAGAAAGTATCCCCTATAGACTGGGTTGCCCAAAAAAGGGCAGTATCCCAAGAGAGGGTAGATGCCCAAAAGGGGGTGGTGGCCCTAAAAGGGATAATGGCCCAAAAGGGCCAAGTCCCAGAAAGTGGTTGTTGCCCAAAAGAGGATGGAGCATCCCGAAGTCAAAGGGGTGGCGCAGACGGACTGTTGCCAGGGACAATTGTACTATGTGAGTCCAGTTTGCCATTTGAACTACCCTCCTGGCAAGGGGTTACGTGGGTGTGCACTGCAGATGAATGAAGAGCATGTGTTCGGACTGGTCAATTCTGAAGCTCGGTGACCCTAATGAGGGCTGCTCCCAATGTATACGCAATACCTAAAAGTAAGATCGGGGTCATCTGCATCCATGGGAGCACTAAGGACTGTCCGGTGGCTAGGGTGGTCCTCAAGACAGCCAGGCCAGGGACATTGCAAGCCAAGATGTCGCTGTAGTCCCGAACTTAACCTGTGATAATAGGCCAGGACTCTAGGCTGTTCTCAGACTTGTGGGAGAAGGAAGCTCCTCTACAGCAGGAGGATGAAGTGCTCTCTGCAGATGGGGTTGTGTACATTAACGCAGTAAGACCTCCCAAAATTGATTGGTTCAGATGTAGGGGTGACCAGAGGAAGGTATGCGTCTACCCAACTTAGTGACCTGACGTCACCTGAAGTGTACCACAGTATGACTAGTACTGATGTAGTAGCTAAAAAGAGTGGAGCTGATACCAAGTTAGAGAGCGACTTGGGGGTTCACCATACTGTGGCGTGTGATACAGACTTCGGGGGTGACTGTGACTCTAAGAAAGAAAAGGAGTACAGTAAGGAAGGGCCCAACAAGGACGGCAAATAATCCCATTGCTGATGGAACAAGTGCCACAAAAAGCGGCTCAAGTGACACGGCCAGTAGTAGACGGGCCACAGCAGAAGCTAGAGACAAGTGGTCTCATGGAGATCAAGAAAGACGCAAATTGAGTGCTTTTCGAAAACGTCCTGAGGATAGTGGGCATACTAGGTTGATGGGTAGTGTATACCCTGTTAAACCCATCCTGAGGGTCCTAGACAAGAGACCTAATGGTGTATGTGACGATACCGAGTTGGTCCTGACCGTATACACAGAGGGAAGGGGATCACACTGCTGTATTGACCACCGGGGGTGGGGGAGGTCTCACCAAGTCATGACTCGGGATTGTGAGATGACAAAGTCTGATGCCGCATTTGTCACAAAAAGGAAGTTGGTGACAGTGATGGACGGTAGCTTTCTAATGAATCAAGTGATGATGAGGGATCATGTTCCAGGAGCCAAAGCTCATAGTAGATGGAGAGGGTCCCCTCGACTGGTAGCTCGAGACGACAGGAATGTCCTTTCTTGGGGTCCTGGCTCGTGATCATGTGTTCATCCCCACTGGTTTGAACAGAGGGGGAGGATATGTGATGTACCAACTAGTTGTATCATGAGAGACAGGTATGCATCGCACAGACAGAGGTCTGCTGCAATCTAAATCCAGTACAGTTTGCTGGGTTTTGTTTTCTCACAAACCTGTATATTTGATTAGGACTGGATTTAAGGGTTAACCAGAAAGTGATGGGTGGGGCTGGTTAACCACATACCTCCCAGGGGTGATGTCAGAAAGGTCCTATATGCTTCCTGGTTGCACCACACAGGGAGAAAGGAAAAAAAGACCATGTGTGAAACTGGAGCTGGCTGAAACCCTGAAAGTCCAGGGAGCTATTGAGGGTCTGGACTTGCGAGAGGACCAAGATAAAGCCAGACTGTGAAGCCTGCAAAATGAATAAGCAGGTAACCCAGAGCATGCGGAATTGTGTGAACTGACAGGTGTCAGTTATTGATCTGTGCGGACATAGCCACAGTTGAAATGGGACTGTATGTCAGATATGTGAGATTTGCAAGGCCTACCGTGGTTTATGGTGATATAATAAACTAGAAATGGATTTAAATAAACGGTTGCTGTTTAAATATCGCTGCCAAGTGATCGCTTACCCACTTAGTAATCGCTACGTCACAATATATATTTATATTGTAAGGAGGCAGCTGGACAAGTTGTGGATGGGAGGTATGTGTTCCCAAGATGTCAAGTCTCGGTGATGTAGGATACGGAGAAGCAGGCTCCAGCACACTTAGTGCTGAGAGGTGTTTTTAAGAGCCCAGATTCAGGGTCCGGTTTTACGAGCATCTTAAAGAGCTGGGTGGGGTCAGCCTCTCACGTACCTCCAGTCCAGGCCTTGAATAGTCTAATTTAAGGCAGCTGGGGCTGTCTCATGTGTTTTGCAAGGTGAGGAAGCCTTGAATGTGCTGCTCAGACCCTGCCAGAGTTGAGAGGAAAAGACTCACATTTAAGGCTGTGTGCCCACATAAGCATTTTTTTCCCATTTTTTAAGCGTTTTTACCTGCAAAAACACTTAAAAATCGCTTAAAAGAAGCATTCCATTTATTTTAATGCATATTTTTGTGCATATTGAGGCGTTTTTTCCGCGAAAAAAAAACACATCGCGGTAAAAAACGCAACATGTTCGTTAATTTTGCGGATGAAGTCCGCATTTTTAGCTATTTTCTATGAGTCTGGGGACGCGCGGAAAAAAACGCATAAAAAATGAGCGGTTTTTGCGCAAAAAATGCAGAGAAAATGCGCAAAAAACGCACGTTTTCTGGGAAGGAGTCCGGTTTTCATGCAGAAATTTTCTGCATATGTGGGCACAAAGCCTCAACGCTGAGGCCTTGTGTTATATGGATTAGTTATTTTTCTGGTTTGTTCTGCAATACTTTTGTTTGCCTGGAAGAAGCTGTGTTATTTTTGTCACCACTGACTGTTTATGAACTTTTAATAAGACAGACACTTTTTTATTTTGAACCAACAAACAGCGTCCAGCGCCCACCGCAGAGCCAATCACTCACTATATATATATATATATATATATATATACACAGTATATATATACAGTGTGTATATATATATATATATATATATATATAAAAATCAATGTGTGTGTGTATCACCAACCAATCACGAAGCATCTTTCATTTCGCCAGAGCTGTTCAAAAGAAGCTAAGCTGTGATTGGTTGCTATGACCAACAGTTTTCCTTGCAATCAATCACTAAGCATCTCTCATTTCACCAGAGCTGGTTAAAAGTAGCTGAGCTGTGATTGGTTGCTATGACCAACAGTTTTCTTTACAACTAGAGTTGAGCGATACCAGCCGATACTTGAAAATATCGGATCGGAATGGATCGGCCGATCTTAAAAAAAAGTATCGGTATCGCCGATTCCGATACCGGGAACCAATGCAAGTCAATGGGGCCAAAATATCGGAATTAAAAAAAACCCTTTCTTTCCTTGTAGGTTAATTCTACATGAAGAAAAACAACTAAGAATAATGTAGAATGTATTGTGGGAGGTGGAGGAGACATTAAAGCCATAGAGGTTTAGCCCAATCAAATGGAATAGCAGGAATTAAACTTTTTTTTAAAGATGTTAGGAGTTACAAAGATATTGACTATGTTAGCCTCATTTATATTTTGCCAGACATGTATGTCTTCTTCTTCTTTCTTCTTTCTTCTTTTTTCTTATTCTTCTTCCTTTTTTTACCTTCTTCTTCTTCTTCTTATTCCTTTTTTTACATTCTTCTTCTTCTTCTTCTTCCTTTTTTTACATTCTTCTACTTCCTTTTTTTACATTCTTCTTCTTCTTCCTTTTTTTACATTCTTCTTCTTATTCCTTTTTTTACATTCTTCTTCTTCTTCCTTTTTTAAATTCTTCTACTTCCTTTTTTTACATTCTTCTTCTTCTTCTTCTTCTTCTTCCTTTTCTTACATTCTTCATATTCTTCTTATTCAACAATTATTATTCTACATATTCAGCTTCTTCATCTTCTTCCTATTCTTCTTCATCATATTCTTGTTTGTGTCAGGCATTCCTGTAGTTGTTATCTAGAAAAGTTAGAAGTTTACACCTTCCGTTCTGCCTGTCACAAAAGATTTACAACAGGATTTGTCCGCGTTCAGTTTGGCCTGCAGCAGCAGGCCTTTTCCAGGGGCACCACGAGGAGGAACGGACTCACCCCCATACACTGCTTAGTCTTCTTCTGCTTATAAATAAGATAATATCATTTGCTCAGAGTATTAGTCTTATGCTTAATGTTCTTCTGCTTTGTTTTTTTTATGCTTCTTTGTCTTCTCTCTCTTGTTGTTCTGCATCTTGGTGGTTGTCTTCCTGTTCTTTGTCCTCTTGAACCAGCTGACGGTACTGGCACCCGGAGGGGCAGCAGAAGGAACAAGAGCCAATGGCACTACCGAGGACCAGCTGACGGTGCTGGAACCCGGTTACTAAGCAGGAGGTACCTGTGCTACAAAGCACTACCAAGGACCAGCAGACGTTGCCGGAACTCGGATACCGAGATGGAGGCACCTAGGCCAAAGGCTCTGACGAGAACCAGCTGACGGTGCTGGAACCCGGAGGGGTAGCATAAGCTGCAAGAGCAAATGGAAATAGCGAGGACCAGCTGACAGTGCTGGCACCCGGAGGGGCAGCAGAAGGAATAAGAGCCAATGGCACAACCGAGGACCAGCTGACGGTGCTGGAACCCGGTTACTAAGCAGGAGGTACCTGTGCTACAAAGCACTACCAAGGACCAGCAGACGTTGCCGGAACTCGGATACCGAGATGGAGGCACCTAGGCCAAAGGCTCTGACGAGAACCAGCTGACGGTGCTGGAACCCGGAGGGGTAGCATAAGCTGCAAGAGCAAATGGAAATAGCGAGGACCAGCTGACAGTGCTGGCACCCGGAGGGGCAGCAGAAGGAATAAGAGCCAATGGCACAACCGAGGACCAGCTGACGGTGCTGGAACCCGGTTACTAAGCAGGAGGTACCTGTGCTACAAAGCACTACCAAGGACCAGCAGACGTTGCCGGAACTCGGATACCGAGATGGAGGCACCTAGGCCAAAGGCTCTGACGAGAACCAGCTGATGGTGCTGGAACCCGGAGGGGTATCAGAAGTTACCCCTGAAAAGCAAAGTTGGCATGCCGCAAGCTGGCCGCAGTTACCGAATCACACAGTCCTACAGGGGGTGCTTGTCCTACTGGCACTATGGAACAAGCCTTTCTTACCAGAACCCGCAGTCCACATAGGAAGCACCTAAACTGCTGGCACCCTAGCCTCGGCTAACCCAACCGCAACACGACATGGCAACTTGGGGTGGCAAACTGACATTGACACTTCCCGGAAACAGCAGGCAGGGCTGGAACCAAGCTGGGCAGGAGGGAGTACCCGTGCCAAAGTCAGTTATGAGCAGCAACTGGCGATGTTGGAGCCCAGGACAAGCACTTAGCAGGCTGAGGCCTGATGTGCTGTCAATTGGGAGGCAGCAGGACAGATTGCCATCAAAACAGCAGGGGAACAGCTGACGTTACTGAACCCCACAAACACAGGAGCTAGTGTTTTACTCTGTGAAGACGGCACTTCCGAGCAACAACTGGCTGTGTTGAAGCCCAGGGACAAGCACGGAGCAGGCTGAGGCTGCATTGAAGAAATTTTAAGATCGGTTGTAGACTACTAATTTGAACCAAGCTCCACTTAGGCCTGTGGCTTCATTGATTTTCGTATTTCCCCTGTCCTCCAACCCCGCCAGTTACAGCTCCGAAGTGGCGTCTGCACAATCCACACTTGTTCCTGTGTTACAGGTGTTCAGTCCGGTCAGTTAATCCCCTGATGTGTGTCCGGCAATGTCGCCTGCTCTGTCCACATTCCCATAATGGGAATGTGGACAGAGCAGGCGACATTGCCGGACACACATCAGGGGATTAACTGACCGGACTGAACACCTGTAACACAGGAACAAGTGTGGATTGTGCAGACGCCACTTCGGAGCTGTAACTGGCAGGGTTGGAGGACAGGGGAAATACGAGAGACAGTGGAGCCACAGGCCTAATTGGAGCACGGTTAAAAATCAGTAGTGGTACGACTGTGTAGGCAGCAGGAGACTTTGCCATCCACACAGCAGGGGATCAGCTGACATTACTGAACCCCACTGAGACACGGGAGCAAGTATCTCTTTCCGTGTGGACGGCACTTCCGAACTACAACTGGCTGTGTTGAAGCCCAGGAAATAGGAGGGTGTAGGCAGAGGCCTACTGTATTTTGAATGAGGTGACAGCAGGAGAGACTGCCATCCACACAGCAGGGGATCAGCTGACATTACTGAACCCCACTGAGACACGGGAGCAAGTATCTCTTTCCGTGTGGACGGCACTTCCGAACTACAACTGGCTGTGTTGAAGCCCAGGAAATAGGAGGGTGTAGGCAGAGGCCTACTGTATTTTGAATGAGGTGACAGCAGGAGAGACTGCCATCCACACAGCAGGGGATCAGCTGACATTACTGAACCCCACTGAGACACGGGAGCAAGTATCTCTTTCCGTGTGGACGGCACTTACGAACTACAACTGGCTGTGTTGAAGCCCAGGAAATAGGAGGGTGTAGGCAGAGGCCTACTGTATTTCGAATGAGGTTACAGCAGGAGAGACTGCCATCCACACAGCAGGGGATCAGCTGACGTTACTGAACCCCACTGAGACACGGGAGCAAGTATCTCTTTCCGTGTGGACGGCACTTCCGAACTACAACTGGCTGTGTTGAAGCCCAGGAAATAGGAGGGTGTAGGCAGAGGCCTACTGTATTTTGAATGAGGTGACAGCAGAAGAGACTGCCATCCACACAGCAGGGGATCAGCTGACATTACTGAACCCCACTGAGACACGGGAGCAAGTATCTCTTTCCGTGTGGACGGCACTTCCGAACTACAACTGGCTGTGTTGAAGCCCAGGAAATAGGAGGGTGTAGGCAGAGGCCTACTGTATTTTGAATGAGGTTACAGCAGGAGAGACTGCCATCCACACAGCAGGGGATCAGCTGACGTTACTGAACCCCACTGAGACACGGGAGCAAGTATCTCTTTCCGTGTGGACGGCACTTCCGAACTACAACTGGCTGTGTTGAAGCCCAGGAAATAGGACGGTGTAGGCAGAGGCCTACTGTATTTTGAATGAGGTGACAGCAGGAGAGACTGCCATCCACACAGCAGGGGATCAGCTGACATTACTGAACCCCACTGAGACACGGGAGCAAGTATCTCTTTCCGTGTGGACGGCACTTCCGAACTACAACTGGCTGTGTTGAAGCCCAGGAAATAGGAGGGTGTAGGCAGAGGCCTACTGTATTTTGAATGAGTTTACAGCAGGAGAGACTGCCATCCACACAGCAGGGGATCAGCTGACGTTACTGAACCCCACTGAGACACGGGAGCAAGTATCTCTTTCCGTGTGGACGGCACTTCCGAACTACAACTGGCTGTGTTGAAGCCCAGGAAATAGGAGGGTGTAGGCAGAGGCCTACTGTATTTTGAATGAGGTGACAGCAGGAGAGACTGCCATCCACACAGCAGGGGATCAGCTGACATTACTGAACCCCACTGAGACACGGGAGCAAGTATCTCTTTCCGTGTGGACGGCACTTCCGAACTACAACTGGCTGTGTTGAAGCCCAGGAAATAGGAGGGTGTAGGCAGAGGCCTACTGTATTTCGAATGAGGTTACAGCAGGAGAGACTGCCATCCACACAGCAGGGGATCAGCTGACATTACTGAACCCCACTGAGACACGGGAGCAAGTATCTCTTTCCGTGTGGACGGCACTTCCGAACTACAACTGGCTGTGTTGAAGCCCAGGAAATAGGAGGGTGTAGGCAGAGGCCTACTGTCTTTGTAATGCGGAGACAGCAGGAGAGACTGCCATCTCCACAGCAGGGGATCAGCTGGCAATGATGAACCCCACTAACACTTGAACGAATGTGTTTGGCTCTGTGGAGACGACACTTCTGAACACCAACTGACGCTGTTGGAGCCCAGGATTACGCATGCCGCATGCAGAGGCCAATGGGCAGCGGTTTTTATGGAGGTTGTGGACTACTACTGATTCTAACCATGCTCCACTTAGGCCTCTGGCTCCACTGTCTCTACTATTTACCCTGGCCTCCAACCCCGCCAGCTACATCTCTGAAGTGGCGTCAGCACAATCTACACTTGTTCCTGTGTTACTGGTGCTCAGTCCCGTCAGTTGATCCCCTGATGTTTGTCCGGCAAGTTCGCCAGCTCTGTCCTCATTCCCACTACTGGTTATGGGAATGTGGACAGAGCAGGAGACCTTGCCGGACACACATCAGGGGATAAACTGATGGGACTGAGCCACAGGAACACAGGAACAAGTGTAGATTGTGCTGACGCCACTTCAGAGATGTAGATGGCGGGGTTGGAGGTCAGGGGAAATAGTAGAGACAGTGGAGCCAGAGACCTAAGTTGGGCACGGTTAAAAATCAGTAGTGGTTTGAATGTTGATGGAGCTGGTGACTTTGCCGTCCACACAGCAGGGGATCAGCTGGCATTACTGAACCCCACTAACACAGGAGCTAGTGTGTTTCTCTGTGCAGACGACACATCTGAGCGACAACTGGCTGTGTTGAAGCAAAGGGATTATAGTTCAGGTGGTAGAAAAATGAACACACCAGCAGACCTGGATACAGTTGCCAACCACTAATTTAGTCTGTAAGAGGAATGGCAAAGTCTTTGGAGATCCAGGCCTTGTTCATTTTCAGAAAAGTCAGCCGGTCAACATTATCGGAAGATAGTCGCGTGCGACGGTCTGTTAGTACACCACCTGCGGCACTAAAGACACGTTCCGATAATACACTGGCAGCAGGGCAAGCCAGCACCTCCAATGCATACTGGCTAAGCTCTGGCCATGTATCCAGCTTAGAGACCCAAAACTTGAAGGGGGAAGAGCCATCTGGGAGTACAGCGACAGGGCAAGACATGTAGTCTGACACCATCTGACGGAAGCGTTGCCTCCTGCTGACTCGAGGCGTCGCTGATGGTGTAGACAATTGTGGTGGACACACAAAACTTTGCCACATTTGGGCCATAGTGGTCTTGCCTTGTGCTGCGGCGCTGCCTCTGCTCCCTCTTTGTGCAGAGTTTCCTCCACTGCCTCGACGCACAGAGCTGCTTTGTAAAGCACTAGCAACAATGCTGTCGGGTGGAATGGAAAACATTATGGACTGCACCAGTGACTCTTCGTACTCCCGCATTTTACGCTCCCGGTTCAACGTTGGTATGAGCCTTTGTACGCTGTCCCGGTAGCGAGGATCTAGGAGGGTGTACACCCAATAATCAGCCGAGACGAGAATGTGGGCGATGCGGCGGTCGTTTCTCAGGCACTGCAGCATGAAATCAACCATGTGCTGCAGACTCCCAACTGCCAAAGAACCGCTGTCCCCTGTTTGAGGCGTGACCTCGGCCTGCTCTGCATCACCCCACCCTCGCTGTACATACTGAGTAGAGGTTTGTGTACCTCCCTCCTCTGGAGAGATGTCTTCCTCCTCCATCGACTCCTCCTCATCCTCCTCACAAAGTGTCCCCTGCCTAGGCCTTTGTGAGGAAACACGTAGCGCAGACTGTCCAGAAGCAGATGGCATTTGGGACTCCTCATCCTCCACCTCTTCTGAAACCTCATCCCTTAGTGCTTGCAGTGTTTGTTGAAGCAGGCAGATAAGGGGGACAGTCATGCTGACTAGTGCATCATCTGCACTCGCCATCCGCGTGGATTCATCGAAGGCACGCAAAACGAGGCAGATGTCCTTCATAGAGGCCCACTCAATGGTGCTGAAGTGTGAACGGCGCACAGTGCGACTTGTTTGCGCCTGATGCAGCTGGTACTCCATGACTGCTGCCTGCTGCTCACACAACCGCTCCAACATATGTAACGTTGAATTCCACCGGGTGGGTAGGTCACATATGATGCGATGTTCCGGAAGGCCAAATCGTCGCTGCAGAGCAGCGAGGCGCGATCTTGCCGTGCTGGAACGTCGCAAGTGAGCGCACTCTATGCGGACCTTGTGCAACAGTGCAGCAAGATCCGGATAGTCCCTCAGAAAGCTCTGCACAACCAAGTTAAGAACATGTGCCAGACATGGGATGTGTGTGAGGTTGCCTAGGCCAAGAGCTGCCACCAGATTTCGGCCATTGTCACACACTACCAAGCCCGGCTGGAGATTCGCTGGCCCAAACCACACATCGCTCTCCAGCTTGATAGCATTCCAGAGCTCCTGCGCTGTGTGGCTTCGATTCCCCAAAGAAATTAATTTGAGTACAGCCTGTTGACGTTTGGCCACGGCTGTGCTCATATCGGTCGTAACAGGCTCCTGCTCTGCTGTTTCTGAGGAACTTGAGTAGGAGGAGGAGTCTATGTGTACAGACTGGAGTCCTGCAATCCGTGGCGTTGGAAGAACACGTACAGCGCCACTCTCCAGATCCGTACCCAGCTCCACAACATTGACCCAGTGGGCAGTGAGGGAAAGGTATCGTCCCTGTCCATGGTTACTGGTCCACGCATCGGTGGTCAGGTGGACCTTGCTACTAACGGCGTTTAGTAGCGCATGTTTTATTTTGCCCTCAACATGTTTCTGCAGGGCAGGGACGGCTCGCCTGCTGAAATAAAAGCGGCTGGGCACGTTGTATTGGGGGACTGCCAATGCCATTAAGTCCCGGAAGGTGTCAGTGTCCACCAGCCTGAATGACAGCATTTCAACTGCCAGAAGTTTGGCAATGCCAGCATTCAGAGACTGTGCTCGGGGATGGTTTGCCGAGTAAGGGCGCCTTTTATCCCATGCCTGTGCTACCGATGGCTGTGATGGATGGGAACGTGCTGCTATGGGTGTAATCTGACAGGGTCTCCGGACAACAGTGGCAGAGGTTCTTCCTTGGCGATCCTGTGAGGAAGCCGAACCAGCAGTGTGTGAGCTGGAGGAAGAGGGCCCAACACGAACTGAAGAGGTGGTAGGTGGTGCTGTACGTTGGCCTACGTCTTCAGGGTGTCTCTGCAACTCCAACTCGTGCTTGGTGCGCACATGTTTCCACATATTTGTGGTATTGAGGTTGCTGACATTTCTCCCTCTTTTGACTCTCTGATGACACAGCTTGCATTTGACAAAGCAAATGTCATCTGCAACTGTGTCAAAAAAGGACCACGCACTGCAACTCTTGTGAGCGCCCGGTTTGCCTTTGGAAGGAGGAATGCTCCTAACGGGTGCCGAAGTGGAGGGTACAGGCAACCAAGTCTTCCCCCTCCCTCTGCCTCCTGTTTTGGCCGGTAGGGGAATCTCTTCCTCCGAGCTGCTCCCACCACCTTCCTGTTGCTCACGCCATGATGGGTCAAGGACCTCATCATCTTCCCTCCCCTCTTCAAACAGCTGCTTCTCCGGGGTTGTCTCGCCAGCACCGTACGCACCAGAAAGTGGCAACTGAGTCTCGTCATCATCTGATGCGTACTGAGGTGTGCTGACCATAGGCACTGGCCCACTCGCCTCTTCAGATTCAGAGGGACAAAGAAGTTGCGCATCACTGCATACTCCCTCTTCTTCACATTCAGGAATGCTGCTTGGCTGGCCCCCTCTTTCCAAGCCAACAGATTCCGAGAACAGAAGTAGAGACTGTGATGGCTCCTGTCCATGTCTCTCTGACTGCCTGGGCACTTTGGCAGGTGGTGAAGAGACAGATGGTTGCTCTTCGGTGCTCTGACCCTGAGAGGATGCGGAAGTAATTGAAGTCGATGCGTTAGCTGCCATCCATCCGACAACGGCTTCAATTTGTTCCTCCCGCAGCAGTGGGGTACGTTGAGGTCCTACAAAGCTGCGCATAAAGGACTGTTGCCTGCTAAAACTGGGGGATGCTGATCCACTGGTGCCCGCAGCAGGCCCAGAATCCCCACGTCCTCTACCTGTAGAATCCCCACGTCCTCTCCCTGCAGAATCCCCACGTCCTCTCCCTGCTGAAACTCCACGCCCACGCCCACGCCCACGCGCCTTACTCCCTGCCTTCTTCATCTTGCAAGACTGCTTAAGATAGGCAAAAAAGTACAAAGGGGGGGCTTAGTGTGCTTATTCCTGAACAGCTGGTTACAGGTACAAGAAACACTAATTTTATGAAGTGTGTGTGTGTGTGGACTAGACTTTAATAGGAGCTGATGTGGCCTACACAAGTTCAAAATGTAGTGTTTGGTGAACTTTTTTTGTGGTTTCTTTGTTGGAAACAAACTCAAAGTATGTGAACAAAGAATTGAAACTGATAGTATCACCAACTTTTTGGAGCTATTACAATGCAGGCAGGTAACCTACAATGCAAAAGATGAGGCTCCAAAAAAATTGGGTAATACTAATCTGGCTGCGCCGGCAGGGCACAAGCCAGAAAAAAAGGCTCCTCTATCTACTCCTATATAGTGTTTGCAACCAACCAATGTTGATGGATACGGATGGATGCACACTAATAGGAGAAGAAAAAATGAGCTGCACTCAAAGACAAATATGTGTGAGGCAGTGACGCACGTGGAGCGTCCTACAACCAGACGTAGCTGCAGGACACTCTACTCAGCGTGAGCTGCACTCACACACAGTCAGAGGCCTCTCAGACAGCCGTCAACAGTGCAGCTAAGTGGGCACTGGCACTGACAGGCTGCAGAAAGGCTCCGCTGTGTACTCCTTTATAGTGTTTGCAACCACCGTAGATGGAGACGGATGGATGCACACTAATAGAAGAAAAAATGAGCTGCACTCAAATAAAAATATGTGTGAGGCACTGACGCACGCTGAGCGTCCTACAGCCAGACGTAGCTGCAGGACACACTACTCAGCGTGAGCTGCACTCACACACAGTCAGAGACCTCTCAGACAGCCGTGAACAGTGCAGCAAAGTGGACACTAGCACTGAAAGGCTGCAGAAAGGCTCCGCTGTCTACTACTAGTGTTTGCAACCAACGTATATGGATACGGATGGAAGCACACTAGATTGAAATTATGTAAAAAATGCAGCTCAAAAAATAAAAGATGTATGAGGCAGCAGTGATCACACTGGGTGGCCTACAGCCTGACGTGGCTGCAGGACCCACTCCACAGCGTGAGCTGCACTCACACAGCCCTTGCAGACAGCTGTGAACACTGCTGCTAGGGCAAAGAAGGCTACAGTGGTGGTTTATGTAGCCTGGGTAAAGCACTAGATGTTTGGTGGAATCGCTATTTCTAACTGTCCCTCACAGTCTTCTACAGCAGCCTGTCCCTAACTGAATTCACAGCAGAGTGACCAGAAATGGCGGCTGCGGTGGCTTTTATAGTGCATCATGACATCATTTCGGCAGCCAATCACAGCCATGCCAATAGTTAACATGCCTACATGCCTAACAGGATGTGCCCACACTTCGGAGGATTCCCATTGGCTTAATCAAAGCAAGCAGGCTCATAGCATGATGGGAACTTCCTATTCCGATTCCGATTCCGGAATCCGATATGACAAAAGTATCGGAACTAAGTATCGGAATTCCGATACCGCTAATATCGGCCGATACCCGATACTTGCGGTATCGGAATGCTCAACACTATTTACAACCAATCACTAAGCATCTCTCATTTCACCAGAGCTGGTTAAAAGTAGCTGAGCTGTGATTGGTTGCTATGCGCAAGTCTTCCCACTTGATAGCACCTCAGCAGACAGTGACATGGTGGGAAAAATCTAGCATTCCAAGGAACATAAGCTCCAGCCATCGTCTGTCCCCCTGAAAGGAGCAGTGAGTGCATGATAGAAATGAATCCCTCTCTCCCGTGTGGTGTCATTAAGTGACACACATGAATGTAGGAAAGTGCACATATTAAATGTCATGTGGATTCAATATTTTCTCACAGACACTTTTATGCATTATTGATGTGTTACTGTGCTCTGATGCTGTGAGTTTTTTTAAAGTGCTACTTTCCCCATAATTCACCTGAATATACCCATATAACATGTAATTAGAGTTGAGCGACTTTGGTCGGATCGGGTTTCATGAAACAAAATTTGTTTCAGATGAAACTGGTCCGACTAGGGCAAAAAAAGTCGGAGTTTCGTCCGAAACCCGACCCCAATGCAAGTCAATGGGGAATTGTGCTTTTACTGGCTTTGACGGGATGATGTGGGATATTATAGAGAATGTGGCTATGCGGAGTGGGCGGGGCTCTACACTCAGCTTTATATATTGATATAATCATGATAATTCGTCATAACTAACTGTAGTTACTTACTATGCCCGGGCAATGCTGGGCTCTTCAGCTAGTGTGTATGTATATATATATATATATATATATATATGTATATATATATATATATATATATATATATATATATATATAGTCATGCTGCAATAACTTATTGTTTAGGCCTGCAAATAAATTTGCAAAGAACTGAGAAATCTTGATCATAACTTTAGTCTAACAGAGCTGCCCCCAAAGTTCCCAGAAATAGTCAGTTCTTGAAAATAAACACATTTTCTTTAGAAACTCAGCTTGTGGTAAGCAGAGAAAAAGTTAACTCTCCATAAGTCACAGGCGCAGTGATTAAGAAGTCTTTGAATCTTTTCTCTTCCTCTGTGGAAAAATTATACCAAGTGCAGCCAACATATATGAAATGTGTCACGTTCCTCTCTATATATATTCTTGACATGTTTATACATAATAACAAACAATAAAAAGCAACTTATTATTTCACAGAGCAATTACTGCACCCCTGGTCAAAATTACTGTTATTGTGAACAGTTATGCAAGTTGGATATAAAATGATCTCTAAATACCCTAAAATGATGTCACATTACCTTTTTCTTTTGGCAAACAAAAAAAAAAAAAAAAAAAATATATATATATATATATATATATACTGTGTATATATACAGTTGTGGCCAAAAGTATTGACACCCCTGCAATTCTGTCAGATAATACTGTTTCTTCCTGAAAATGATTGCAAACACAAATTCTTTGGTATTATTATCTTCATTCAATTTGTCTTAAATGAAAAAACACAAAAGAGAATGAAGAAAAAGCAAAACATTGATCATTTCACACAAAACTCCAAAAATGGGCCAGACAAAAGTATTGGCACCCTCAACCTAATACTTGGTTGCACAACCTTTAGCCAAAATAACAGCGACCAACCGCTTCCGGTAACCATCAATGAGTTTCTCACAATGCTCTGCTGGAATTTTATCCCATTCTTCTTTGGCAAACTGCTCCAGGTCCCTGATATTTGAAGGGTGCCTTCTCCAAACTGCCATTTTTAGATCTCTCCACAGGTGTTCTATGGGATTCAGGTCTGGACTCATTGCTGGCCACCTTAGAAGTCTCCAGTGCTTTCTCTCAAACCATTTTCAAGTGCTTTTTGAAGTGTGTTTTGGGTCATTGTCCTGCTGGAAGATCCATGACCTCTGAGGGAGACCCAGCTTTCTCACACTGGGCCCTACATTATGCTGCAAAATTTGTTGGTAGTCTTCAGACTTCATAATGCCAAGCACACGGTCAAGCAGTCCAGTGCCAGAGGCAGCAAAGCAACCCCAAAACATCAGGGAACCTCCGCCATGTTTGACTGTAGGGACCGTGTTTTTTTCTTTGAATGCCTCTTTTTTTCTCCTGTAAACTCTATGTTGATGCCTTTTGCCCAAAAAGCTCTACTTTTGTCTCATCTGGCCAGAGAACATTCTTCCAAAATGTTTTAGGCTTTTTCAGGTAAGTTTTGGCAAACTCCAGCCTGGCTTTTTTATGTCTCGGGGTAAGAAGTGGGGTCTTCCTGGGTCTCCTACCCTACAGTCCCTTTTCATTCAGACGCCAACGGATAGTACGGGTTGACACTGTTGTACCCTCGGCCTGCAGGGCAGCTTGAACTTGTTTGGATGTTAGTCGAGGTTCTTTATCCAACATCCACACAATCTTGCATTGAAATCTCTTGTCAATTTTTCTTTTCCGACCACATCTAGGGAGGTTAGCCACAGTGCGATGGGCTTTAAACTTCTTGATGACACTGCGCACGGTAGACACAGGAACATTCAGGTCTTTGGAGATGGACTTGTAGCCTTGAGATTGCTCATGCTTCCTCACAATTTGGTTTCTCAAGTCCTCAGACAGTTCTTTAGTCTTCTTTCTTTCCTCCATGCTCAATGTGGTACACACAAGGACACAGGACAGAGGTTGAGTCAACTTTAATCCATGTCAACTGGCTGCAAGTGTGATTTAGTTATTGCCAACACCTGTTAGGTGCCACAGGTAAGTTACAGGTGCTGTTAATTACACAAATTAGAGAAGCATCACATGATTTTTCGAACAGTGCCAATACTTTTGTCCACCCTCTTTTTTGTTTGGTGTGGAATTATATCCAATTTGGCTTTAGGACAATTCTTTTTGTGTTTTTTCATTTAAGACAAATTAAATGAAGATAATAATAACAAAGAATTTGTGTCTGCAATCATTTTCAGGAAGAAACTGAGTATTATCTGACAGAATTGCAGGGGTGTCAATACTTTTGGCCACAACTGTATATATATATATACACAGTATACATTTTCATCTTTTACATTTTAAAAATTCCAAAAAACGAAAATGGGCAGATGCAAACTTTTGATAACTTTGACCAAGTTTTCAGACCTTGATTAGCCTGTTAGGGTTGAAACTTGTTCACTATCATCATTAGGAAAGGCCAGAGATGTAAATTTCCCAGCTTTATAAAAAAAAAAACAGCCTCCTCTTATTTTGTGCCTTTAAATAGCAGCCATGGGTTCTTCTAAGCAGCTGCCTAGTACTCTGAAAGTGGTGGGAGCCCACCAAGCAGGAGAAGGCTGTAAGAAGACAGCAAAGTGTTTTCAAGTTGCTATTTCCTCAGTTTGAAATGTATTTAAGAAATGGCAGTTAACAGGAACAGTGGAGGTCAATATAAGGTCTGGAAGACCAAGCATAATTTCAGTCAGACCTGCTCGTAGGATTGCTAGAGAGGCAAATCAGAACCCCAGCTTGACTGCAAAAAGATCTTCAGAAAGATTTAGCAGACTCTGGAGTTGTGGTACATTGATTTACTGTTCAGAGACAGCTGCACAAATATGGCCTTCATGGAAGAGTCATCAGAAGAAAACCTCTCCTGCATCCTCCTCATAACAATTAGCATCAGAAATATGCAAAAGACCATCTAAACAAGCTGATGCATTTTGGAAACAAGTCCTGTGGACCAATGAGGCTAAAATAGATCTCTTTAGCCACAATGATGAAAGGTATGAGTGGAGAAAATAGGGTACAGAATTTCAGGAAAAGAACATCTTACCACCCATTAAGCATAGAGTGGATCAATCATGCTTTGGGTTGTGTTGAAGCCAATGGCACAGGGAACATTTCACATGTAAAGGGAAGAATGGATTTATTGAAATTTCAACATTTTCTTTATGCAAACATAACACCATGTATTAAAAAGCTGAACATGAAAAGAGGATATCTTTGACAATTGGATAATGATCCTTAACACGTCAAAATCCACAATACACGACCTCAAAAGGTGCAAGCTGAAGGTTTTACAATGGCCCTCACAGTCCCCTGATCTGAACATCATTGAAAATTTGTGTTTAGACCTCAAAATAGCAGAGGATGTAAAACGACCCAGGGATCTTACAGAACGGGAAGAATTTTACAAGGAAGAATGGATGAAAATCCCTGAAACAAGAATTGAAAGACTCTTGGCTGGCTACAAAAAAAGTATACAAGTTGAGATACTTTCAAAAGGGGGTGCTACTAGGTGTTAACCATGCAGGGTATCCAAACTGTTGCATTGTCCCATTTTACTTTTTGCATTATTTTAAATGTAAAAGATGAAAATATGTATATTTACCTAAAGTACAATATGACATTTGTATAATTAGTTTCCTTGTATCTTTAATATCCTCTCTCTTATTTTCCCCAGGAACTGTTTTCAATAACTGGACATCTCTGGCGCTATACTTGGCTTTAGCGGTGTTTATTATCTTGTTAATAACAGTTGCCATTCACCTTCTCATATGGAAAATGAAGGCAGCTCAAATATTGAAAATTGCAGGTGTGTATTATAATATAAATAGCGCCATAAAGCAGAATTAAACATACAAAATCAATGCAAAGTTAAAAGGAAACTATCAGGTCCCCTGACTGTCATCAAGCGTTACAAAGTGGTGAAATTTTTATTGGAAATAGAGCACAGGGGTCATCAGCAGACCCTCGGCTGTCATGACAACCCATCAGTGCCTCACAATCTCGTCAATGGTGCCAATGGGAGCGTGGATCGACGTGCCCCTGATGGTGCTTGTTAAAGGTCATTGTCAGAGCCATACTTGGCCGTTAAAGTCTCATGGTGGTTGATTAAATCAGCCATCATGTGTGATGATAGATGTAGGCTCAGCATGCGAGCCCGCATCAAAGTCATGGACACAACTTTTGACGTACATGTACGTCAAACGTCATGAAAGAATTAATTATAATTCATGTTGAGGGTGAAACTCGTGAAAAATGTAGGTTACAAGTCCTCGAAAAGCTTAAATTAGTGTTGCACATATATCATAGCCTTTTCTGAAAAGTCAACTGAAACTACAGATAAAATCTTTACAATTTCTGTTTAAAAAAATTACTAAGACTACAATTATTGAACATAAATTAGCAAAATTATAAAATAACAAGGAAAGCCTCAAAAATATTTTGTGTTGTTTTTTTAAATGGAAAGGTCAGAGTTGATTTTTTGATTTCCTTTAGCTTTTTCAATGTTTTGTCTTTTTAAGAGAATTTACATCTTTATCGTAAATAAATGTTAATTTCTTTAGGAGATCAATTCCCACCTCACATCATCGTTAATAAGAATGCTAAGGAAGACACAGATTCCTGGAGCTGTCAATATCCAGAAGAAGAACATGGAGAAGAGCATGGAAATGGCCTAGTACATAAGCTTGATGTCTAGTGAATCAACTAAGATGACTTCACAGCCAGTAACAAATTTAACGACAGATTGAGCTTGTTTCTTCTAACTGATTCTTTGCATGTTACGTAATGCCTACTGGGCAGTCTTTAGGAAATTATGCAAATGTCAAAATACCCAATGGTCCAGAACAGCAAACTTTTATAGTGGAATATCGTGGTTGCATAGTTTTATTTTAAGTGACGAAGATGTAATGGAAACTAAATTTCCACTTTACATTTTCCCAAAAAAAATGGAATTTTTTTTTTATATCCGCAATGGGTAAAAACTACTCACCAGCTAGTTGTAGACTACTGTATGTACATAGTGCAAATATTACAGTGTTGTCAGCTCCTTGTTTGTCCCTGTTTTGCGACTACAAAATGAGTGCATAGCTCTTAAAATACTCCTTCATGGTTCACCCTGGTTTATTACAGATACAGTTGAGCTGTAGTCCGGCCATGGTCACTCATTCTGCAGTACATTCTATGTGTCTTGGCAGGGAGAAAGTAAAGGGCTGCAATAAGTCAAATCTCCTCCTAGTATTCCTCATACTGAAATGAAAGGAATGAGCAGCATGAAAGTGGATATAACTAACCTGACGCATTGCACAGACCACTCCACTGAAAACTAAAAATTTCACAGTGCTCTAAGATACCCAAATACAATTTATATAAAAAAAAACTACCCCTTCCAAAGCTTAGTCTTCATGCTGTTGTCTTCATGCTTCTTCATCCTGATTCACTAACAGGAAGATGTCTGATTTGTTACAGATAAAGTTGAGCTGTAGTCCGGTCTTTGTCACAGTTTCTACATTCTCTTTATCTTCGCAGGGAGAAAGTAAAGGGATACAATAAGTCAAATCTCCTCCTACTATGCCTCATCCTGAAATGGAAGGAGTCAGCAACATGCATGTGGATATAACTAACTTAAAGTATAGCATAGAAAATTCCAGCAAAAATTGAATAATTGACAGTGCTTTTAGATATCCATAGGTAGTATATATAGAAAAATGTCCTCTTAGTCTTCATGCTGTGGTCTTCATGCTTCTTCTTCCTGATCTAATAACAGGAAGATATTTGATTTTGCTACAGATGCAGTTCAGCTGTAGTCCATTCTCGGCCAACGCTTCTACATTATCTGCATCTTTGCAGGGAGAACGTAAAGGGCGGTCATAATTTGAATCTCCTCCTACTATGCTTCATACTGAAATAGAAGGAACAAACAACATGCAAGTGGATATAAATAACCTAATGAATAGCATAGACAACTCCAGTGAAAGTTT
This sequence comes from Dendrobates tinctorius, assembly GCF_039654945.1. Taxonomy (NCBI): domain Eukaryota; kingdom Metazoa; phylum Chordata; class Amphibia; order Anura; family Dendrobatidae; genus Dendrobates; species Dendrobates tinctorius. The sequence goes on from NW_027361754.1 coordinate 42,549,602, forward strand.
TCACAGTGCTCTTAGATATCCATATACTGTATACTTGCATAAACTTCTCCTTCAAAAGCTTTGTTTCCGGGCTGTGATCTTCATGTTTCTTCTTCTTCCTGATCCACTATCAGGAAGGTGTTGGATTTGTTAGAGATGATGTTGAGCTGTAGTCAGGTCTCAGTCACTGTTTTGACATCCTCTGTATCTTAGCAGGGAGAAAGTAAAGGGCTGCAATAAGTCAAATCTCCTCCTACTATGATTCATACTGAAATGGAAGGAGTGAGCAGCCTGCAAGTGGAAATAACTAACTTAAAGCATAGCATAGACCATTTCAGTAGAAATTAAAAATTTCACAGCGCTTCTAGATACTCATATGCAGTAAATATAGAAAAATTTCCTGTTCAAAGCTCAGTCTTCATGATGTGGTCTTCATGCTTATTACTGATCCAATAACAGGAATATGTTTGATTTGTTACAAATACAGTTGAGCTGTAGTCCAGTCTCAGTCACTGCTTCTACATTATCTGTAGCAGGGAGAAAGTAAAGGGCTGCCATAATTCAAATCTCCTCCTACTTTGCCTTATGCTAAAATAGAAGGCGTAAGCAGCATGCAAGTGGTTATAAATAATCTAACAAATAGCATAGATAACTCCAGTGAAAGTTTTCACAGTGCGCTTAGATACCCATATACAGTATGCATGGAAAAATTTCCCAAACAAAAGCTTTGGTTTCAGGCTGTGATCTTCATGTTTCTTCTTCCTGATGCACTTACAGGAAGATGTTTGATTTGTTAGAGGTAATCTTTAGCTACAGTCCAGTCTCAGTCATTGTTTCTACATACTCTGTATCTTAGCAGGGAGAAAGTAAAGGGTTGCAATAAGTCAAAAGTCCTCCTAGTATGACTCATAGTGAAATGAAATGAGTGAGCAGCGCGCATCTGGGTATAACTAATCTAATGCATAGCCTAGACTACTCCACTGAAAATTGAAAATTTCACAGTGCACTTATATACCCATACACAGTATACATTTTGTTTTTGATACCCTTATATTCAGGACATATTGAAAAATGTCCCCTTCAAAGCTTAGTCTTCACACTTCTCCTTCCTGATTCACTACCATGAACATGTCTGATTTGTTACAGGTGTGGTGGAGTTGCAGTCCAGTCATGGTCACTGTTTACACATAAGCAGGGAGAAAGTAAAGGACTGCATTAATTCAAATCTCCTTTAACTATGTCCAATTCTGAAATGAGAGTATACCATGCAAGTGAAAATTCCTAACACAACTAATATAACACTCTTACTTTAATTGTACATTATTAACTTTGATTTTACACTTTTAGGTAGATCTCTTGTATAGCTGAAGTGGATCATTACAGGTATCCTTTAATCATGATTCACTTTTTTGAGTTTTGCACATGTAGTAGTTCATTGACCTTAACTTTTTTTTAGTTTTACGTTCTAAACAATTAATTTATATGTAATTTCTTTTTCAGTTTTTTTCAGCTTTAAGTTTTTGGAACTTTATACAAAAATAAAAAAAATTCAACTGCCGAACTATTTTGTCATATTGATAAATTAATTCATAGTATCGGGTAAAAAAGAGTAGATGATGGGTGGTTGTTGGGTTGAGACAAGGTGTTGTTTTTTTAATTCTTTTGTAAGTTATGCATTACTTTTTTATGTATATAAAATGTCATAAAAAGAAATCTGGGAACATTCAATCTTTGTGTCTACTGTTTTCACATTATGCTACATCTTGAAGAGTCCCTCTTAATCCTTGGCTAAAATATTATCATTCCTGATCTCAGGCTCCAAAGAACTAAGAGCTCCGCCATACTGAGGGCATGCACACACTGAATTCAGGAAAGGTAGCCACATTTTTGGCAAATTAAAGGGACGCACAGCCTCTATTTTTTATACGAATGAATGGTATGTTGTTGGAGAAAAGCTTTAAAAGCAAGACTGCCCGAAAGCCCTGAAAGACACCCCATAACTCTAGTCCTGAGAAAAAAAACATACACATAAGGGTATATTATAATACAAACAGCTTTTTTAAACATTACTTTTATAAGCTTTAGGTTTACTGCCCCCTTAAAGGGAGTTTTTCAGCAGATTTTTGCTATGTAATCTGAAGGCAGAATGAAGTAGGGGCTGAGACCCTAATTCCAGAGATGTGTCACTTATCAGGCTGTGTGCTCTTGTTTCAATACAATGAGTGCTTTATTGTTAGGAGATTACCACGTGCATCCAGGAGGGGGCTGGAAGTAAGCCCAGCTAGATGGAGGCCCCCCATGACTGCGTTGGGCAGGTCAGGGTTTTTGAAATAGGGGTGGATTGGGAGGGGATTGGGTGAGGCAGATGATGGGAGGAGTATGGGGGAGGGACAGATGATACTGGGGTGAGGAAAGTGCGGGAAAAACCGCATTCTGGCTGGAAGAGAACGCCGAGGGAAGACCTACCAGAGGATCCTGATCCTGATCACTTCGCCGTCCGGTCTTGATGGAGTCGGTGGAGGCGCTCGTAGGCAGGCTGCAGGACGTGGCGAGGTCCAGGAGGGGAGGCTGGCTCCAGGCGCAGCTGTCCTCGCTGCTTCGTGAGGCCGGGACCCAGGAGAGCGCGGGCAGGAGAAGGACGCGGCCCCCAGAGAGACTTTCCCCGGAGGTAGCTACGCACGGCAGGCGCAGGCTCCGGAGCCCCTCCGGGGACCCTGCGGAGGCTGGGTGCAGCGGCGCGGCTTCTCCACGCTGCCCCAGCTCCGGCAGGAATCCGCCCAGCCGGCTGGCTGGCGCTCGGAGGCGGCGGGTCACAACGGTGCGGCCTGGGCAGGAAGTGAGGGCCGCACCGGAAGTGCGGCCTGTCGCAGCGCGGCGGGCGGCGGCTCGGGCCCGCGGCGCTCCCGGGAGGAGGGAAGATTCGTCGAGGGACGGACCAGCGGCGGTGCAGGCCGGGAGGACAGCGGCGGCCAGCACAGACTGTGTCGGGGATGCCGGGAGCAGCGGTGCAGCGGGCACCCCTAGTGGAGGCCGTAGGGTGGGGCCCTGCAAGGAGGACCACAAGGAGGAGGACTTCGGCGGGCGGGCAGCAGGAATGGGATGCCCTGCTGCCAGGCCCTGGCGCTCAACAGATGGCGGGGGGAGCGGCGGGCAGCAAGGACGTGCTGTCTGGCAGGGGTCGTGGATCGGACCAGGCAAACCTGCCTGGGTCTCGCGGGCGAACTCGCTCGAGATCAGGGTTGAGGTCGGGGGTGCGTGGTGCTGCGGGCGCTCTGGTCCCCCCTTGTGATGAGGAGGCCAGGGGCGCGGGCCTGGGGCAGCCAAGCGGCACGGAAGATTCTGACTCCAACAGCGAGCAACGGCAGGACAGAGAGCGGCAGGATTCCGGATGTCCGGCTGGCGGGGACACAGCACCCGCGCAGCTTGGTGAGTATGAGCCCATGTTTTGTCTGTCGCCCATAGGGGCTGTATCTGATGTAGCGGGTGTGAGTCGGGGGTTTGAATCGGGCGTGAGGGGGATGGGGGGAGCGAATGGAGCGGAGGCGCCCGACCTGCGGGATCTTTTGCTTAGCGTGTCGCAAATGTTGGAGAGGCTGCAAAGTGGGATGGCGTGCGGGTCTGGGATGTCACCAGCGGGAGCGGGGATCTCGGGGGCGGGGCATGGCCCAGCCTTGGCGGGGGACGCATTGGGGCCTGTGGGAGGGGTGCGAGCAGCTGCAGGGGGAGTACCCGTGTCCGCGGTGTCGCCAGCGGGGGCATGGATCCCGGGGATGGGGGGCAGGGGCGCACGTGGCGAGCGAGGCAAGGAGGCCGGTTGGAGGCGGCCAAATACCAGTGGCGGGTATATCTGTGTCGGTCCAGACAGAAACGGAAAAAGGGGATTCGGTGAGATTGGATGACTGAGCGAAAGGGGAGGTATATGTGTGTTTTGAGGGGCCTTTGGGTGCACATTTGAAGAAAGAAGTGAAAGAGAAGATCTGGCGGGATGAGTTTGTGGAGATTTTCTCCCTTCTTCCATTGGAAAAGTTTAATTTGGATAAGGGAAAGAAGGACGATAGTAAGAAGGAGGAGGACGAAAAGCGGAGATGGCGGTTGATCCCGCAGACATTTGTCAATTGGCTGCAGGCGTTTGCGATATTGGCGAGTGTGATTGGAGAGAGGTCTCCGGGCAATTGTTCTGGCTTGTTTTGCTATCTGGATGCGATTGGGGAGGCTCACCATACGTATGGGGTCAGGCATGGCTGCGTTATGATGAGCAATTTAGGCAGCGGAAGGCGGTGCGGCCGGAGATTCGGTGGGACCAAAAGGATATCGGGCTTTGGTTAAAGGTGATGGCACCGGTTAGGTATGGGCAGCCCTTTCTTGGTGGCGGAGGGAGTGGCAATCAGCAGGCCGCACAAGGGAGCGGCAGTCAAGGGGCGTCAGGGGGAAAAGAGAAATCAGGAGCGTGCTGGCAGTTTAACGACGGTCAATGCAAGTATGGCAGTACCTGCAAGTTTAAGCATGTTTGCTCCCATTGCAACGGTAGTTCGCATGGAGCATCCAAATGTTTTAGGAAAACAAGGGGGAAGCCAGCAGTGGCGGCCGGTCAAGGGGGAGACACCGGTGCGGCTTCAAAAGATGGCCCCCTTTCTAAGTAGGTACCCTGATCAAAAAAAGGCTGGTGTGATACAGGATGGTTTTGCGGATGGTTTTATAATCCCTTCTCCTAGCCATACGGTCCCCTTTTCGGTTAAGAATTTGAGGTCAGCTGAACTGCATTCTGAGGTGGTGAGTGCCAAAATACTGAAAGAAGTTGAATTGGGTAGGATGGCAGGTCCATTTACGGAGGTTCCTGTGGAAGGAATGGTTGTTTCCCCATTGGGGTTGTTCTCAAGAAGGAACCGAATAAATTCAGGTTGATTCAGCATCTGTCTTACCCAAAGGGGTTGTCGGTAAATGACGGCATTGATCAGGAGTTATGTTCGGTTGTTTATACCTCCTTTGACACGGCGGTGCAATGGGTTCACAGGTACGGTAAGGGGGCCTTGTTGGCAAAAACTGACATTGAGTCTGCCTTCAGGCTGCTACCGGTACACCCGGATAGCATCCCCTTGTTGGGATGTTTTTGGAACGGAGGTTATTATTTGGATAGATGTTTGCCAATGGGTTGTGCAATTTCGTGTTCACTGTTTGAGACGTTCAGTACTTTTTTGGAATGGGCGGTTAAGGACGTTGCTGGTGTTTCGTCCGTGATTCATTATTTGGACGATTTCTTGTTCATAGGCCCACCGGATTCGGTTTTGTGTCAGAATACGTTGGCCGCAATGGAATGGGTGTCGGAGTCTTTTGGGGTACCATTGGCGAGAGATAAGACGGAGGGTCCTTGCACGGTCTTAAGTTTTTTGGGTATACTGATTGACTCTGAAAAAATGGAGTGTCGGTTACCGGAGGACAAATTGTCGTTGCTGAGGCTGGAGGTGCGGCGAATCATGAGATTGCATAAAGTGACGTTAAAAGAATTACAGTCACTTCTAGGCAGGTTGAACTTTGCCTGCAGGATTATGCCCATGGGCCGGATTTTTTGCCGACGGTTGTCGTGCGCGACGGCGGGAGCTCGGTCGGCGCACCACTTTATCCGGTTAAAAAAGGAGCACCGGGATGATTTGGCGGTGTGGCAGCGATTTTTGGAGACTTACAATGGTAGATCTCTGATTCAAAAAGAAATATTGAATGATTTTGATTGTGAAATCTATACGGACGCGACAGGTGGCGTTGGTTACGGGGCTTTTTGTAAGGGGGGTTGGAGCGTTGGTAGCTGGCCGGATTGGTGGCGGCAGAGAGGCTTCACGAAAAATCTGGCTTTGTTGGAGTTGTTCCCCATTGTCGTGGCGGTATTAATATGGGGTGAAATGTTTGAGAACCAAAGAGTTAGGTTTCACTGTGACAATATGAGTGTGGTGTCAGTAATCAACACTTTGTCCGCCTCTTCCCCCCCGGTTGTTAAGCTCATGAGAGAATTCGTTTTGCGGTGTCTGGCATTGAATGCGTGGATTTCGGCTGTGCATGTGCCGGGAGTGCAAAATTCTATAGCGGATGCTTTGTCTCGTTTACAGTGGGAGCGGTTTCGGGAGCTGGCACCAGGCGCGGAGATTTCCGGAACGGAATGCCCTTCTCACTTGTGGCGGATTGTTACGGAGGAGCAGGAAGGTTAATTCGGGAGTCTGTTAAAAGCCAGACTTTGGCGTCGTACGAGGCATCATGGAAAATATGGCGGAGTTGGGAGTCCCATTGGGGAGGTTTGGGGTCTGTAGAGGAGAAGACGTCGGGGGTTTTGTTTTTGGTTGGTAGGGCAGAGGAACTGCGGTGGTCTGTTTCAAGGGTTAACAAATTTATGGCTGGGCTTGCTTTCGGCTTTAAGTTGGAGGGTTCGGTGGATGTGACGAAGGATTTTCGGGTCAAGCAGGCTCTCAAAGGTTTTCGGAGGTGTAACCGGGTTTTTGATAGGCGTCGACCAATCTCTTTTAGTATTTTGGAACGATTAGGTGGAGTCCTGGAGGTGGTTTGCTGTTCTACTTTTGAGTCGGCATTGTTCAAATTAGCTTTTTCTCTGGCGTTCTTTGGGGGCGATGAGGTTGGGTGAACTAGTGTCGCTCAGTAGGGGCAGGGCAGGTGGCCTGCTTGCGGAGGATGTTGAATTGGGGTCGTCAGGTGTTTCTTTTTGGATTCGGCGTTCGAAAACTGATCAGCTCGGGAAAAGGAAGCGTGTGATGTTGGGGAGCGTGGGTTGGTGCGTTGATGTGCCCAAAAAGCGGTTTGGAATTGTATTGGAGTTTGTGGCCGGGTCGGGTCGGCCCATTGTTGTGCCACGAAGACGGGGCGTTCTTGTCTCGTTTTCAGTTTATTGCGCTGCTAAAAAGGAGTTTGGGAGAGTTGGGCCTTCCACCAGGCATGTATGGATCACATTCCTTTAGGATTGGGGCAGCATCTGAGGCAGATAGCCTTGGAATGGGGGAGGCCGCGATTAAGCGGATTGGTCGTTGGAGTTCGGGCTGCTACCGAACATATGTACGTCATTGATTGGAGCGGCATGGCTCGGACTGGGGGGATTTAACGATGTTGTTGTGGTTATGTATTTCAGGTCGGCAACCCTACTTGACTTGGATTCTTGGACACTTGTTCGTTCATTGGGGTGCGCTTCGGGCAGACGTGAGGCCGGATGGCAGGCAGCTTGGTTTTAACAGGGACCTGGTTATCATTCGTTGGTTGGGTTTTCGGGGGATGGTGTGGAGCAGGGCGTTACCTGAGTTTGCCAAGTTTGCTCGTTTGGATAAAGCGCCCGACATCTTGGTGGTGCATTTGGGAGGGAATGATTTAGGCGTTAGACCTGTTAGGGAGTTGATCAGGGATATCCGGTTTGACTTCCTTCGGTTGTGGTCATCTTTTCCTGGGGTCGTTACTGTATGGTCGGATATCGTCCCAAGGCTGACATGGAGAGCTGCCCGATCTGTGAAGGGTATCAATAGGGCTAGGGTGAAGTTGAATAGGGCTGTGTCGAGTTTTGTTTCAAGGAATGGGGGTATAAGCGTGCGACATTTCGAATTGGAAGCTGGGGTGGGTAATTTTTGGAGAAATGATGGGGTTCATTTGAATGAGATAGGGATGGATTTGTGGTCAGTTGCAATGCAAGAAGGAATTGAGAGGGCTGTGGCGGTGTTGGGGCACTCACGAGCCTGAGGTGGTCAGGGCTGTTCGTGTGTGGCGGGGGTGGGGTTCTTGGAGTTGACGCTGATTCAGCGTAAAAAGGAATTTTGGGTAAAATTCTGGACAGTTAAATTCTGTGGGTGATCTGGCATTTTGGTTACGGGCTCTGGACGGGGGTTTTACCCTGGGAGCTGTTTGGTGGTTGGCCTTCCCGGAACGGGATTTATGGTGCCCTCGAGCTGGTGGTGTACGGCTGGGGGTAACTTGGCGGTTGGAGTTATCATTGGACAATTTTTGCCAAAATATTTTAAGCCAGATTTTATGGGCTCCAAGAACCCTCCCCTTCATGTCATTACATATGACATATTAATATTTAATATTTAATGTTAAACATGGTTATGTTTTGTTTGTTAATGAACTGGCCGCTGTGGCCAAAATTATCCAAAAATATTATTTTGTGTAGTGTTGTTATTTTAAAGGTAAATTGGTGTTGCCTACCAGTTAGGGTGGGCATAAGATGGTTTCTCGGTAAGAAAAAAACCCATATTGGCCGTACGCGGTCATGGTTTAACCACGCCTCAACACTGATTAGCAGCTTACTGTCAATATACAATGCACACAGAATGCTGCCACTTACTCCTGTAGACGAGGGCAGTTTTCTAAGATCTCCTCCATACTATATCTAAAAACTCTGACTGTATTGATTGTATCACAACTGCTGCTCCCAGTAAACTAAGTGATACATCTCTGGAATCAGGGTCTCTTTTCCTACATGATGCTACTCACAGATGAGGGAGAAAAAACCTGCTGACAGATTCCCTTTAAGTGGTCTATCCAGGTTTCCAATAACAAGGCTGCCTTAGTTCAAAAACACTTCTACTCCTGTGTGTAGGTTGTGTGCGGTACTACAGCTCAGCTCAATTGAAATAAAAAATGCTGAGCTGCAATACTATACAAAACCAGAAGATAGGGAAGAAATGAGGCCAGATTTTTCTAATCTAAGACAAATCCCTTTTATCCCTTCCCACAATAGGATGTGAATTAATGTCCTGGGAAGGGATTTTCATGGGTGGAGAGAGCTGCATTTTAATGGAACGAGAGCATTATTCTTCTTTGGCGGACCAATAGGATACCACGGCACTCTGGGCCCTGCTGAAGGCCCTTGTCACTGCCATCTTTGTACTGCTGCTGTGTGGGCTTCAATGGAGACAGCAAGGGATTCTGTTGGATTAGCAGAATAATAAATTTTGTCAAAAACTTTGTGTGATTATTTCATTAAAATAATTTTTAGTTAATGTGTGTGTCTTTTTTTAACACTTTACTACTATAGGATTAATAATGGAGAGGTGTCTATTGACACCTCTCCATTAGAGATGAGCGACTTTGCCTTTTTTCGGGTCGAGTCGGGTTTCATGAAACCCGACTTTCTCAAAAGTCGGGTCGAACAAAATTGGCCGATTATCGTGAAAAGTCGAAGGCCGACTGAAACACGAAACCCAATGCAAGTCAATGGGGAAGCAAAGTCGGCAGGGAGTGGAGGACAGGAAATACACCTACAGTGCCCATTTGAATGGGAAAAAACATGAATTTTTATTACTGAAGCTTGTCAACCTTAATTTACTTCATAATAATAGTTACGCACTGAAAACTGGGGGTTATTTGGCTAAAGTTGTGGAGGGGTAGGGCTGGCTCCAGGTTTTCGTGGGCCCTGGGCCAAAGAGTGCCCCTTTAACACATACCACAACTCATGATGTTCCGATACGGTAGAGAAATAGCGGTATAGTACAATGAAAAATACTTCACTTTTTACATCTCGTGACTGATATCGATTTTAAATTCTCCAAGAGCTCCAAAAACGGACAGTATATTACTCCATACAGTATTATGCGCTATTCCGAGTAATGAGGCCCATATATTTCTCCAAACAGAATCATTGGTCCCATATAATGTTTGAAACAGTATATGATGAGCTCCACATAATGCTACAGTATATGTTGGTCCCCATGGATGAAGCTCCACTGTCTTATGGGCCCAAATAATGCTCCATATATAATGGGCCACATTTCTAATGCTCCAGTGTATAATGGGCCCTGTAAATGCTGCTCCAGTGTCTGATGTCCACCTTTGGAATGCTCCAGTGTATGGTGGGGGGCCTACATCATTCTCCAGAGTATAGTGCTGCACAAAAATTGCTGTCCCAACATTGAAAACAATTAAATAAGTCTCTTCGCTAGGGAATCCCTGTACTAGTCTGGACTCCTCATCGTCCCCATCTTCCATCTCACTGCACTTGGCTGTTTAAGCAGAGGGCGTACAGACGTGATGTCGTTGCGCTCTCTGATCAGAATATCACTGTCAGGACACGCGGAAGACGTCATGGCGGTGGAGCAGGGAGAGGTAAGTATTTCAACTTTGCAAGTGCTGTGATCCGGAGCAAGCAGGGGGGGTCCACTCGGTGACGGCACTGGCACAGGGCCCCTCATAGTACGGCGGTGTGTGGCAGTGTGTCTGACGTCGGGTGGGGGTGGGGGTGGGGGTGGGCCCTCCCCCCTCCCCTCCCATCGGCAGAGACACTTTTGCATACTATGAGGGGCCCTGTGCCAGGGCCATCACCCATGAGTATGCCCCCCACCTGCTCAAGGAACCTGCACTTTCATCTGCACCTTCCTCTTTGTCACCTTGTAAGGTGGTATAGTATGCTGGAAAGGGAACCTGAGTTTCCTCAGGGTCAGATTCTGGCTGTGTAGAGTGTGAGGGGAATGTAGTTGTCTGGTTCAATGTACAAGCAGAATCATCTAGCAGTGGCTGGGCATCAGTGCACTTGTGGCATCCCCAGGAGTACGGTCGCCACAGTGTCATTACCTTCCTCCTAGGGAGTGTGATGTCATGCTTGGGAGCAACAAAGGATCTCTCTAGCAGTTCAACCAACACACAGCACATTTCCCACTCCAAGCCAGCAGGGAGACCTCTGAACCTGACTGCTGAGGAGCTGCTCTCTGTGGTCGGGAGGAGGTAAGTTAGGGCACTGTGAAGGGAAGGGGAAGTGTGTGGACGTGAGAAGGGGAGCTGGAGGATGAGCAGAGTTAAGGCTCACTCCTAGCTGGAGCGCATGGTCCAGATTCCGGTCTCTGAGTTTGTAGGGACACTGATGTTCCTGCAGCAGAAACCGGAGGAAGTAGCAGCTGTAAATGCTCTGTACCCAACTAAGGCTCGGAGGCCCAAGCATCAACGTGTGGGAGCCAGAAGGAAAAGGCTACGGCTGCCTGCCATACCAGAAAATTCCACAAGAAAGTCAACAGGGGGAACTTCATTGAACTCAGCACTGCGAGTACCTCAGATAAGCGCTAGAACGGAGGCCACACTACCTATCTGCAGAGAGAGAATTCGAAATTGGCTTCCAGGCTGACCAACTCCTTCTCCATCTGTACTCTGGGTCCTGGACGGCACTTACCAAGTACAGGTAAAGGAACTGCACGACTGTGTCTGTCATCTTTCTCCTGAGCCTGGCGCACAGCTCTGCTACATCCTACACTGCACACCATCTACCAACTCTTTCATCTGCCCTGCGACTACGGCCCTACCTGTGCAGGGCTTCTACATCTTAGCTGCACCACAACATCTGTCCCAGAGAAGTGACACTGCAGCGCTGGTCAATCTAATCAGAAACCACAGGTAATTCACTCCTTTGCATGGACGCCCAGGGCCACGGAACAGGTCACCACCACCGTCACACATCCCTGTGAGACACCGGCCCGGTACCGATTAACCCCACTGCCCTGGCTGGCCACCCACACTCCATGTCTGATTCATCTTGGACTTGGGAATTCACGATTTGACTTGATAACCCAGGCACGGTATGATAGAAAGAGCTACATGGACTAATGTGAAGTGTGGCCTGCTGCATCATTCACTTTTTGTGGGGGTGAAGGACACAAGGAAAGGGGTTCTTCCCGACCAGGAGCCAGCACTTGATGACTCAGTGCTTGCATTTTTTGAAACTTCAGAAGAGGAGGGCATATTTGCTGGAGTCTGTTTCGCAAATGTAAGCCAAAACCAGTTCCTCATGCTCCGCCTTTAAAAGCGGTTAATCTACTACCAGAAAAGGTAGCCTTCCAGGCGTTCCAGAGCCAGACCATGAAGCAGGCTCAACACCTCCTGCCTTAGCTGCTATTGTGCTTTTGCCACTACCAGCAGATGCACCACCACCATCAGCATCAGCTGGCCCCCCCACGCCCATGTCCGCGGCCTCTTCCACCAAACTTCAAAATTTTGCAAAAAATAGACCCAAAATAACATCAGATATATGGCACTGTATCAGAAGCGTACAGCTCTATTCAGTCAAAGGATAATTGTCAATCTCCCTATATATTCCATCAGTCACACAGAGACGCTCACAGGCTCAGTATGGATTAGACAAGAATATAAAAATTAGACAAAGTGTACAGTATCATCAGATAGCAGGTATATATAGTATAGTTTAAACATTCTAAATCTCCGTAGATATTTGAGGAGGCACACACAGACACTCTCAGGCTCGGTATTGGATTACAACACAATCTAAAAAGCCGTAAAACGGTAATGGATCTCAAGCGTACAGCTGTACACAGTGTAGGTGTCATTGTCAATTTCAGTATTTATTTCCACAGTCAGAAAATAACTCTCACTTGGTCAGTTTGGATTAGACCAGAATATAAAAAGCAGTAAATGGGTAATGTATCCCAAGCGTAGAGCTGTATACAGTGTTGGGGTAATTTTTAAATGTACATCTAAATTGCAGGAGTAACCCATAGACACTCACATGCTCAGGATGGATCACACCACAATATAACAAGAAGATCCGCAAGAAATAATCACACATGTGGGACAATTTTCCAGGTGTCAATGATACACTTAGAGTGTTGGTTGGAGGAGGACTTCCTGGCAGAAAGGGATCAGTATCACCAGATACCAGGTATATATAGCATAGTTTAAACATTAACAATGTACTTCTATATATCAGGAGTAGTGTTGAGCCACCCCGCTAGTGTTTTGGTTCGTCGTACAGGAGGCAAGTTCATCGAATGTTCGTCGAACGTTCGAAGAACACCATCGAACCCCATTGAAAACAGTGGCAGGCAAACACAAACACATGCAAAACACATAGAAATCAATTACAAAACACCTTTAAAGGAGTCTCAAAGCAGACAAAATGCTCAGAAGTAGAGTTGAGCGACTTTTGGTTTTTTAGGGTCGAGTTTCATTTCGTGAAACCCGACTTTTCCAAAAGTCGGGTCGAGCAAGATCGGCCGATTATAGGGAAAAGTCGGGGTCGTCCCGAAACACGAAACCCAATGTAAGTCAATGGGGAATAAAAGTCGGCAGTGAGAGGAGGACAGGAAACACACCTACAGTGCCCATTTGAATGCGAAAAGCATCAATTCTTCTTTCTTAAGCTTGTCAACCTTAATTAACTTCATAATTCAAGTTACGCACTGAAAAATGGGGGTTATTTGGCTAAAGTTGTGGGGGGGTAGGGCTGGCTCCAGGTTTTCATGTGCCCTGGGCGAAAGAGCGCCCCTTTAACACATACCACAACTCATCATGCTCCGATACGGCAGAGAAATAGCGGTATAGTACAATGAAAAATACTTCACTTTTTACATCTCATGACGAGGCCCATCTATTTCTCCATACAGAATCATTGGTCCCATATAATGTTTAAAACAGTATATGATGAGCTCCACATAATGCTACAGTATATGTTGGTCCCCATGGATGAAGCTCCACTGTCTTATGGGCCCAAATAATGCTCCAAACATAATGGGCCCCATTTCTAATGCTCTAGTGTATAATGGGCCCTGTAAATGCTGCTCCAGTGTCTGATGTCCACCTTTGGAATGTTCCAGTGTATGGTGGGCCCCATCTATCATTCTCCAGAGTATAGTGCTCCCCAAAAATTGCTGTCCCAACATTGAAAACAATCAAATAAGTCTCCTCGCTAGGGAATCCCTGTACTAGTCTGGACTCCTCGTCGTCCCTATCTTCCATCTCACTGCACAGTATTTCAACCTTGCAAGTGCTGTGATCCTGAGCAAGCAGGGGGGGCCCACTCGTTGGCGACGGCACTGGCACAGGGCCCCTGATAGTATGGTGGTGTGTCTGATGGCGGGTGGGCCGAACCTGCACTTTCATCTGCAGCTTCCTCTTTGTCACCGTGTAAGATGGAACTGTATATGGGAAGGGTAACCTGAGTTTCATCAGGGTCAGATTCAGGCCGTGCAGCATGCGAGGGGAATGTAGAGGTCTGGGTCAATGTACCAGCAGATTCATCGAGCAGTGGCTGGGCATCAGTGCACTTGTGTCGCCCCCAGGAGTACGGTCGCCACAGTGGCATTACCTTCCTCCTAGGGAGTGTGATGTCATGCTTGGGAGCAACGAAGGATCTCTCTAGCAGGTTAACTGATTGGGCGGCGTTATTCCCACGAGTCATGACCCTCCAAACAGCGTTCATGAAGGCAAAGTGTTTGTTTTACGTGGGCAGTATGGTTGCAAAGCTAAACCTTAAAGGAATGTCCAGAAGGGCACCACCAGGAGTGGAGCCTACGGTTAAATTTGACTCCACCTGGGAAACCTCAACCATGCCAGCTACAGAAAAGATGCACACATTGCAAGCTTAATTCCGTTAACGAACGAGACTCCGTCATGCCCCGCGGTCCGAGTCCGGCTTACAAGAGGGACACGTGAGGCTCTGGCACATGAGATTGGCCAATAACTGGTGTGTCATGCCCTTACATGTCCGTGGCTGCATGTGCGCTACACTGAAAAGGCCAGCGTTTGTCGCTTACAGGTGCAGATAACCCACTGAACAACGTTAGTGATGGGGATCACTGATTACAATTATTACCCGCGAACGATGATTTCCCAGTAAGTGCAGGTCAACCGCAATTCCGGAATTAGGCCTAACCGTCATTCCTGAAAAAATGAAAAACTTACGTATGCAAACCACAGGTGCTGTAGCTTGCATAACTGCTCGCCAGCCGTTCTCACGCCCAGTATGGATTACACGTGATTGCACAAAGGTGAGAAAGGGTACCGTATCCCCGGATAACATGTATGGATAGCATACACATTCAAAATATATGTCTATACATCAGGAGGCAGGCTCAGACGGTGTTAGGCCCAGTATGGATTGCACGTGATTGCACAAAGGTGAGAAAGGGTACTGTATCCCCGGATAACATGTATGGATAGCGTACACATTCAAAATATATGTCTATACATCAGGAGGCAGGCTCAGACGGTGTCAGGCACAGTATGGATTTGACGGCCCAGACTACACAGCGAAGGAGCAGGGAGAGGTAAAGATTGCAAATCCGGGGGGCCCACTCGTGGGCGTCGGTACTGGCACTGAGCCCCTCATAGTACGGCGGTGTGTCTGACGGCGGGTGTGCACCACCACCGTCAGAGACACTTGATTGCACTATGAGGGACCCTGTGCCAGTGCCTGCGCCCAAGAGTCGGCCTACCCACCTGTCCAGGGCAACGGCACTCGCACGGTGTCGTGCGCTAGGTGGTGACCCCGGCCATGGGGGGGGAGGCAGCACAATTAGGGAGTTTTAGAAAGTGGCATATGTTGATGTTGGACATTCAGCTGATGCAAAAGGCGAAATAGGTCAAGTCCCAGGAAGAGGTGGACCAAAGCAAGCCATTTTTCTGTCACCCTATGTGTCATCAGGGGAAGGTGGGACAAAATCCTTGGAAACCCATGCATGGTTCATTTTAATGAAGGTTAGATCATCCACATTTTGGGTTGACAGACGGGTCCTTTTTTCTGTCAGGACTGATCCAGCTGCACTGAAGACTCTTTCCGATAGCACACTTGCAGCTGGGCAAGCGAGCTCCTGTCAGGCATATTGTGCCAATTCAGGCCAGGTGTTCAGTTTAGCGGCCCAATAGTCAAAGGGGAATGACCTGTGTGGGAGAAAATCGATATGGGAGGAAAAGTAGTTTGTAACCATAGTTGACAACTGCTGTCTCCTGTCACTTTCCATCGATGCAGTATTACTAGTTGTTTGAGCGGTACTTGAAAAATCAGTCCACAACATTGTCATGAAACCCCTGTCTCCAACGCGACTTCTGCTGTGTGCACCATGAACACCTCTGCCAAGCTGCCCCCGGCCCGTACGGCTCGTGTGAGAACCATCACCGCTGCTGTGTGCTGGGAATGCCTCAAGCAACCGATTTACCAGAGTTGCTTGTTTATTAGCCAATATTAGGTCAAGGTTCTCTTGTGGCATGATGTTTTGTAATTTGCCTTTATAGCGTGGATCCAGGATGCTGGCAAACCAGTAGTCGTCATCGTTCATCATTTTGGCAATGCTGGGGTCACTTTTTAGGATCTGAAAGGCATAATCTGACATGTGGGCCAATGTTCCCGGTGTCAATGAAGCACTGCGAGTGCTGGTTGGAGGAGCACTTTCTGGCAAATCCACATCCCTCCAGTCACGCACAAACCCTGTACCAGACCTTGCCACGCCAACATTTTCACTTGCCCCATGAGATGCATCCTCCTCCCCTAAGTAATCATCCCCATCATCATCCTCCTCCTCCTCTTCTTCCTCCACCTCGTCCAGGAGAGGTCCCTGAGCAGAAAATGGCTGAATGTCATCAAGGATTCCCTCCTCCTCTTCCTCCTCATCAACACTGGCTGCAGACACCTGCTCCTTAAGGTGCGTCAAAGTTTGCATGAGCAGACGCATAAGTGGGATGCTCATGCTTAGGATGGCGTCGTCTGCGCTTACCAGCCGTGTGCATTCTTCAAAACACTGAAGGACTTTACAGAGGTCTTTCAGCTTCGACCACTGCACACCTGTCAACTCCATGTCTGCTCTCAAAGTGCCTGGCCATGTATCCTCCCACAAATGCATTATGGCCTGCCTCTGCTCGCACAGCCGCTCCACCATGTGCAGGGTGGAGTTCCACCTTGTTGCAATGTCGATAATGAGGCGGTGGTTGGGAAGGTGGAGCAATCGCAGCTTCTGCATACGAACGGAGTGTACAGGCGACCGGACGGATGTGCGCACACAGTCTTCGCACCTTCTGGAGCAGGGCTGTTAACTCCGGATAATTTTTGAGGAAGCACTGCACCACCAGGTTCAAGGTGTGAGCCAAGCAAGGTATGTGGCTGAGTTTTGAAAGGGCTATGGCTGCCACAAAATTACGGCCGTTATCACTAACTACCTTGCCTGACTCAAGATGTACACTGCCCAGCCATGACTCAGTTTGTCGCTTCAAGTACTCGGCCAGCACCTCGGCGGTGTGTCTGTCGCCCAAACACATCATCTGCAACACAGCCTGCTGACGCTTTCCACTAGCTGCTCGATAGGGGGACACCTCGTGTGCAACAGTGGCAGCTGCAGATGGAGAGCTCGTACGACTGCGCTCTGTGGACGAGCTTTCGCTTCTGGAGGAGGAGGAGGAGGGTCGAACACCTACAGCCAACTGTTTCCTATACCGTGGGCTAGGCAGCACTGTCCCACCACCGCTTTCCCCTGTGGACCCTGCATCCACCACATTAACCCAGTGCGCAGTGATGGACACGTAACGGCCCTGGCCATGCCGACTGGACCATGCATCAGTTGTGAGGTGCACCTTTCCACTCACTGACTGCTTGAGTGCATGGACAATGCTGTCTTTTACATGATGGTGGAGGGCTGGGATGGCTTTGCGAGAGAAGAAGTGGCGACTGGGTAGGTCATAGCGTGGTACTGCATAGGCCATGAGTTCGCGGAAAGCTGCGCTTTCCACCAACCGATAGGGCATCATCTCAAACGAGATTAGTTTGGCAATGTGGGCGTTCAAACCCAGTGTACACGGATGAGAGACTGAGTACTTTCTTGACCTACTCATAGTGTCTTGGAGGGTGAGCTGGACTTGAGAGCTGCATATGGTGGAAGTAGCGGTGGACAGGGCGGACTGAGAGAGGGTTGATGATGGTGATGGAGTTGGTGTTCTTTCTGATGGCCTAGATTCAGTATTTCGTTGATATAACAGTGGGATTCCCTGACTGCTGTGGCCTTGCAACGACACCTCAACATTTGCTGCTGTGCTAACCAGTGGGCTTACAGTGGGGGAAACAATGTAGCATTGCTGACTACCCTCTTTGTGATCAGTTGCACATGTGGCACTTGAGGTTTGGTGTTGTGTCCACGCTTGCAAGTGCATGGTGGTTAAATGTCTAAGCATGCAACTGGTATTCAAATTTTTTTCAGATTTTTCCCTCAGCTAAAGGTCTTTGCGCACTTGTTACAGATAACCTTGGCCTGATCATGAGGATTTTGTTCAAAAAAGTGCCACACTGCACTCTTCCTACTTTGGCAGACATTTTGCGGCCTAGCACGCTGTGATCTTTTGACCCTCTGGACAAGCTGTCCAGCAACTCTTTTGATTTTTGGAACTTGTCTTTGGAGTAAGCCTTATGGAGCCAGACGATGACGCAGGCTCAACACCTCCTGCATTCGGTCCTATTTTGCTCTTGCCACTACCATCAGATCCACCACCAACACCATCATTACCAGCTGCCAACCCCCGCCCAATTCCACGGCCTCTTCCACCAGCCTTCCTCATTTTTTGTAGAAATGTAGACAAAATCCAACAAACTATATAGTAATGTAAAACAAGGTACAAGGTGTCTATAGGACGGGAGATTTTGAATTTCTGCACACACTTGTGGACACTGGACACTTATGGATTGTGTGAGGCCCACTGAATATCACAGCGCTATGTCACAGGCTCGATGACACAGGTGTGAAAAAAGTGACTACAGGATAAGGGAGATTTTGAATTTCTGCACACACTAGTGGACACTGGACACTTTTGGATTGTGTGAGGCCCACTGAATATCAGAGCGCTATGTCACAGGCTCGATGGCACAGGTGTGAAAAAAGTGACTACAGGATAAGGGAGATTTTGAATTTCTGCACACACTAGTGGACACTGGACACTTTTGGATTGTGTGAGGCCCACTGAATATCAGAGCGCTATGTCACAGGCTCGATGGCACAGGTGTGAAAAAAGTGACTACAGGATAAGGGAGATTTTGAATTTCTGCACACACTAGTGGACACTGGACACTTTTGGATTGTGTGAGGCCCACTGAATATCAGAGCGCTATGTCACAGGCTCGATGGCACAGGTGTGAAAAAAGTGACTACAGGATCACAGAGATTTTGAATTTCTGCACACACTTGTGGACACTGGACACTTATGGATTGTGTGAGGCCCACTGAATATCAGAGCGCTATGTCACAGGCTCGGTGGCACAGGTGTGAAAAAAGTGACTACAGGATAAGGGAGATTTTGAATTTCTGCACACACTAGTGGACACTGGACACTTTTGGATTGTGTGAGGCCCACTGAATATCAGAGCACTATGTCACAGGCTCGATGGCACAGGTGTGAAAAAAGTGACTACAGGATCACAGAGATTTTGAATTTCTGCACACACTAGTGGACACTGGACACTTTTGGATTGTTTGAGGCCCACTGAATATCAGAGCGCTATGTCACAGGCTCGATAGCACAGGTGTGAAAAAAGTGACTACAGGATAAGGGAGATTTTGAATTTCTGCACACACTAGTGGACACTGGACACTTTTGGATTGTGGCACTTGAGGTTTGGTGTTGTGTCCACGCTTGCAAGTGCATGGTGGTTAAATGTCTAAGCATGCAACTGGTATTCAAATTTTTCAGATTTTTCCCTCAGCTAAAGGTCTTTGCGCACTTGTTACAGATAACCTTGGCCTGATCATGAGGATTTTGTTCAAAAAAGTGCCACACTGCACTCTTCCTACTTTGGCAGACATTTTGCGGCCTAGCATGCTGTGATCTTTTGACCCTCTGGACAAGCTGTCCAGCAACTCTTTTGATTTTTGGAACTTGTCTTTGGAGTGCTCCGGGCCTGCCAGATAACAGCTGTTGCGATGTCGATGTCTGCTGTGGATGCTCCTCATCTGAGCTATTGGAAGCAGCACCCTCTTCCCCCAATGGATGCCAATCTGGGTCAACAACTGGGTCATCCATCACCTCCTCTTCAATGTCATGTGCACCTTCCTCTGTGTCACCGTGTATGGTGGTATAGTGTGCGGGAAGGGGCACCTGAGTCTCATCAGGGTCAGAATCTGGCTCTGTACACTGCGAGGACAATGTAGTGCTCTGAGTGAATGTACCAGCAGAATTATCTATCAGCGGCTGTGCATCAGTGCACTCCATGTCAGATTCATCTTGGCCTGGGTAATTCACCATTTCACTTGATAATCCAGGCATGGTATGTGAAAACAGCTCCATGGAGTAATCAGTAGTATGGCCTGCGTCATCCTTCAATCTTGGTTGGGGTGAAGGACACAAGGAAAGGTGTGGTTCATGAACATGAGCCTCCAATGACGACTCAATGCTTTTACTTTTTACAACTTCAGAAGAGGAGGCGATAGAGCTGGAGGCTGAGTCAGCAATGTAAGACAAAACTTTTTCCTGATGCTCTGGCTTTAAAAGCGGTTTGCCAACTCCTAGAAAACTAAGCCTTCGAAGCCTTGTGGAGCCAGACGATGACGCAGGCTCAACACCTCCTGCATTCGGTCCTATTTTGCTCTTGCCACTACCATCAGATCCACCACCAACACAATCATTACCAGCTGCCAACCCCCGCCCAATTCCACGGCCTCTTCCACCAGCCTTCCTCATTTTTTGTAGAAATGTAGACAAAATCCAACAAACTATATAGTAATGTAAAACAAGGTACAAGGTGTCTATAGGACGGGAGATTTTGAATTTCTGCACACACTTGTGGACACTGGACACTTATGGATTGTGTGAGGCCCACTGAATATCACAGCGCTATGTCACAGGCTCGATGACACAGGTGTGAAAAAAGTGACTACAGGATAAGGGAGATTTTGAATTTCTGCACACACTAGTGGACACTGGACACTTTTGGATTGTGTGAGGCCCACTGAATATCAGAGCGCTATGTCACAGGCTCGATGGCACAGGTGTGAAAAAAGTGACTACAGGATAAGGGAGATTTTGAATTTCTGCACACACTAGTGGACACTGGACACTTTTGGATTGTGTGAGGCCCACTGAATATCAGAGCGCTATGTCACAGGCTCGATGGCACAGGTGTGAAAAAAGTGACTACAGGATCACAGAGATTTTGAATTTCTGCACACACTTGTGGACACTGGACACTTATGGATTGTGTGAGGCCCACTGAATATCAGAGCGCTATGTCACAGGCTCGGTGGCACAGGTGTGAAAAAAGTGACTACAGGATAAGGGAGATTTTGAATTTCTGCACACACTAGTGGACACTGGACACTTTTGGATTGTGGCACTTGAGGTTTGGTGTTGTGTCCACGCTTGCAAGTGCATGGTGGTTAAATGTCTAAGCATGCAACTGGTATTCAAATTTTTCAGATTTTTCCCTCAGCTAAAGGTCTTTGCGCACTTGTTACAGATAACCTTGGCCTGATCATGAGGATTTTGTTCAAAAAAGTGCCACACTGCACTCTTCCTACTTTGGCAGACATTTTGCGGCCTAGCATGCTGTGATCTTTTGACCCTCTGGACAAGCTGTCCAGCAACTCTTTTGATTTTTGGAACTTGTCTTTGGAGTGCTCCGGGCCTGCCAGATAACAGCTGTTGCGATGTCGATGTCTGCTGTGGATGCTCCTCATCTGAGCTATTGGAAGCAGCACCCTCTTCCCCCAATGGATGCCAATCTGGGTCAACAACTGGGTCATCCATCACCTCCTCTTCAATGTCATGTGCACCTTCCTCTGTGTCACCGTGTATGGTGGTATAGTGTGCGGGAAGGGGCACCTGAGTCTCATCAGGGTCAGAATCTGGCTCTGTACACTGCGAGGACAATGTAGTGCTCTGAGTGAATGTACCAGCAGAATTATCTATCAGCGGCTGTGCATCAGTGCACTCCATGTCAGATTCATCTTGGCCTGGGTAATTCACCATTTCACTTGATAATCCAGGCATGGTATGTGAAAACAGCTCCATGGAGTAATCAGTAGTATGGCCTGCGTCATCCTTCAATCTTGGTTGGGGTGAAGGACACAAGGAAAGGTGTGGTTCATGAACATGAGCCTCCAATGACGACTCAATGCTTTTACTTTTTACAACTTCAGAAGAGGAGGCGATAGAGCTGGAGGCTGAGTCAGCAATGTAAGACAAAACTTTTTCCTGATGCTCTGGCTTTAAAAGCGGTTTGCCAACTCCTAGAAAACTAAGCCTTCGAAGCCTTGTGGAGCCAGACGATGACGCAGGCTCAACACCTCCTGCATTCGGTCCTATTTTGCTCTTGCCACTACCATCAGATCCACCACCAACACAATCATTACCAGCTGCCAACCCCCGCCCAATTCCACGGCCTCTTCCACCAGCCTTCCTCATTTTTTGTAGAAATGTAGACAAAATCCAACAAACTATATAGTAATGTAAAACAAGGTACAAGGTGTCTATAGGACGGGAGATTTTGAATTTCTGCACACACTTGTGGACACTGGACACTTATGGATTGTGTGAGGCCCACTGAATATCACAGCGCTATGTCACAGGCTCGATGACACAGGTGTGAAAAAAGTGACTACAGGATAAGGGAGATTTTGAATTTCTGCACACACTAGTGGACACTGGACACTTTTGGATTGTGTGAGGCCCACTGAATATCAGAGCGCTATGTCACAGGCTCGATGGCACAGGTGTGAAAAAAGTGACTACAGGATAAGGGAGATTTTGAATTTCTGCACACACTAGTGGACACTGGACACTTTTGGATTGTGTGAGGCCCACTGAATATCAGAGCGCTATGTCACAGGCTCGATGGCACAGGTGTGAAAAAAGTGACTACAGGATCACAGAGATTTTGAATTTCTGCACACACTTGTGGACACTGGACACTTATGGATTGTGTGAGGCCCACTGAATATCAGAGCGCTATGTCACAGGCTCGGTGGCACAGGTGTGAAAAAAGTGACTACAGGATCACAGAGATTTTGAATTTCTGCACACACTAGTGGACACTGGACACTTTAGGATTGTTTGAGGCCCACTGAATATCAGAGCGCTATGTCACAGGCTCGATAGCACAGGTGTGAAAAAAGTGACTACAGGATAAGGGAGATTTTGAATTTCTGCACACACTAGTGGACACTGGACACTTTTGGATTGTGTGAGGCCCACTGAATATCAGAGCGCTATGTCACAGGCTCGATGGCACAGGTGTGAGAAAAGTGACTACAGGATAAGGGAGATTTTGAATTTCTGCACACACTAGTGGACACTTTTGGATTGTGTGAGGCCCACTGAATATCAGAGCGCTATGTCACAGGCTCGATGGCACAGGTGTGAAAAAAGTGACTACAGGATCACAGAGAATTTGAATTTCTGCACACACTTGTGGACACTGGACACTTATGGATTGTGTGAGGCCCACTGAATATCACAGCGCTATGTCACAGGCTCGATGGCACAGGTGTGAAAAAAGTGACTACAGGATAAGGGAGATTTTGAATTTCTGCACACACTAGTGGACACTGGACACTTTTGGATTGTGTGAGGCCCACTGAATATCAGAGCGCTATGTCACAGGCAGAAATTGGCTAGTGTATCACAAACTACAAGGTGTATTTAGAATTGGGCAGAATAAGAATCTCCCTAGAGTGTAGGTCTGTAAGAATGGAACAAGTCCTCCACTTATCCTTCCACAGTGACACACAGATAGCTTCACTGTGGCCGTGATAACAGCCGTTACACGATACTGAGAGGAGCGTGCACGTACACGGCTGTCCGGTGTACATAAAATTGTCAAGCTCCGTGTTTTTTAAGTATACGGACTGACACACGCTGTCTCTCTATAGTTTTGAATGTGATCAAACAGCAAATATATTTAACTGTTTGAAAGCTAGACAAAACTAGTAGGTGCAGGTCTGTAAGAACGGAACATGTCCTCGACTTATTCTCACAGAGTGACACACAGATAGCTTCACTGTGGCTGTGATAACAGCCGTTACACGGTACTGTGTGAGGAGCGTACACCGCTGTATGGTGTGAAAAAATGCACGCTCAGTACCTCAGCAGGACAAAAAAAAAATTGGGATTGCTTTTAAAAAAGCAGTTTTCAGAGCAGTGGGTAAACAGCAATGCAGCTGTCAGGAAGCCTTAGAAGGCAGCCTAACAACCAACACCGCTGATCCACCACAATATAGCCTCCCCTTGCACTGCACACACAGTGACTGGTGTGTTGTACAGGCAAAATTGCTAGCAGCAGAAGCAGTTTTTTTTTCTTCTTCCCTGCCTAACGCTCTCCCTACAGAATCAGCAGCAGCAACCTCTCCCTATGCTAAGATCGGCAGAAGTAAGATGGCGGTCGGCGTGCACGCCCTTTTATAACCCCTGTGACCCCCACCAAAGCAAGCCAATCACTTGCATGCCCTTCTGAAAGATGGTGGTGACCCCTGCCTATGTCATCACCTTGCCCACAGTGTCCATGGATCCTGATTGGCTGAAAAAGAGCGCAAAACAAACTTTTGAAACGCGACTTTGGCGCGTAAGTCGCCGACCTCGTGGCCGACCTCATCCTAGGGTCGGGTTTCGTTTCATGAAACCCGACTTTGCCAAAAGTCGGCGACTTTTGAAATTTTTCGACCCGTTTCGCTCAACTCTACTCAGAAGACAAAAATAACATATGGAAAAGGGCAACTACATTTAGAAAGAGGTGGAGGAGTAAATGGAGGAGGTGTAGGAGACACAGATATAGGCTTGTCATGCCCTTATGAAGTCAAGAAAGGCTGGAATAAAAATGTAAAATACAAACCAAAAAAAAAATAAAATTCTGAAATCGAACATGATCATACACCGTCGGACTTCCCACCAATAAATTATGGAAACTGCCGATGGGGCGGCGTTATTCCAACGAACCTCCAAACTGCGTCCATGAAGGCAAAGTGTTTGGTTAAGCTGAACCTTAAAGGAATGTCCAAAAGGGCACCACCAGGAGTGAAGCCTGTGGCTTAATTGGACTCCACCCTGGAAACCACAACCATACAAGCTACAGAAAAGATGGATAGATTGCAAGCTTTGTCGATTCTGTGTGTGGTGTGGTATATCCGTTTGTAGTTGTGCTAGCGATTTCTCAGATTTATTCCGTTAATGACCGAGACTCCGGCATGGCCCCGTGGTATGCGTCAAGCTTACTAGAGGGATACGCGAGGCTCTGGCACGCGAGATTGAGCAATAACAGGTCTATCATGCCCTTACATGTCCGGGGCTGCATGCGCGCTACACTGAAAGGACCAGCTTTTGTCGCTTACAGGTGCTGATAACTCGCTGAACACCGTTAGTGATGGGGATCTGGGATTCCAATTATTCCCCGCGAACGATGATTTCCCAGTAAGTGCAGGTCAACCGCAATTACGGAATTAGGCCTAACCGGCATTTCTGACAAAATGAAAAAATTACGCGTAAAATCCACAGGTGCTGTAGCTTGCTTAACAGCTCACCAGCCGTTCTCAGGCCCAGTATGGATTCGACAACATTGTAGAAAGTTGATAAAGGGTACAGTTTCACCGGATAACACGTATATATGTAGCATAGTTTACACATTAAAAACCTATGTCTATAGATAAGGAGGCAGGCTCAGACGGTCTCAGGCCCAGTATGGATTAGACGTGATTGGACAAAGGTGAGAAAGGAGAAAGGGTACAATATCACTGGACAGCAGGTATATATAGCATAGTTTAAACATTTAAAATCTCCATGTTCTCAGTATGGATTAGACAACAATCTAAAAAGTAGAAAAAAGGAAATGTTTTTGAAGCGTACACCAGTATACACTTTTGGTGGTATTTTTAAATCTTCATATATATTTCTGTCTCAGTAAGACAGTCCAGCCTCTCCTCAATAGGAAATGAGATGCATACAATTACTGACATAAAGTCTAGTGATTGCAGAAATCTAGGAATTAATAATCACGGGAAAAACTTCCGTCACAATTCTCAGAGGCGATGCTGACCCTCAATTAATTTGTGTGTGGAGACAACGAAAACATAACTTTGTGAAAAAAGTGTTGCTGTATCACAGTACCGTTGATCCCATCAGCATTACTCATCTCCATCAAATTTTGTCACAGGGAGAGATGTAAACATGTTGCTCACTGCCTATCATGATCTGTCACGTAACTTTGGAGTGCAAAAGACAGAAGCCACAGGCCTTAGGCGATTCTATGGGATTGGCATGAGAGGGCACATTTAAAAATGTACGCCGGAATGTCACACATCTATGAGTAGGAAAACTGTGAAAGCTGATGATAAACCACCACTGCATGTCATTGTGAGTTGACGTCCATTAGAAATGGAAGCCATTGATCATCTGAAGCTAGAGCCCGGCCAGCGGGACAGGGCATAGCTGCGTCTTAACCATCATCTATCAGTTCAACAAATTTGTAGTGGCGGGTCCCAGGGAAGGATTTGACTGCTCAGACTACACAGCGGAGGAGCAGGGAGAGGTAAACATTGCAAATGCTGTGGCCCTGCCCAAGCAAGGGGGGCACACTCGTTGTGTCGGTACTGGCACTGGGCCCCTCATAGTACGGCGGTGTGTCTGATGGCGAGTGTGCACCCCCACCGCCAGAGACACTTGATTGTACTATGAGGGACCCTGTGCCAGTGCCCGCGCCAAAGAGTCGGCCTACCCACCTGTCCAGGGCAATGGCACTTGCATGGCTGTGTGCGCTAGGTGGTGACCACGGCCATGGGGGGGAGGCAGCCCAGTTAGGGAGGTTTACAAAATGGCATATGTTGATCTGGGACATTCAGCTGCTGCTAAAGGCGAAATTGGTCACGTCCCAGGAAGAGGAGGACCAAAGCAAGCCATTTTTCTGGCAACCTATGTGTCATCAGGGTAAGGTGGGACAAAATCCTTGGAAACCCATGCATGGTTCATTTTAATGAAGGTTAGATCATCCACATTTTGGGTCGACAGACGGGTCCTTTTTTCTGTCAGGATTGATCCAGCTGCACTGAAGACTCTTTCTGATAGCACACTTGCAGCAGGACAAGCGAGCTCCTGTCAGGCATATTGTGCCAATTCAGGCCAGGTGTCCAGTTTAGCGGCCCAATAGTCAAATGGGAATGACCTGTGAGGGAGAACATCGATATGGGACGAGAAGTAGTTTGAAACCATAGTTGACAACTGCTGTCTCCTGTCACTTTAAATCGATGCAGTATTACCAGTCGTGTGAGCGGGACTTGAAAAATCAGTCCACAACATGGTCATGAAACCCCTGTCTCCAATGCGACTTTTGATGTGTGCACCACGAACACCTCTTCCAAGCTGCCCCCGGCCTCTATGGCTCGTGTGAGAACCATCACCACTGCTGTGTGCTGGGAATGCCTCAACCAACCGGTTTACCAGAGTTGCTTGATTGTTAGCCAATATTAGGTCAAGGTTCTCCTGTGGCATTATGTTTTGGAATTTGCCTTTATTGCGTGGATCCAGGATGCTGGTCAACCAGTAATCGTCATTGTTCATCATTTTGGCAATGCAGGGGTCCCTTTTTAGGATCTGCAAGGCATAATCTGACATGTGGGCCAATGTTCCCGGTGTCAATGATGCACTGCGTGTGCTGGGTGGAGGAGCACTTTCTGGCAAATCCACATCCCTCCAGTCACGCACAAACCCTGTACCAGACCTTGCCACGCCAACATTTTCTCATGCCCCACGAGAAGCATCCTCCTCCCCTAAATAATCATCCCCATCATCATCCTCCTCCTCTTCCTCTTCTTCCTCGTCCAGGAGAGGTCCCGGAGCAGACAATGGCTGACTGTCATCAAGGCTTCCCTCCTCCTCTTTCTCCACATCTACCTCGGCTGCAGACGCCTGCTCCTTAATGTGCGTCTAAGTTTGCACGAGCAGACGCATAAGTGGGATGCTCATGCTTTTGATGGCATCGTCTGCGCTTACCAGCCGTGTGCATTCCTCAAAACACTGTAGGACTTTACAGAGGTCTTTCAGCTTCGACCACTGCACACCTGTCAACTCCTTGTCTGCCCTCAAAGTGCCTGCCCGTGTATCCTCCCGGAAATGCATTACAGCCTGCCTCTGTTCGCACAGCCGCTCAATCATGTGCAGGGTGGAGTTCCACCTTGTTGCAACGTCGATAATTAGGCGGTGCTGGGGAAGGTGGAGCAATCGCTGCAGCTTCTGCATACGACTGCAGTGTACCGGCGACCGGCGGATGTGCGAGCACAGTCTTCGAACCTTATGGAGCAGGCCTGTTAACTCTGGATAATTATTGAGGAAGCACTGCACCACCAGGTTGAAGGTGTGAGCCAAGCAAGGTATGTGTCTGAGTTTTGAAAGGGCTATGGCTGCCACAAAATTCCGGCCGTTATCACTAACTACCTTGCCTGCCTCAAGATGTAGACTGCCCAGCCATGACTCAGTTTGTCGCTGAAAGTAGTCGGCCAGTACCTCCGCCGTGTGTCTGTCGCCAAAACCCATCATCTGCAACACAGCCTGCTGACGCTTTCCACTAGCTGATCGATAGGGGGACACCTCGTGTGCAACACTGGCAGCTGCGGATGGAGTGCTCGTGCGACTGCGCTCTGTGGACGAGCTTTTGCTTCTGGAGGAGGAGGGTCGAACGCCTACAGCCAACTGTTTCCTATACCGTGGGCTAGGCAGCACTGTCCCACCACCGCTGTCCCCTGTGGACCCTGCATTCACCACATTAACCCAGTGCGCAGTGATGGACACGTAACGGCCCTGGCCATGCCTACTGGACCATGCATCTGTTGTAAGGTGCACCTTTCCACTCACTGATTGCTTGAGTGCATGGACAATGCGGTCTTTCACATGAAGGTGGAGGGCTGGGATGGCTTTGCGAGAAAAGAAGTGGCGACTGGGTAGGTCATAGCGTGGTACTGTGTAGGCCATGACTTCGCGGAAAGCTGCGCTTTCAACCAACCGGTAGGGCATCATCTCTAACGAGATTAGTTTGGCAATGTGGGCGTTCAAAGCCAGTGTACGCGGATGAGAGGATGAGTACTTTCTTGTCCTACTCATAGTCTCTGGCAAGGTGAGATGGACTTGAGAGCTGCATATGGTGGAACTAGAGGTGGACAGGGCGGACTGAGAGAGGGTTGATGATGGTGATGGAGTTGGTGTTCTTTCTGATGGCCTAGATTCAGTCTTTTGTTGATATAACATTGTGATTCCCTGACTGCTTTGGCCTTGCGACGACACCTCAACATTTGCTGCTGGTGGTGTGCTAACCGGTGGGCTTACAGTGGGGGAAACAATGTTGCATTGCTGACTACCTTCTTTGGGAGCAGTTGCACATGTGGTATGTGAGGTTTGGTAGTCCGTCCACGCTTGCAAGTGCATGATGGTTAAATGTCTAAGCATGCAACTGGTATTAAAATTTCTCAGATTTTTCCCTCTGCTAAAGGTCTTTGCGCACTTCTTACAGATAACCTTTGCCTGATCATGAGGATTTTGTTCAAAAAAGTGCCACACTGCACTCTTCCATTTTGAGGCCTTGCACGCTGTGCTATTTTGACCGTCTGGCCAAGCTGTCCTGCAACTCTTTTGGCTTTTGTAACCCGTTTTTTGACTGCTCCGGGCCTACCAGATAACAGCTGTTGCGATGTCGATGCCTGCTGCGGATGCTCCTCCTCTTCTGAGCTATTGGCAGCGGCACCCTCTTCCCCCAATGGATGCCAATCTGGGTCAACAACTGGGTCATCCATCACCTCCTCTTCAATGTCATGTGTACCTTCCTCTGTGTCACCGTGTATGGGGGTATACTATGCGGGAAGGAGCATAGGACTCGTCTCAGACAATGTAGTGCTCTGAGTGAATGTACCAGCAGAATCATCTATCAGTGGCTGTGCATCAGTGCACTCCATGTCAGATTCATCTTGGACTGGGGAATTCACGATTTGACTTGATAACCCAGGCATGGTATGAGAAAAGAGCTCCATGGAGTAATCTGTAGTGTAGCCTGCCGCATCCTCACTTTTGGTAGGGGTGAAGGACACAAGGAAAGGTGTTGTTCCTGACCAGGAGCCTCCACTGATGACGCAGTGCTTTTATTTTTTGAAACTTCAGAAGAGGAGGCGATAGAGCTGGAGGCTGTGTCAGCAATGTAAGCCAAAACTTGTTCCTGAAGATCCGGCTTTAAAAGCGGTTTACCTACTCCCAGAAAAGGGAGCCTACGAGGCCTTGTGGAGCCAGACAATGACGCTGGCCCACCACCTCCTGCCTTAGGTGCTATTGTGCTTTTGCCACAACCAGCAGAAGCACCACCTCCACCACCACCATCAGGATCAGCTGGCAACCCCCGCCCACTTCCACGGCCTCTTCCACCATACTTCTTCATTTTTTTGAAAAAGGTACCCAAAATAACAACAGCTATATGGTACTGTAAAACAAGGTAAAGGGTCTATAGAGTATTGGTGAGAATCTGAATCTCACTGTAGATTGGAGGATGCCGAACTATTGTCTCAGGCCCAGTAGAGATTACACCGCAATGTGACATGCAGAAATTGGCTGGTGTATGAGAAGACAGAAGCTGTATATAGTATTGGTGAGAATTTGAATCTCACTGTAGATTGGAGGACGCTGAACTTTTGTCTCAGGCCAAGTAGAGATTACACCGCAATGTGACAGGCAGAAATTGGCTGGTGTATGAGAAGGCAGAAGCTGTATATAGTATTGGTGAGAATTTGAATCTCACTGTAGATTGGAGGACGCTGAACTATTGTCTCAGGCCCAGTAGAGATTACACCGCAATGTGACAGGCAGAAATTGGCTGGTGTATGAGAAGGCAGAAGCTGTATATAGTATTGGTGAGAATTTGAATCTCACTGTAGATTGGAGGACGCTGAACTATTGTCTCAGGCCCAGTAGAGATTACACCGCAATGTGACATGCAGAAATTGGCTGGTGCATGAGAAGACAGAAGCTGTATATAGTATTGGTGAGAATTTGAATCTCACTGTAGATTGGAGGACGCTGAACTTTTGTCTCAGGCCCAGTAGAGATTACACCGCAATGTGACAGGCAGAAATTGGCTTGTGTATGAGAAGGCAGAAGCTGTATATAGTATTGGTGAGAATTTGAAGCTCACTGTAGATTGGAGGATGCTGAACTATTGTCTCAGGCCCAGTAGAGATTACACCGCAATATGACAGGCAGAAATTGGCTGGTGTATGAGAAGGCAGAAGATGTATATAGTATTGGTGAGAATTTGAAGCTCACTGTAGATTGGAGGACGCTGAACTATTGTCTCAGGCCCAGGACAGATTACACCGCAATGTGACAGGCAGAAATTGCCTAGTGTATGACTAGCTACAAGGTGTATATAGAATTGGGCAGAATTGGAATCTCCCTAGAGTGTAGGTCTATAAGAACGGATAAACTCCTCGGCTTTTCCTTACAGAGTCACACACACATAGCTTCAATTTGGCCGTGATAACAGCCGCTACACGGTACTGTGTGAGGAGCATACACCGCTGTACGGTGTCTGAAAAAATGAATGCTCAGTAACTCACCAGGACAAAACAATAAAATTTGGATTGCTTTGAAAAAAGCAGTTTGCTCAGCAGTGTGAAAACAGCAATGCAGCTATCAGGGAGCCTTAAAAGGCAGCCTAATAACCAACAGAGCTGATGCACCAAAATATAGCCTCCCCTTGCACTGCACAGTAACTGGTGTGTTGTACAGGTAAAATCGCTAGCAGCATTAGTTTTTGGTATCTTCTTCCCTGCCTAACGCTCTCCCTACAAAATCAGCAGCAGCTCTCCCTCTTCTGAGATCAGCATAAGTAACATTGCGGTCGGCATGCACGCCCTTTTATACCCCCTGTGACACCACACAAAGCAAGCCAATCACTTGCATGCCCTTCACAAACATGGTAGTAACCGCTGCCTATGTCATCACGTTGCCCACAGTGTCCGTTCTTCCTGATTGGCTGAAAAAGGGAGCAAAAGCATCTTTTGAAACGCGACTTTGGTGCGATGGTCGCCAATAAATATATATACTAGCTGAAGAGCCCGGTGCTGCCCAGGCATATTAACTAACTACGGTTAGTTATAACAAATTCTAATGATTATATCTATATATATATATATATATATAGCTGAGTGTAGAGCCCCGCCCACTCCGCATAGCCACATTCACTATAATATCCCACATCATCCCGTCAGCCAGAGCCACGGGACTACTACCCCTAATATCTCACATCATCCCGTCAGCCAGAGCCACCGGACTACTACCCCTAATATCCCACATCGTCCTGTCAGCCAAAGCCACCGGACTACTACCCCTAATATTCCACATCATCCTGTCAGAGCCACTGGACTACTATCCCTAATATCCCACATCATCCTGTCAGCCAGGGCCACCAGACAACTACCACTAATATCCCACATCATCCCATCACAGACGCCAGACTACTCCCGCTAATATCCCACATCACCCTGTCAGCCAGAGCCACCAGACTACTACCACTAATATCCCACATCATTCCGTCAGTCAAAGCTACCGGACTATTACCACTAATATCCCACATCATCCCATCAGCCAGAGTCACCGGACTACTACCCCAATATCCCACATCATCCTGTCAGCCTGGGGTCAGAACCAGAGCACTGAGTGGAACGGTCCTAACTTCCATACCAGGGATCCCTTTAAGAGAGACTGGGATCAGACCCAGAGCGCTGAGTGGATTTGCTGTGACTTGCATACCAATGATCCCTTTAATAGAACCCTGGGGTCAGAATCAGAGCGTTGAGGGATTTGCCCTAACTTCCATACAAGAGTTCCCTTTAAGAGAGCCAGAGGTGGAAACCAAAGCACTGGATGGATTTTCCCTGACTTCCATACCGGAGATTTCTTTAAGAAAGGCCTGGGGTCAGTACCAAAGCGCAGAGTGGATTTGCCCTAACTTCCATACCAATGATCCCTTTAAGAGAACCTGGGATCAGAACCACAGAGCTGAGTGGAACGGTCCTAACTTCCATACCAGGGACCCCTTTAAGAGAGGCCTGGGGTCAAAACCAAAGCCCTGGATGGATTTGCTCTGACTTCCATACCAATGATCCCTTTAAGAGGGAAGATGTGCCTACGAGATGGAGGATGTGTGATGGGGATATGGGCAGGGAGGGGGGAGTCATTTCTGTCATGTGCTCTCTGCTCCTTTCAGGGGGCAGACAATGGCTGGGAGCTTATGCTCCCGAAGATGCTAGATTTCGCCCACGATGTCAGAGTCTGCTGAGGTGTTGTCAAGTGGGAAAACGTCCTCATAGCAACCAATCACAGCTCAGCTACTTTTAACCAGCTCTGGAGAAATGAGAGATGCTTAGTGATTGGTTGCAAGGAAAGCTGTTGTGAACTCCCTTGCTCGGATTTCTGAGCCGAAGCTCCCTCTGCTCCCTCTGGTGGTTACTGAGAGTAGTGGAGCTGGACAGGTGGATGGAGGTTCTCCAACTGACGATGATAATTGGGAATCTGGGATTGCTGGCTGGGAGCATATAATGGAGCTGGCTGCTCTTGAAGGTTTCTGGTGATTTTTCCTCAGTGTGCATTTGGAGCTCTTGTGTCCCCTGCCTAATCTGCATGTTCAGCTAAGTGATTCTTTTGCTAATCCTTTGCATCTAATCTGGATGTGTCTTTTTTTTTGCTTTTGTTTTGCTGCTAGGGTTCAGCGTGCTCCCTGCTGGGGGCAGCGCTGGGCCCTGCTTCATATGTTGCAGCTTGTTCAGTCCCCTGTTATGTTAGTATCTTTTTGCTTTGCTGCCAGTTTATACCAGAGTGCTGATCTAGTGGGGGTGAGATCGTGTGATCTCAGTTTTTTTGTATATCAGAAGTGTTGGACTTTTTCAGGGTTTTTCGCGTGATTGCAGACAGTATCTTTTCTGTCCTGTCCTGTTTAGACAGCTTGTGCCCCACCGTTTGCTCAGTCTGTTCTCTGCCTGTATTTGTGTCTCATCTTGTCTCACCGACAATATATGTTTGGGGGCTGTCTATTCCTTTGGAGATCTGCTCCGGGGCAGTTTAGATTTCATCTTTCTGTCTTTAGTCCTCCGGGTGTGACATAGCATCTAGGGCATCGTAGGAACGCTCCACGGCTACTGCTAGTTGCGCGGATAGGATCAGGGGTCTGCAGTCCGCTTAGCTACCAACCTCTCTGGTCTTCTGGTGGCTTAGCCTGTTCTCTGCCATCCTCCTAGGAGACCCATTCGTAACAGAAAACTGTTGCTCATAGCAACCAATCACAGCTCAGCCTCTTTTGAACAGCTCTGGTAAAGTGAAAGATGCATTGTGATCGGTTGGTGATACACACACACAAACATACATACATTCACTTTTATATAAAGAGATATGTGTGTCTCAATGACGTGTATATATATATATATATGTATATAAATATATATATAAATATATATATATATGTATTTTATGTGTATATATCTATTCTTTCTATTCTTTATTAAACATGTCGGTGTGATTTTACTGTATCGCAAAATGAATTGCCGGCTTTTGTTAAAGGACACCGGTGCGAATTTCTCTCAAGTCACACGTCTGGTCCATGTGTAATCTGTAGTTTTCTCGCCCCCATAGACTTGCATTGCCATATTACGGGCATAATACGCTGACAATCACAGCATGCTGCGATTTTCTCAGCCCGTATAATACAGCCGAGAAAAAATCGGCTGATGGGAGCCGCACCATAAATTAACATTGGTCCGAGTGGAATGCGTTGTTTTTGCGCATAGCATTCGTCCGTATTTCTCGCTAGTGTGACTCCAGCCTAACATGCTTGTCAGTTGTCAGGTCCCTGTACTTGTATCTGAGTCTGCTGCACCCGCCAGTGCTCACCTCAACAGCAGCAGAGCCAGCTGCACCCACCAGTGCTCACCGCAACGGCAGCAGAGCCAGTTGCACCCGCCAGTGCTCACTTCAAGGCAGCAGAGCCAGCTGCACCCGCCAATGCTCATCTCAACAGCAGCAGAGCCAGCTGTACCCGCCAGTGCTCACCTCAATGGCAGCTGAGCCAGCTTCACCCGTCAGTGCTCATTCATCCTTTAGACTGTCCAGTCTGCACCTGCGGTTCCAGTCATGTTCTCCGCCTGTCTGCATCTATTGGACATTTTCCCGGGCCATTCCAACTGACCACTCCTAGGGGTCAGCCGCAATTTACCCAAGGTCAGTCCTGGAGTAGCACCTGGATTACCTCCCTTGTCTCTCCATGGACTGTGGTGTTGTTAGCTGCTGCGTGTCCATGGTCGGATTGGGGGAGGCTCCTATTCATGCCCCTCCAGGCCTTACTTTTGCTTTGGCACAGTGCTTCCATCATCCAGCCCGTTACACCATTCATCAATTTAAAAATGTCAATTCAACCTACAAGAAGAGTCAACATAAAGATAAAAGTATATGCCTCCTGGCTTACTGAAAATAGATGTCTGTGTAAGGGGTTATAAAAAAAAACTGTCGTGTCCCAAACACATCCCTGTTCGGAATGTATATACTATTTATCGGTATGTATTTAATTGTTCTACAATGTTTCTGCTATATATACAGTATGTATATATGTTGTTGTGCAGATAGGAAAAGTGCAGTACCTCAATGTGGGCACTAGATGGGGGTACATTAGTGTACTGTATATATTTAGGAGGCGCCAACCATGGATAAGATAGAGGGTTTTCCCTTTTATTGGTAGTATGGTTACAGAGCCCAGACAGGGCAGATTACTCCGTAATGTTGGGAAGTGGGAAGCACAGCTGTCCAGGGCCAGGGGGCCAGAACTGCAGCAGAACCTACAAGCAGGTCGCTCAAATATGTGGCAGCTTACTACATGGCAGATTCCCTCATGTCTGAGGTGAAATGGATAAGGGAACTCCTGAACGTAGTGAAGCTGAACAGGGAGGACGCTGCGGTACCGGTCGAGATGGGATGACCCAGGTACAAACTAATGGACATAGGGAAGAGCACAGGGAAAGTGAAGGATATGGTCTGTGCAGAACTCTGTGTTGATGCTGCCTGTAACTGGACGTGCTGTGATTGAAACCAAGTAAAGTTCTACGCTTAAAGTTGGAATTGGACTCTTCTTTATGTGACAGATCAAAAGAAGAAGTGTCTCTGTGACTAAGGGATGCCTCAGAGAACCAGGCAAGTGAGACAGTGGGACTGTATATATGTGATGTGGGTGGTCAGGGCACGCTAAAGCAGACACCGATGTGGGCCGTGACTACGACCCTGGCTACCGCTCACATCTGCATAATTAAGATGAAGTCCTGTGGTGTCACATTGCTCTCAATCTTAAATGGCCAGACATGACAGTCCATCAACATGTCTTTAAGCCTGGGCCGGTTTTAAACAAAGTGGGGCCCTAAATTAAAATAAGGCCCCAATGCAAACATTTTGGTTGTATTTACTGTACATGCACTCAGTTCAGGACGTTCAATGAGTGTGATTGACAATATTGACGTTATTTGACTTTTGTTTCTAGACCTCTTTACACTGGCTAATGAACAATGATGGGGACAGAACACTAGTAGATCAATCTATCCCCATACAGTATCATGATATTGTAGTATGTGTGCTGACTGGGGGGTGGTCCCTTTTGGCTGCGGAACAGATGGGAGACAGACGCAGAAATCCGTTCAATCAGGTCCAAATTTTATTGGGTGTCCTCTTGACATCCACAGCAGATACAAATGCCTCTGCTCCCTGGCCTGAGTACCTGTCACCTTCCTTCTGCTTCTGTTCGAGAAGAACCCTGGGTTCCTTCACTGTGGCTGCGCTTCCCCCGTCTACTCACTCTTTGGTGTCCTGCCATCCTGTACCCCAGACCTCCGTTAGTCACTGCCGTCCCGTCCTGCAGCTGTCCTCCCAGGGCCACCCCCTTCTCCGCATAACCGTCTCTTTCTCTTCTGTCTTTCCTGAGCTTCTCCTTCCCCTGTCCTCTCCTGAGCTCTTCCCGCTTCTCTCTTACTTCTGGATGTCTGCCCTACCCCTGGGACTCTCCTTCCTTATATCTCCTCTTTCTGGAAATCCCCTTCTCAGTCCCGTATCTCCGCCCACCATGACTATGCGGTTTCCCTAGCCTAAGGCTTGCTGTTAAGTCCTTCTGTCTCTACTATGTTCCCATCTTGTGGCCAAAACCCGGTACTACACCATCTTTCACTAATTCCAGCTGTTGTCCCACACATGTACTGTACATACAAGTCAGAGTAAAGCATTGTATACATTATCTCTTTCACATTCCCCTCTTTTTCAGACAGGCCCATAGGTCAGTCCACCCCGTACAATATAAGCAGCAGGGCTGTCGAGTCGGAGTCAGTGTCCATTTTGGTGGAGTCAGTATCAAATGGACAGACTCTGACTCCTTAAATACATTATATAATTGGAGATGGACGGATACCTGGATGTTCACGTCCAGCGGGTTCGGACGAACAGTTACAAAAAGTTTGGGTTCAGGTACCAGAATAGTACCCGGACCCGAACACCATTCACTTGAATGCAGGGGCGAACATCCAGTGTTTGCCAAGCTGTTATGTGCATGACAGCACGACAAACACCGTTTCTCAACGACGGTGAAATAACCCCCCCGGTCAGAGAGTAATTGCAGTAATTGATGCCGAAGGAGCCCCAAGTATTGTGTGCATTTACTGAACATACATTTCAGTAGGCCGACATTTCAGATGTTGAAAATCACTTTTCAAGCTGGGGTTATAAAGTATTCTAATTTACTGAGATAATGACTTTTGGGTTTTCATTGGCTGTAAGCCATAACAATCAACATTAACAGAAATAAACACTTGAAATAGATCACTCTGGTTGTCATGACTCTATATAATATGAGTTTCACTTTTTGTATTGAAGAATTTAAATAAATTAACTTTTTGATGATATACTAACTTTGTGAGCTGCACCTGTATGTATGCACACACATACATATATAGCACACACTTATACACACACACAGCTCACACTTATACACAGCTCACTCTTATACACACGCACAGTGGCAAACACTTATGCATACATACATACATATACATGGCACACACTTATACACATACATACATGTACATGGCACACACAGACATGTACATGGCACACACATGTACACGGTACACAAATACATGAAAATGGCACACACTTATACACACACATGTACAAGGCACACACATACATACATACATACATTTACATGGCACACACATGTACATGGCACACACATACATACACGTACATGGCACATTGTTGTGAACACTTTTAACCTGGCTTCTGAGTCTGGGCTCCCTCTGGTGGTTGCCACTGGTAATGGAGCTGGTCTAGCTGACAGAAGTCAATCACCTGAGCTGGATGATTGGAGGTCACGTGTTACAGACTGGGGAGATTTAAGTGAACAACCTTCCCTCAGCTCTTGCTGGTGATTTGGTTTGCTTCCTGAGCATATTTTGAAGTCTGCTTGTCCCTGCTCCGTCCTGCATCTTTCAGATAAGTTATTTGTCTTCTTGATTCTTTTTTTGTATTGGATCCATTTTTGCTTGTCTCTTGATTTTTGTTTAGCTGGTGTGTGTTCAGCCTGGCTCCCTGATGGGACCTGTGCTGGACTCTGTTCCATATGCCACAGCGTATGTCAGTCTTTTTAGTAACCAGTTCCCACCAGAGTTCTGATTTAGTGGGGGAGATGTTGTGAACTCTCTTGATCTGACTTCTGAGTTGGGGCTCCCTCTGGTGGTTACAACGGGTAGTGGAGCTAGTCGTATTGACAGAAGTCTATCACCTGAAGATGATGATTGGAAGTCAGGGGTTACTGACTGGGAGGATTTCAGTGAGCAAGCTTCCTTCAGTTGCTGCTGGTGATTTGTTTGTCTTCCTGTGCATTGTGAAGTCTGCTTTTTCCCCTCCTTGGTCTTGCATCATTCAGATAAGTTATTTGTTTGCTGAATCTTTTGCATTTGATAAAGTTTTTGCCTTTCTCTGCTTTCTGCTTTGCTGTGTGGGTTCAGCATTATTCCCTGCTGGAATTTGTGATGGACCCTGCTCATATGTCACAGCTTATGTCATTCTGTTCAGTTTTACTAATCCCCTGTTATATTAGTATCTTTGCTTTGCTTCCAGTTCACACCAGAATGCTGATCTAGCAGGGGAGAGGTTGTGTGGCCTCGTGTTTTGTACAGTATATCAGACGTGTTAGATTTTTTAGGGTTTTTGCATGATTGCAGACAGTATCTTTTCTGTCCTGTCCTATCTAGACAGTTTGGGCCCCATCATTTGCTCACTCTATTTTCTGCCTGCGTTTGTGCCTCATCTTGTCTCACCGACAATATATGTTTGGGGGCTATCTATTCCTTTGGAGTTCTACTCCGGGGCAGCTTAGCTTTCCCCTTTCTTGCTCTAGGCGTAGTTAACTCTTTGACTGTGCCGAGGCGTCTAGGGCATCGTAGGCACGTCCCATGGCTAATGCTAGTTGTGTTGTTAGGTTTAGGAGTCTGCAATCCGCTAAGTTGCCAACCTTTCTGGTTTCTTGGTTGCTTAGCTAATTCTCCTGTAATCCTCCTCGGTGACCGAATCATAACAGGGAGAGGTCGTGTGGCCTCAGTATTTTTGCATATCAGACATGTTGGATTTTTCTTAGGGTTTTTTGCGTGCTTGCAGTCAGTATCCTTTTCTGTCCTGTTCTATCTAGACAGTTTGGGCTCCATCATTTACTTACTCTATTCTGTGCCTGTGTTTTGTGCTTCATCTTGTCTCACTGGCAATATATGTTCGGGGGCTATATATTCCTTTGGGGGTCTACTTGGTGCAGCAGATTTGGGATCCCAGGTGATAATGCGGGTAGCTCCGGACCACCAAGAGAATTGTAAACTGTTTTTTGCCTTGAAACCTAATTCCTCGGGTAAGTAGAGAAGGTTGGATTCTCGTCTGGCTAGACGGGGACTCCAGTACTTGGTCAAGTGGAAAGGTTATGGTCAGGAGGACAATTCTTGGGTCTTTGCTTCGGACATTCATGCCGAGAGATTGGTTCGTACATTTCACCGGGCCCATCCTGATCGGCCTGGTGGCGTGGGTGAGGTTTCGGTGACCCCCTCCTCCAGGGGGGGTACTGATGTGAACACTTTTAACCTGGCTTCTGAGTCTGGGCTCCCTCTGGTGGTTGCCGCTGGTAATGGAGCTGGTCTAGCTGACAGAAGTCAATCACCTGAGCTGGATGATTGGAGGTCACGTGTTACAGAATGGGGAGATTTAAGTGAACAACCTTCCCTCAGCTCTTGCTGGTGATTTGGTTTGCTTCCTGAGCATATTTTGAAGTCTGCTTGTCTCCTGCTCCATCCTGCATCTTTCAGATAAGTTATTTGTCTTCTTGAATCTTTTTTTGCAATGGATCCATTTTTGCTTTTCTCTGATTTTTGCTTAGCTGGTGTGTGTTCAGCCTGGCTCCCTGATGGGGCCTGTGCTGGACTCTGTTCCATATGCCACAGCGTATGTTAGTCTTTTTGGTAACCAGTTCCCACCAGAGTTCTGATTTAGT
This sequence comes from Dendrobates tinctorius, assembly GCF_039654945.1. Classification (NCBI taxonomy): domain Eukaryota; kingdom Metazoa; phylum Chordata; class Amphibia; order Anura; family Dendrobatidae; genus Dendrobates; species Dendrobates tinctorius. Next base: position 42,589,860 of record NW_027361754.1, read on the forward strand.
AGGGGAGAGGTCCTTTGGCCTCAGTATTTTTGCATATCAGACGTGTTGGATTTTTCTTAGGGTTTTTTGCGTGATTGCAGACAGTATCCTTTTCTGTCCTGTTCTATCTAGACAGTTTAGGCCCCATCGTTTGCTTACTCTATTCTCTGCCTGTGTTTTGTGCTTCATCTTGTCTCACCCGCAATATATGTCCGGGAGCTATCTCTTCCTTTGGGGGTCTACTCCACAGCAGTTTAGCCTTCCCATTTCTCTCATTAGGCTTAGTTAATTCTGTGGCTGTGCCGAGGTGTCTAGGGCATCGTAGTTACGTCCCACGGCTAATTCTAGTTGTGTTGTCAGTTTAGGGGTCTGCAATCCGCTAAGCTGCCAACCTCTCTGGTTATCTGGTTGCCTAGTCTATTCTCCTTTATCCTCCTCGGTTACCAAATCATAACAGCAAAATCATAACAGCACATACACATACAGTGGGGAAAAAAAGTATTTAGTCAGTCAGCAATAGTGCAAGTTCCACCACTTAAAAAGATGAGAGGCGTCTGTAATTTACATCATAGGTAGACCTCAACTATGGGGGACAAACTGAGAAAAAAAAATCCAGAAAATCACATTGTCTGTTTTTTTTTCATTTTATTTGCATATTATGGTGGAAAATAAGTATTTGGTCAGAAACAAGCAATCAAGATTTCTGGCTCTCACAGACCTGTAACTTCTTCTTTAAGAGTCTCCTCTTTCCTCCACTCATTACCTGTAGTAATGGCACCTGTTTAAACTTGTTATCAGTATAAAAAGACACCTGTGCACACCCTCAAACAGCCTGACTCCAAGCTCCACTATGGTGAAGACCAAAGAGCTGTCAAAGGACACCAGAAACAAAATTGTAGCCCTGCACCAGGCTGGGAAGACTGAATCTGCAATAGCCAACCAGCTTGGAGTGAAGAAATCAACTGTGGGAGCAATAATTAGAAAATGGAAGACATACAAGACCACTGATAATCTCCCTCGATCTGGTGCTCCACGCAAAATCCCACCCCGTGGGGTCAGAATGATCACAAGAACGGTGAGCAAAAATCCCAGAACCACGCGGGGGGACCTAGTGAATGAACTGCAGAGAGCTGGGACCAATGTAACAAGGCCTACCATAAGTAACACACTACGCCACCATGGACTCAGATCCTGCAGTGCCAGACGTGTCCCACTGCTTAAGCCTGTACATGTCCGGGCCCGTTTGAAGTTTGCTAGAGAGCATTTGGATGATCCAGAGGAGTTTTGGGAGAATGTCCTATGGTCTGATGAAACCAAACTGGAACTGTTTGGTAGAAACACAACTTGTCGTGTTTGGAGGAAAAAGAATACTGAGTTGCATCCATCAAACACCATACCTACTGTAAAGCATGGTGGTGGAAACATCATGCTTTGGGGCTGTTTCTCTGCAAAAGGGCCAGGACGACTGATCCGGGTACATGAAAGAATGAATGGGGCCATGTATCGTGAGATTTTGAGTGCAAACCTCCTTCCATCAGCAAGGGCATTGAAGATGAAACGTGGCTGGGTCTTTCAACATGACAGTGATCCAAAGCACACCACCAGGGCAACGAAGGAGTGGCTTCGTAAGAAGCATTTCAAGGTCCTGGAGTGGCCTAGCCAGTCTCCAGATCTCAACCCTATAGAAAACCTTTGGAGGGAGTTGAAAGTCCGTGTTGCCAAGCGAAAAGCCAAAAACATCACTGCTCTAGAGGAGATCTGCATGGAGGAATGGGCCAACATACCAACAACAGTGTGTGGCAACCTTGTGAAGACTTACAGAAAACGTTTGACCTCTGTCATTGCCAACAAAGGATATATCACAAAGTATTGAGATGAAATTTTGTTTCTGACCAAATACTTATTTTCCACCATAATATGCAAATAAAATGAAAAAAAAACAGACAATGTGATTTTCTGGATTTTTTTTTTCTCAGTTTGTCTCCCATAGTTGAGGTCTACCTATGATGTAAATTACAGACGCCTCTCATCTTTTTAAGTGGTGGAGCTTGCACTATTGCTGACTAAATACTTTTTTTCCCCACTGTACATGGCACACACATACTGTACATACATGTACATGGCACACACATACATACATGGCACACACACAAGTAATTGGCACACACATACATACCTGTACATGACACACACACATACATACATGGCACACACATACAGTACATACATGTACATGGCACACACACATACATGGCACACACTTATAGACACATATGCATGGTACACATTTAAACACACGTATATGGCACACACATACATACATGTACATGGCACACACGTACTTGGCACACACATACATACATACGTGTACATGGTACACACATACATACATTCATGTACATGGAAAACACATACACAGACATGTATATGGCACACACATACATACATGTGCACGGCACACACACATACATACATGTACTTGGCACACACATACATACATGTACATGGAACACACATACATACATGGTATACACTTCTACAGATATGTACTTGGCACACACATACACACACATGTACATGGCACACACATACACACACATGTACATGGCACACACATACATACACATGTACAGCATGGTGGCTCAGTGGTTAGCACTGCAGCCTTGCAGCGCTGGAGTCCTGGATTCAAATCCCACCAAGGACAACATCTGCAAGGAGTTTGTATGTTCTCCCCGTGTTTGCGTGGGTTTCCTCCGGTTACTCCGGTTTCCTCCCACACTCCAAAGACATACTGATAGGGAATTTAGATTGTGAGCCCCATTGGGGAGAGCAATGATAATGTGTGCAAACTGTAAAGAGCTGCGGAATATGTTAGCGCTATATAAAAATAAAGATTATTATTACCGTATTATAATTATGTACATGGCACACACTTATACGGCACACACTTATACACACATGCTGCACAAAAAATGCTCATGCGAGACCGCTACGTCATCAGAGGTAATTCACGCAATGCATCCCTGGGAATGGAAGTTGCTGGCAGCACCAATGAGAGGCGGGAGAACTCCTGGGGCCGACAGAGGGTAAGTATATCCCTATTTTTTATTTTAATTCTATTTTTTACAGGGATATGGTACCCAGGGCATGGAGGAGAGTCTCCTCTCCTCCAGACCCTGGGTACCATCCTCACATGAAGCGCTCATTTTACGCATGGTGGGCATAGCCACATGCGTAAAGTGAGCGTTTCAGTGCAATCCTACGGTGGCAGAATCGCCGCGATTCCGCAAAATTAATGGACATGCTGCGGATTTTACCGCTATGCTTTTCCGCAGCGGAAAAAATCCGTAGCATTGGCACAGCAACTGCGGAATCCCATAAGATTGCATGGGAATGCGTTTTTTAAGTGCAACGTGGGCACACAGCCTTAGTGGAGCTACTGCTGTAGACATTGGTGGCATTCAAAGGAGTGGGGGCCCTAGGCAGCTGCCTAGTCTGCCTTGTCCTGACACCGGCCCTTCTTTCAGCACAGACACAAATGTAAGAGGTCTCACCTTCATGAGAACAAAACTTTGTATCATCCAGTTTCTTTAGAATATATTCTATGTCTTCTTTGCGAATAAACTCCACATGTAATTGACGAAAACTAATCGTATCCATTGCGTCCAGATCTGGCGTACTACGCACCTCGTGATTCCTGGATTAAATCAGATTGAGTGTCGGTGGCCATTATTCAATCCATTTGATGCAGGCACAGCTCCCATAGTTTCTTGCTGCAGTTATACATCCACTTTGCTCCTCTTCCCAAGGCAGAGCTGGTGGGGTTGGACATAGTGGCATCTGAAACCTGCACTGTATGCCTCATCTGTGGTCTGCTGGGTCTGTCTGTATGCCTCCCTGGTTGTGGAGTCTTTGGACGGTGTCTGAAAACACCAGTCCTCTGCAGCTCCGCCGGGCTGAGTAGTACCCAACTGCTGTCACCAAAATGTGGAGGCACCAGGGTGAATGGGTGCTCTGGTCCGCTAGCCGTAAACTGCATGGACCAGGGTTCATCCCACCGAACGCCCACTCTCCTGTGGTCACTCTAATGTGGTCATAATACTACTCAGACAACCCTGTTTGGTAATGGTATAACTATATTATTCTGAGTTGTACTGCATTAAAATACAAAGATTAGTCCTTATGTGGAGGTGAAGTGTCTTTCTATGACCAGATACAGATGTACAGCAGAGGATACCGATTAGTGCTGTCAGAATCAATTTTCCCAATCAAAATACACTATACATGCACAATAAGACCATAAGTGTGGGTGTCTATCACTTATCACATGGATTATATACAGTAGATAAATATGACAAGTGAAAAGTAATTATACTAGATCTCACTCAAACCAGACGTGAACTTGTAGTTCTTCGAGAGCTTGTAGGAGGTAGGGGGGCTTTCAAACCCTGCCATGCCCCATGTCGAAGTATTATACTAATATAACGAACTCCAAAATGAAAAACAATATGTCTCCTCCCAATGCGTTTTCACCCTAGTTATAAGGCATCATTAGGGGAGTGTACACAGGCTCAGACTGGCCCACAGGAGTACAGGAGAATCCTCTAATGGGCCCACATGCAGGAGTGTTAACCACCCTCTTATATGAACAGTATTTGGCACAATACATTTGATTCTCTATATGCAGACATAAGCAACATCCTATTTATTGAAAAACCAACCCAGTTTATTGCTATAGAAATTTTTGAATAAGAATAAAGTCATATCTGCAGCTGAAAAGTGGGGCCTTGAGTTTGAAGTTACTGGTGGGCCCTTGGCACCCCCGTCCGACACTGAGTGTACATGTGTGGAAACAGAAAAGGTAGGGTACAGTAAGCACATCAATTCCAAGATAGATCAAAGTCACTAAAGGCATCTGGTGGAAAAAAAACAGATAGAGGTTCAAAGCTACGCTTCTTCAGCTATAGATAGATCTCAGTGTCACATACTGTATTACTTCTAAGCAGTAGCTAACCACTGCAGCCACTGACTAGCTGCCACAACGTGCTGGCCACATGTAATATAGACAAGGGTAAAACAGATAAGTAGTGTTTCATTTGATTTTTATAATAGCTGTTGAAAAAGTTGAATAATCTTCTTAACATTAGGTCTAAATTATTCCCATGACAGACTATATATCATCAAGCCTCCGTAATGTGTTTAAGGAGACAAGCAAAGGTTCCTACTGTACACACTTCAGAACATTCAGTCAGTAGAACAGCTGGGCTTTTAGGGTAAGTGCACATGGAGGTTTTTGTAGAATATTTAGAGTGGGTCCACCATAAAGAACACCTGAAAAAAATTATTTAAAAAATGTTTGAAATATTCATTCTTATAGTAAAGCCAGTTTGGTGTTCATACGTTCTGTCATTTTAGGTTTTGAAAAACGCCTGATGGGGAAAAAAAAGGGTGCAGGTCACTTTTTTGAAGAGACTCTTGATGGAAAATGCTCCAAACTAGGCACCATCAAATCAGAAGGCTTAAATTAGGAAAAAAAACTCTTCTAAACCTCTTCAGGAAACTAAAATAAACTTCCAAAAGCTCCTCAAAGAAGGAGCATTTACTGATGCAACTTCCAATAGAAAACTATTCATTTTTGATAACCTCAAAATAAACCCTCTGCGTTCACGTCTTAGATTTACGGCTATATGCACAAGACAGCTTTTAGACGCCAATGCGTCTTTTTACTTGTATGTCTATCAGGAGAGCGAGCCTCATCCAAGTGGAAGCCGCCCAAAAATGAGCATGATACTTCTTTTAACCGCTCCATAGTTTCCAAACCCTGAAGCGACTAAAAGAAATAACAGAAGACTGAACATGTGCACAGCAATGTTGTTTTTCTAGAGAAATGCATATGTTCATGCTTAAAATTCAACTTGTTATCATGTGATAAAAAACTATAATGCTCAATCGCAGCTCAGGTGGATGTTTCCCAACACTTGCGCAACACTCACAACTGTTTATATCGGAGGAGTGCCACCCTGTACTTTTCACGGATAGTACTCATACCCATGTTATTCTTAGGGGCTATGCACATGTCTAATTTTTGACTGTGGGGTCTGAAGAAAAAATAGTTGATATATCCAATGTTGATCGAACTGTCGAAAGAAGATTTAGAATGCATGTGTCCACATCGAACCGGACACAGATGACATCAGGGTGCAGTCCAAATTTCATGGACTGAGAGAATGGAGAGGGTGGAGAAACATTTTTTTCTCCATCTCCGAGAAGAACTGATCCTGCTCTGATCAAACTCTGAGGCCTTATTCACACATCAGAATTTTGGATCAGTATTTCATCAGTATTTGTATGCCAAAACCAACAGTATCTCCAAAACACTGAACAGGTGTCAGTCTTTCAATTATAGTTTTTCTCTGTAAGGTTCACTCCTGGTATTGGCATACAAAAACTGATGAAAAATACTGACCAAATACTGACGTGTGAATGAGGCCTGACACAGAGTTTGATCAAAGTAATTGAACCATTTTTCTCAGATGGCAAGAAAAATGGTCTTGTGCACCTGCCTTAGTCACACATAGGATGTCCATAATTTTTCTTTTTTAAATCTTAAAGTTGTTTATCCAAAAAAGTGCTTTGTATGTGCTTCAAATCAACCTGAAGTTATGTAGGGAAGGTGACCGGACGGACGGATTAGTCTGATAGTCTGAGTGAAGAAGGAAAAGTTTGCACAGTGTAGGTAGGTGTCAGTTATTACAGTGGGGAAACAACTAGGAAAGTGTAGTGGACGTGCAGTACCTTGGGTGGACATTAGATGGCAGGGAGGAGTGTGAGCAAAGGACTTGACATCAGCTTAGGGCTTTAGAAACCGTTGGTCATGGGGGGCGGGGTTACAGTTGGAGTGACAGTTTCAAGGAACCGGGTGAGCTATAAATTCTGAGGGAGGGTTCCAGAAAGTTCCAGTCCCCAGGGGGAGCTCAGGTGACAGGATGACTGCACCAGTCTGTGCGCTCTGAGGAGAATCCGACCAAGGGGACTGAGGAGAGGAAACGTCAGGGGGGTGGTCCTGACAGGAAGATACCGCAGAAGAGACGAGGCCGTGAGTGATATATACCGTATTGGACACGACGACTGACCAGTGAAAGCGCTGTTGGTTATTGGGCCTAGGGCGGCCACAGTGGCGGACCTGTCAGGAGCGTCAAACAGTAAAGGAGGGACGGTACGCATATGTACGTCCCTATTGTAAAAGTACGGTGTGTAAACGGCTCTAGAAACGGAGGGCCGATAAGTGAAGAAATGTGCGGTGTGCTGCGGAGGCCGTCAGGCGGACGGCAAGTGAAGAAATAAACTTGGACCTGTTGCACCCAGTACCTGCCTCCATCTTGTCTCTGTGTCATCTCTGCGCGGTAGTGAAAGAGGGACCACCCCCCCAGCTCGCCCCATCACCGACTCTACATTTGGCGTAGTCGGCAGGATCGACGCCGCTAATACATCATCTTCTGCGGCAGACCTGCCTCAAAGAATGGCAAAGGACTTGGACTACTCTGTTTGGATTACAATTACCTGTGGATTACAAATTACCTACCTGTGGAATACAAAAGGGGAGCGCTGTGGCGGATCTGTGTGGCCAGCAGAGGATCCGGGGTGGTACCAGGGACTGTGCAGTATGGCGGTGCTGCTTCAGCGCAGAGGAGAGGTCCGGGTGTTTGCAGTTGATCAGAATGGACTGGGACCCCCTCCAACGTACCCCAAAAGGAAGCAGTATGTGCCTGGAGATCGACGCTTCCATATATTGGACCCTGACAGGTGGGTGGAGAGGCCTGCCGACACCCCACCTCACAGAGGTAGTGGCACAGAAGAAAAACTTGGCTGCGACTATCTGATGCCATTCGAGTGCTGCCCAACGGACGGTATGAGACGCTGCGGGTGTCGGGGCATCGGCCGACTAGAGTGGCAATGGCGGCAGGAGATGGAGCTGCACCAGAAGTCATCTGTAGAACCACGGGCAGGCAGCGGGATGCTGAGCCGGGGAGCGGAGCCTGAGCGGAGTAAGCGAGAACGGCCGCCACCAATACCAGCAGAGGACTTCTCAGCGGAGCCCCCGAGTCCGGAGGGAAGGCCCGCAGGACAGTGGAGCAAGGAACGGAGGCTGCGGGGGAAACCGCGTGATGATGGGACGGAGGCCACAGCGCCGGGGAAGGTGAGAGTACCCCCGGCCCTACCAGTGCCTCCGCAAGCGGCCCCCACCATTCTGCTGCAGCACGCGGCCCCCTGCGCACCGGAAGGCCTAGTTACCACGGGCCCCGTGGTGTATGCGGAGCTGAGCGAGGTCCCCGCTCATGTCCCCGAACTACCCCGCCCGGAGTCACCAGTGCAGAGCTCACCCAAAGAAGACGCTGCTGCGCTTTCCCTGCTAATAGCAGCTGCATCGTTGAAATCGGCCGTTACTCCGGCTCCGTTGGAAGTAGTGGATGCGGCCTGTCCTGAGGCCGCGGTTATGCTGCTGCTGGAGTCGGCTGCGACCGACTTAGCGGGCCCTGTGATTCCAGCCCCCGAGGACCCGGTTGTCCCCATTTGCCACCTGACCCCAGCAGCTGCTGGGCCACAGAAATCTTCGGCCGTTTCTGTCTTGCGGTCTTTTTCAGTGGAGTCCCGCCCACCGGACTCCAGGGCTCGTGCTGTTCCCTCCGTGTGGGAAGCAGAGGTGATCAGGAAGAAAAAGGCCCGGGAGCAGGAAGTGTGGAAGCAAGGAGAGGCCGTCATGAAAAAGAAGAGGACTTGAATGGACACCCTCAGTATCCCCGGGGGCTCCACGGCTGTGGAGCCCTCACCCCTGTCCATTGAGAGTGGTATAAACTGTCAGGAGTTCGATGCACCGTTGTGCAGATTATAAGGACAGTTGCATTTAGAAAAAAGTTTTGTTGTTGTTTAACTGATGCAACTATTTTCTCTCTCTCTTTCTCTCTTCTTTCTATGTTCTTTATATACGAAAATATGTTTACCTGACAGAACGGGGATACGGAAAGCGGAGGAGTGTCCAGGTCCAAGGAAGGGGGGAGGAGGAAAGAAGACATGCAATGTTATGTTATATTTTGGTTTTAAAAGCAAGAGAAAATGAAAAAAAAAAAATTATAAAAATGGGTACTTGTGATATTGTAAAGTTGTTTTGGTGTACAATATGCACAAGTAAAAATGCAACAGGTCCAGGTAAGGGAAGGTCTGTGGGACCAAAGGAAAGTGTGAGATCCGGTAGGGATCTAAGAGTTGAGGAGGTCTGGGAGACCGGGACGCCGACCATGACATGTAATTTAAAGAAGGGTAAATGAGTTGGAAGACGTGAGAGAGACAGCCGTCCTAGGTCAGGTCCCCAACACCACAGACACCCCTGAAGGAGGAAGGCGGGCGCTGGTAATGATCTGGAAGGTAAGAGACCTCGATCATGGCGTACCGAATAGTGAAAGGTAACAGAAGGGGAGAGTAGGGGAAAGATACACGCCGTAGAGAGAATACGGGTGTACCTTGCCCAGTTTGAAAGACGTCATGTGGCGTGCGCGCTGGTGAGTAGCAGTAGGCTGCTCAGAGCATAGTGCTCCCAGTATGGTTCGGCCCCCGCAGATAGTGGGTTTGGCTCGACAGTTGGTCCGACAACAGAATGTAGGTGTAGCTTCAGAACGACGAAGGCAGGGATGACGATTGTCGAGGACGACAATGGACAAAGGAAGGGAGAGTGTAGGGAAGGTGACCTGACGGACGGACGGACTAGTCTGAGTGAAGAAGGAAAAGTTTGCACAGTGTAGGTAGGTGTCAGTTATTACAGTGGGGAAACAACTAGGAAAGTGTAGTGGACGTGCAGTACCTTGGGTGGACATTAGATGGCAGGGAGGAGTGTGAGCAAAGGACTTGACATCAGCTTAGGGCTTTAGAAACCGTTGGTCATGGGGGGAGAGGTGACAGTTGGAGTGACAGTTTCAAGGAACCAGGTGAGCTATAAATTCTGAGGGAGGGTTCCAGAAAGTTCCAGTCCCCAGGGGGAGCTCAGGTGACAGGATGACTGCACCAGTCTGTGCGCTCTGAGGAGAATCCGACCAAGGGGACTGAGGAGAGGAAACGTCAGGGGGGTGGTCCTGACAGGAAGATACTGCAGAAGAGACGAGGCAGTGAGTGATATATACCGTATTGGACACGACGACTGACCAGTGAAAGCGCTGTTGGTTATTGGGCCTAGGGCGGCCACAGTGGCGGACCTGTCAGGAGCGTCAAACAGTAAAGGAGGGACGGTACGCATATGTACGTCCCTATTGTAAAAGTACGGTGTGTAAACGACTCTAGAAACGGAGGGCCGATAAGTGAAGAAACGTGCGGTGTGCTGCGGAGGCCGTCAGGCGGACGGCAAGTGAAGAAATAAACTTGGACCTGTTGCACCCAGTACCTGCCTCCATCTTGTCTCTGTGTCATCTCTGCGCGGTAGTGAAAGAGGGACCACCCCCCCAGCTCGCCCCATCACCGACTCTACAGTTATTTCAGCTTATTAGATACTTTATTTATCAAAGCTCCATCGATTTCAAGGTAACTTTGCTTACTTTTTGCAATTGGATCCACTCACTTCTTCTCTGTGTTGGTGACTAGTATGAAAAGGGCCGGGAATCTGGATCAGTATATTATCTAAGCCAGTCTACTACTCCATCACAGCTGAAGCAGAGGCAGAGAAGGAGTTTAGCTTGCCTAATAAACTGAGATGGCTATCCGGCACCCTTCATACACATCACTTGTCAGGTGCCAACAGAGATAAGAAGCTTTTAGTTTCAAACACATCCAAAATACTTTTTATTTTGCTTACAACTAGATATGAATAAATCGACTGGCAAGATTGTCAGTGGCCACATGGATAGTCCGTAAACACTGGATGACAGCCCTTCAAACTGCCTCCTACCTGACGTAATTTCGGGGATATTACATAATTTGTAGGCCCGGTGAGGCTCATTCATGATGATGAGGCTTATTCATGATCATGACTCTATTGAATACACGGAAAGCTATTGTTTTATTCCCTGAGTCTTTTTATTTCTTGATTTAGCTTAAACATTTACTTTGGAAAATTATTAAAATTCAGTCTGGTCCATAAATCATCACTGGATGATCTGAGATGGTAATCTGGCCACTGTGATGGCTTGGCTTCCGGCATGTATATTGGCAAATTCCTTGTTTGATCATGTACTCCCCCCCCCAGATGTGACCCTAGTAATGTAAGACTTGTGGATTGGGAATAGCTAAACAACCCATGCAAGATTGAGTTTTTTGTTTTGATCAAATCGTTATGTAACTCCAATGCTATGCATAAAAAGTCATATGCTAGTTAAGTCTGAATGTGGTCTACGTTCCAACTGAGAAGATGGCAATGACATTCAAGACCAAATCATCTTATTGGTTGGACATGTGGAAAATACAGTAAACTGCACCGATTACATTGTGAGAAAATTACTTTTTTCTATGGCAAATACCCTCAAGCCTTCCTAATGAGTCTGGAACTATAGCATACACCTTCAAGCTTTGGTAATGACTTTGGACCTTTAGTGTACACCTTCAGGCCTTCATAATGACTCTGCCCCATAGCACACACCTTCAAGCCTTCTTAATGACTCGGGACCTATAGCATGCACCTTCAAGCCTTTGTAATGACTCTGGACCTATAGCATGCACTTTCAAGCTTTGGTAATGACTTTGGACCTTTAGTGTACACCTTCAGGCCTTCATAATGACTCTGGACCCATAGCAAACACCTTCAAGCCTTTGTAATGACTATGGACCTAAATCATACACCTTCATGCCTTGGTAATGGCTCTTTAACTATAGCATACACCTTCAAGCCTTGATGATGACTCTGGACCTATAGCATACTCCTCCAAGCCTTCGTAATGACTCTGGATCTATAGCATGCACCTTCAAGCCTTGTTGATGATTCTAAAACTATAGCATGCATATTAAAGCCTTCATAATTACTAACGAGCTATAGAATACGCCTTCAAGTCCTTGTAATTACCCTGGACCTATAGAATACACTTTCAAGCCTTGATAATGACTATGCAACTATAGCAAACGCCTCTAACCTTTGTAATGACTCCAGACCTATAACATACATCCTGAAGCCTTAGTAATGACCTTGGACTAATAATTAATTAAAAACCCTTGAGGTATAAAACCTATGAAATCAATCTCATGCCTTCATAATGATTTTGAAAAGACAAGTAATGGTTCCTATACACTTCTGAACACTCATCCAACCAAGTGCTATTCCTCTAGACTTTTCTAATTTTGCTTGGCCAAGTGTGTTTGTGTTCCCAACAGGACAGAGGTGAAGAAGTTGCTGCCAGACATCTCTAGGGATAACAAAACGATCTGATGTCGAATTTCAACATGTTTGATTCTTTTTTTCCTCAGAAATCACCACCTGGAGTAGAGTAAGGAGGTCCCGATACATATAAGATAGTAATTCGGTCAAGAAAAAAATGGCAGGTTTGGATGACTTCTCTCTACTGTGCATATATGGGCACCTTAAGAATGAAGATTTTTGCAATGCGACTTCCATCTAGTGAGTCAAAATGTCTCATATACGCACATTTCTATTTCTTGTTCTTCAGAAACCTGAGTCATGTTTGGTGAAGAACACAGATACAGTCTTGGTTCATATGTTCCAAAGATTTCTTTGGGTATTTTTGCTACAAATATGATTTCAGGTCTCATTGTGTCTAGCCTTTTTTGACTCGTCCTTTTTGCTTATGTTTTAGTAAGCATTCTTGATCAATTAAACTTAGACAACGCTCCACCAAATAGTTCAGTGTCCAGATGACTCGTGCATGATGGGGAAGTTATGGGTTCCTCATCCTATATCAACGAGCTGACATTTAGGAGAAAAGTCGATTCACGAAGACTGGATGTTCTCAATCGTTAATCTTTTCTTATCTTCTATATTTAGGTGGCACAGATGGAAGTGGGTGTAGGGTGACACCACAATGGATATGACGAGGCTGAAAGACAACAGTGGTTAATTTAGTATTGTTGCCATAATGTACTAAAATATTTAAGATTAACATTGTGATTACCGCAGATAAAATTTACATTCTACATAAATAGTAAACTGAATATGGGATGTAAATCTCCTGGTGTCCCAATACTGTGTTTGGGTCTCGAAACACTGTTCATTCTCAATAAAAGCCAGTGAGTTGTCATACTGAGAATCACTAACTTTAAGAAATAATCAAATGTATTGAGAAAAGTTCAATAAGTACCTTCTGTAAATAGAAAATCCATTGGGTGTAATCTTCAGGAGTCATACAGGAAATTAATATGGGTTCCATAAGATCACCTAAAAAAATGTATTTAAAATTTTTAGATTTTTTTTGCTGTTACTATGAATCTTTTTTTAATAAATGGTCGTCCATATTGTGTAACCACTGTCTAGACTACAAAATGAAGTCTCCAACAAACTAGCATTTAGAACTGGAGGAAGAAAGATGGTGCCCACATTTTGACTGTGGCCAATGGGCAATTTTCCTATGGTATAGCTATATTTATTTCCTTCTTATAAATCCCAAAATCCTATATTAGGGATCTGCTTTAACCTCTTTATCTCCTTCATCCATTATAGTATATCCTGGTGAGCAGTTAGTTCATGCCATACCATTGTGGTAGGGTTATAGTGTGGGCTCCAGAGTTGTGTCCTCATTATCTGAAGCGGTTGTCATCTGTAACACCCCATCGCATTGGCTGAGATCAGAGCTCCAACGTGGTTAGAAAGAGGAAAGATTCACCCTCTGTCACCCTATCAGTGCATCTGCGATATGAAAGTGAGGGGTCGATAGGGTGACAGAGCATCCAGGGGGCTAAACATGGCCAACTAGGTCCGCCATGCACCTAAGTCTATTAGTCACCACCTCTAAGAAGCTGCACAATACAATGCAAATCTATACACCTCAGAAGTTTCCAAATATATTGTAGAAGCATCAAAGAATATTCTGGGACTAAAAAAAGTAGAAAAAAATTAACAAAAAATAAAAATTTGCTATTAACGTATTCATAATGAATATAGTTGACATATGATTTTTTCAGTAATTGCTGCAAAAACTAAACACACAAAAAACAATGATGAAATTACGGGGGGGTTTTGTCCAACCAAAATATGCAATTTATGACATGTAGTAAAAAATGGTGCTAGTAAAAAACTCAACATGTCCAGCAACAAAAAAAAGTCTATTATACTGCTACATCAAAATAAAAGTAAAAAAGGAAGAAAAATGATTGCATTTGCCAAAAACATCGTATGGGTCTGTATTAGGAAATTTACTTCTTCGTTCGCATCTACTCCCAATGGATTCAAGAACTTACAGACAATAACCTCAGTAAATAGATTTATTAATTTGATGCCTGTCTCGTCCGCCATTGTGTTGGAACAACACATAAGTATCTGTGTGATATACAATGTCTGCAAAATATGTTTTCTGTTGGACTGTGCTAGAAATCCTCCATCCTAGGACATTGTAAACTGACAGTAGTAGGAATTCCTTCCCCCCAGGTTTTATCAACCCTGCCACTTCCTCTGGCAGAGCAGGAATGTTAATTAGCTAGGACACTTCCTGTCACACCATTTGGCTTCTCTCAGCCTCAGCTGAAAGAGAAAAAAAGTGCGGGAAAAAAAACCTCTTTGTTTGAAATCAGGAGTTAGAAGTAAACCTTAAAGAGCCTGCCCTGCGAAAGCCCTATAACATAGAGATATAATAACCATATCTCTGTGATCCGAGCGGTCCCAGCTCCGCTACAGTGTTACTTCCGAAGTCCTAACATGTCGAGAACCTGAGATGTGATTTGCGCCCAAATGGACGGTCATATCGCATAGATGTTTGAGGTTTTCTTGATGGGCTCATTACGCTGGGAAACATGATACCACTGATGAGTCCATACCAGCTTCTCCCATAAAGTTATAGCTAATGTAAGTTTTGTAGCCAAAACATAACTTGGATGAGAGAGGTGGGATCAACCCAGAATGCATCTCTCCATGATGTCACAAAGCAAAGCCTATAAGGCATTCCCTTGGCAAAACCAGCTCAGAAGAGCTCCAATCCTCGTGCTGACAAGAACTCCAGATGAGTGGAGATGTGTGGCTCCGCCTTCTTTCTCAGCCGCATGGGTTTGCCTAACGAGTCATGAACAACCGTGAGTGTACCTCTGTTTTTAATCCCTTTATTTTATATCTGTACTGTACATAATTAATGTCTCAATTTTATAGCAACCTTTATCTGTAATCACTGTCCTCTTTCGGAAAATAAATGATTTAATATTTAGCCTGTCTCCATGCTCTAAGAATCGAACTATACGCCTTTGATAGATAATCGCTACTAATTCAAGGGGTTTGCCACGGACCCTCTTAATTTAACACTGTGAATTAAGTAACCGTGACTGGTGGCAGCGCGTTGTGTACGGCTATTGCGGCTTGCTGGCAGTACAGAAGGGTCTTATATTGCTGAATAAGGGGCTGCGGCCACAGCATTGATAATTCCCTTACTGCAGAAGCCTAATTGCCGGTTCACAACAGGCAGTCCGTCCGGCGACTAGTTCCCTGACCTGAGGGTAAGGGGGGCGCCGGAGAGCTGCGAGTTCCAAAGTGGAACTGAGAAAGTGGGATATACATAAATCCCCGCAGTACTTTGAAGATTGATAGCAGTGGTGGGGCATCCAAATTAAACTCCCCTTGCGGCAAATTGTAGAGCGAGATTAGCTTGCTGGATACTTTTGGTCACATGGTGCCAGTGGTGGGATAACTAAGATAAGCCCCACTGCGCCTGTGATAGCCGTGTGCCGGCATTGTGTCACGTCCCTCCGTCCGCTGATACACCGGTGTCAGTGGTGGGATTGTGACATAGTGGTGACACAGGGTCCGCTGTCCGTCGCATTTTGGTGGCAGCGGGACCCACGTTAGTCGCCCGTAAGTGGCGAACGGCGGTTCGTGCTGTTCGTCACATATTGGTGGCAGAGCGGTGGGATAATCCTAGAGCATTAGTGATTTGGTTTGAGCAATCATTCCTCTCACTAAAGACCTGCACGGTTCCTGCGGGAATCCTGCATCATAGGTTTTGGAGAACAGACTCAGTGGTTACTAGTCCTGAGACATTATTGTGTACTTGCAAGTATTCCCTCCCTTTTTCTCCGTTTTTCTTTTCTGTCTTTTATTTGGCAACCATGGCTACGATGGGAGCAGAGTGGTATAAGCAGCATAACAAGGCATCTCTTATTGCCCTCTGCGGGGTGTGGCGGATCGACACCACGAACAAAAACAAAGCCCAAATGATCGCGGCTCTGGTGCAACGGGAAAACGACCAGAGCCCAGCGAACGCAGAAGCGGGCTCAAGTAACAATGGGGCTGCAGCAGAGGCTCCACTCATGAGCGCTGGCCCCACATTCAACCATAACGGGGTGGACCCCTATCTGCAAATGGCCTTGGACGAACTCCTTGCCGAAGACAGTGAGGGTCGCCTGACACTGATCAGGCAATATCGGCAGGAGGCCCAGGCCGAGCGTCAAGCCCAGGCTGAGAGAGCCGAACGTGAGCGTCAAGCCCAGGCTGAGAGAGCTGAGCGCCATGCAGAAGCTCAGGGGGCCCATGAGCTGGAGATGCTCCAGCGGGGGTGGAATGCCCCCACAGCCCGAACCAGTGAGCCCAGCAGCGTCCAGACTCCTAAACCCCGAACAGAGCATTTTCCCGTGATGGAAAAGGACGGGGACTTGGACACGTTTCTGCGAGCCTTTGAGAAAGCCTGCAGACAGTACCGACTGCCCGAAGACCAATGGGCCAGGTACTTGACCCCAGGGCTAAAAGGCAAAGCTCTGGAGGCGTTTGCTTCTCTTCCGCAAGCGCATGATGATGACTATCGCGCCATAAAGGAGGCGCTGATCGCCAAATATCGGCTGACACCTGAGGTATACCGAAAGAAGTTCCAACACCTCCAACGTGGCCCACATGATAGCTACAGTGATGTGGTGCAAGGACTCAGGACCCACTTTGACCAGTGGATCCATGGACTGTCCGTTGAATCCTTTGAGAAGCTACGGGACCTGATGATCAAAGACCAGTTCCTGCATCTCTGCCCAGCTGAGGTCCGACAGTTCATCCTGGACCGCGAACCAACGAACGTGGACAAAGCGGCGCAGATCGCCGACAACTACGAGGCCAACCGGAAGCCCGAGACGCGGAGGCCAGTCGCCACCAGCTGGAAAGGGGGTAAGCCTGCAACCAACCCCAGTGCCCCAGCTAGCCGTCCCTCCGGAGGCCCTGTCCCTGTTGCCAACAACAGGCCGGCTACTGACAGTCGCCTGTGTCACCACTGCCAGCGGCCTGGTCACTTCTTTTACGCCTGTCCGAATAGGCCGAAGAACCCCCCAGCCAAGGCCCCCGGGCCCAACGCCTCTGTTCTTTTGGTGGGAGGTGTGGTTGGGAGGGCTGACGACAACGTTCAACCTGTTCAGGTGGGGGCCCGTCTTGCTACAGGCCTCAAGGACACCGGGGCTGAACGAACCCTCATCCGTCCTAGACTGGCGGCCCCTGAAGAGTTTGTTGAGGGGAAAACCCTGACTGTCACCGGGATTGGAGGCACCCGTTGTCCCTTGCCAGTGGCCCGGGTTTTTCTTGATTGGGGTGCTGGGAGTGGGTTGAGGGAGGTGGGAGTGTCTGAAAATTTGCCCACTGATGTTTTATTGGGGACTGACTTGGGGCGGATGGTTGCATACTATGTCCCTGACACCCCTCCCCAGTCTGATAATAAGGGTAACGTTAACCCTGATGTTGATGATGATGATGAGGGGAAACTGAATGTGTTACCTGCTAATGCCTTGATGAGTAATGATGCAACTAACAACCATTCTTTCCCCAGGTATGATGCTGATGCTGATGTGAATGTACCAAAGCAAACTGATAACCATTCTTTTCCTAGGAAGGATGATGATGATGTTGATGTATCTGTGCTGACTGAACCCGTTAACCCTTTCTTTGAAACGGTAGATGTGTCCACAGGTACCGAGGTGCTCAGCCCCGTCACTCTGCGGAGTGAGACGGCTGAGGAACCCCTGGCAGGAGCAAGCAACGGTGCTCAAGGAAATGGGGAGGTGCATGGGGACCATGAGGAAGGTAATGCCATGCAGCTGACCAGTGCCGCCGAGGAAGGTAACTGGCCCATAAGTAGCACTGCTCCTGAAGTGTTGGGGGTGGATGGGGAGGTAGAGCCCAGGGCAGCACCGGCTGGTGGGTCTGTAGAAATCCCCAGGGAGGCAGCATACATAGCAGCTGTCACACGCAGTCAGAGTGCCCAGATCGCAGGTAACGCACTGTCTTCTGGACCCTCTGCTGCTACAGGAGAGACTGAACCAGAGGTGAACCCAGAGCCGGTTCCAGACGGTCCCAGTAAAGAGGGGACCCTGACATCACTTCTGGCAGCCTCCAGCATGGAGTTCCAGGCTGCTCTGCACTCAGATGCCAGCCTGGAGAAATTGAGAGGTCTCGCCAAGACGCCCACCTCCAAGCCTGATAAGGAGAGGGTGTTCTGGGAACGAGGAAGGTTGTACCGGGAGACAGTACCCGGAGATCCTAAAAAGGAATGGTTGAGGGAAAGACAGTGGGTCGTCCCCTATCAGTTCAGAACTGAGTTGTTGCGGATTGCCCATGAGATTCCACTCGCTGGACACTTGGGGATCGGCAAAACAAAGGCACGGCTGTCTCAACACTTCTATTGGCCCAAGATAGGGACAGATGTAACACACTACTGCCGCTCCTGTGCCACCTGTCACAAAGTGGGTAAGGCGGGGCCTGCTCTTAAGGCTCCCCTTATTCCTTTGCCGGTGATAGAGGAGCCTTTCCAGAGAATCGCGGTGGACATTGTAGGACCGCTGTCCGTCCCCAGCAGCTCCGGAAAGCGATACATTGTCACCGTGGTAGACTACGCTACCTGGTACCCAGAGGCAGTAGCTCTGTCTTCAACCAGGGCAGATAAGGTGGCTGACGCACTGGTGACCATCTTTTCAAGGGTAGGATTTCCCAGGGAGATGCTTACCGATCAAGGGCCCCAATTCATGTCTCGCCTAATAGAGGCTCTCTGTGAGAAAATGCAGGTGACGCACCTGGTATCGAGTCTGTATCACCCACAGACTAATGGTTTGTGTGAACGCTTCAACGGTACCCTCAAACAGATGCTCCGCATACTGGTTGAGACCCAAGGGCGCGACTGGGAGCGGTACCTCCCACACCTGCTGTTCGCTTACAGAAAAGTTCCGCAGGCCTCGACCGGGTTCTCCCCCTTCGAGCTCCTGTATGGCAGGCGAGTCCGGGGAC
This sequence comes from Dendrobates tinctorius, assembly GCF_039654945.1. Classification (NCBI taxonomy): domain Eukaryota; kingdom Metazoa; phylum Chordata; class Amphibia; order Anura; family Dendrobatidae; genus Dendrobates; species Dendrobates tinctorius. The sequence goes on from NW_027361754.1 coordinate 42,609,202, forward strand.
CCCTTGGGTTGATAAGAGAATCCTGGGAAGATGAGCCAAACCCCACAGAAGTGTCCATCGTGGATTATGTCATGCGCTTCCGTGACAAGATGCAGACCTTGACGCAGTTGGTGCATGACAACATGACGCAGGCTCAGGCTGACCAGAAGCGCTGGTACGACCAGAACACCCGGGAGCGGACCTACCAGGTGGGTCAAAAGGTGTGGGTGCTGGTCCCTGTACCAACGGATAAGCTTCAGGCAGCCTGGGAAGGCACGTACGTCGTCCACCAACAGCTCAACCCGGTCACCTACGTGGTCACGCTTGACCATGCTCGGGGTAGGCGCAAGGCCTTTCACGTCAACATGCTGAAGGTGCACTACGAACGTGAAGCTTGCATCCTACCGGTCTGCCATCTGCCAGAGGATGGGGAGGAAGATCCCCTCCTGGACATGCTGGCCCAGGCCAAGGCCGATGGGTCCATTGAGGACATGGAGATAAGTGGTTCGCTAACCATATCCCAGCGGTTGCAGTTGATGGCCACCCTGGAACTCTTCCGGCCCGTGTTCACCAACCGTCCTGGGAGGACAGAGTTAGCGGTTAATGAGGTGGACACTGGGAATCACGCCCCATTACGGTGAACACCTTATCGGATCTCTGAAACGGTGCAACAAGTCATGCGCCAAGAGATCGATGAGATGTTAAGGCTGGGGGTGATTCGACGGTCAAAAAGCGCGTGGGCTTCACCTGTAGTCCTCGTGCCTAAAAAGGATCGAACCACCCGGTTCTGCGTGGACTACAGGGGGCTCAACGCCATCACAACCTCTGATGCCCACCCGATGCCGCGCATCGAGGATCTGCTCGAGCGGTTGACAAACGCCAACTACATATCCATCATGGATTTGAGTCGGGGATACTGGCAGATTCCCCTGAGCCCTGAGGCGCAGGAGAAATCCGCCTTTATCACCCCCTTTGGACTGTACGAGTCCACGGTCATGCCCTTCGGCATGAAGAATGCCCCTGCCACTTTCCAGTGGATGGTCAACCACCTGCTTCGGGGACTGGAGGAGTACGCGGTGGCGTACTTAGACGATATTGCCGTCTTCAGTTCCACCTGGGAGGAACACCTTCAGCACCTCCAGGAGGTGCTCAAGCGTCTTCACCAGGCAGGCCTGACCATCAAGCCGGGGAAGTGCCAGATAGGCATGCACAAGGTCCACTACCTGGGCCACCGGGTAGGCGGGGGTTCCATGAGTCCGGAGCCAGAAAAAGTGGACGCAATCGTGTCCTGGCCCACCCCCAGGACCAAGAAACAGGTGAAGTCCTTCTTGGGCACTGCAGGGTACTATAGGCGGTTCGTACAGGACTATAGCGCCCTTGCCAAACCCTTGACTGACCTCACCAAGCAGAGGCTACCCCAAATAGTCAACTGGACAGATGACTGTGAGGCGGCTTTCCAAGCTTTGAAAGCAGCTCTGTGCAACTCTCCAGTGTTGAGAGCAGTTGACAGAAGTCGCCCGTTTCTGGTATAGACCGACGCCAGCGAGTTTGGCCTCGGTGCTGTGCTTAGCCAGGTCGACTCGGGGGACCAAGAGCACCCCGTGTTGTACCTGAGCCGGAAACTTTTGCCGAGGGAAGTGGCATACTCGACCATCGAGGAGTGTCTGGCCATGGTGTGGGCACTGCAACGTTTGCAGCCCTACCTGTACGGGCGCGCCTTCACGGTGGTAACCGACCACAACCCTCTGAGCTGGTTGCACACAGTGTCGGGAACCAATGGAAGATTGCTCCGCTGGAGCCTTGCCCTTCAGCAGTATGACTTTACTGTAAAACACAGGAAGGGCAGTAAAAACGGCAATGCCGATGGGTTGTCCCGCCGTGGCGAACCCGCTGAGGTGCGCATGGCCAATTACCAAGAGGTAATGCCTCCTTAGCGCCCTCTTAAGGGGGGAGGTGTGATATACAATGTCTGCAAAATATGTTTTCTGTTGGACTGTGCTAGAAATCCTCCATCCTAGGACATTGTAAACTGACAGTAGTAGGAATTCCTTCCCCCCAGGTTTTATCAACCCTGCCACTTCCTCTGGCAGAGCAGGAATGTTAATTAGCTAGGACACTTCCTGTCACACCATTTGGCTTCTCTCAGCCTCAGCTGAAAGAGAAAAAAAGTGCGGGAAAAAAAACCTCTTTGTTTGAAATCAGGAGTTAGAAGTAAACCTTTAAGAGCCTGCCCTGCGAAAGCCCTATAACATAGAGATATAATAACCATATCTCTGTGATCTGAGCGGTCCCAGCTCCGCTACAGTGTCACTTCCGAAGTCCTAACATGTCGAGAACCTGAGATATGATTTGCGCCCAAATGGACGGTCATATCGCATAGATGTTTGATGTTTTCTTGATGGGCTCATTACGCTGGGAAACATGATACCACTGATGAGTCCATACCAGCTTCTCCCATAAAGTTATAGCTAATGTAAGTTTTGTAGCCAAAACATAACTTGGATGAGAGAGGTGGGATCAACCCAGAATGCATCTCTCCGTGATGTCACAAAGCAAAGCCTATAAGGCATTCCCTTGGCAAAACCAGCTCAGAAGAGCTCCAATCCTCGTGCTGACAAGAACTCCAGATGAGTGGAGATGTGTGGCTCCGCCTTCTTTCTCAGCCGCATGGGTTTGCCTAACGAGTCATGAACAACCGTGAGTGTACCTCTGTTTTTAATCCCTTTATTTTATATCTGTAATGTACATAATTATTGTCTCAATTTTATAGCAACCTTTATCTGTAATCACTGTCCTCTTTCGGAAAATAAATGATTTAATATTTAGCCTGTCTCCATGCTCTAAGAATCGAACTATACGCCTTTGATAGATAATCGCTACTAATTCAAGGGGTTTGCCACGGACCCTCTTAATTTAACACTGTGAATTAAGCAACCGTGACTGGTGGCAGCGCGTTGTGTACGGCTATTCGGCTTGCTGGCAGTACAGAAGGGTCTTATATTGCTGAATAAGGGGCTGCGGCCACAGCATTGATAATTCCCTTACTGCAGAAGCCTAATTGCCGGTTCACAACAGGCAGTCCGTCCGGCGACTAATTATCCTAGGTGCAGTTCCCTGACTGACCTGAGGGTAAGGGGGGCGCCGGAGAGCTGCGAGTTCCAAAGTGGAACTGAGAAAGTGGGATATACATAAATCCCCGCAGTACTTGGAAGATTGATAGCAGTGGTGGGGCATCCAAATTAAACTCCCCCTGCGGCAAATTGTAGAGCGAGATTAGCTTGCTGGATATTTTTGGTCACATGGTGCCAGTGGTGGGATAACTAAGATAAGCCCCACTGCGCCTGTGATAGCCGTGTGCCGGCATTGTGTCACGTCCCTCCGTCCGCTGATACACCGGTGTCAGTGGTGGGATTGTGACATAGTGGTGACACAGGGTCTGCTGTCCGTCGCATTTTGGTGGCAGCGGGACCCCCGTTAGTCGCCCGTAAGTGGCGAACGGCGGTTCGTGCTGTTCGTCACAATCTGGAAAAGGCTTTTTTCGTAAATATGACATGGAGGACCACTGCTAGGTGAAGACCCTACACCCCATCAAGTTACCCTCCTTGTGGATATTTGTGATGAGACTTTACTATAATCCTAGTAGTTTACTCTCTTTCATGGTATCATCATAAATATTTGTCATGAAAGTTCCGGTCAGCTTACCCGCAATCAGGAACTCCAGGCGCCCGTTCCAAACTAGGCTTTCCTCAATGTGAATAGCGTTCAGTGGCAGAGTACCCTGTGACAGAATGAGATATCATCTCACCATTTACCAATGCAAAGTCATTCAAGATCCAGACATTGGCGGCCCGAATCGTGTACTCCAGGGTTAGGCAGGGACAAATTCAGAAGATGATGAGCCCCAAAGCAAAGGCACTCCATTAAAGCGATATCAGAAGGGTCTGGTGATTGTTTCCCACTTACATGACCCTTCAGTCTCCCCATCCCCAACTTCTTCCACTTCTAACTTTAGAGTTCAACCGGAGAGGACAGTTCTGCAATGGGTCACACCACCAATTAGTCATGGATGGGCCCCAAGTCTATTTCTAGGGTTCAAATGCCAATTAAAAGGAATCTGTCACCAGGTTTTTACCACCTAATCTGAGAGCAGTATAAGGTAGAGAAAAAGATCCCGATTCCAGCGATGTGTCACTTGCTGGGCTGCTTAGTGCAGTTTTGATAAAATCACTGTTTTATCACAGGGAATTATCACTAGAGGACTAGTAAACCTACTGCCAGGTAGTCAGGCATACTCATGAGCTCTGTGTAACTCCACCCCTATTACTGATTGGCAGCTTTCTGTGTACACTCTGCATGGGCAGAAAGCTGCCAATCAGTGGTGTGGGGGGGGGGTTATACACAGCTCAGCACTCAGAAAACTGCTAGATCTGCAGCAGAGAAAACAGGGATTTTATCAGAACAACAGCAAGCAGCCAAATAAGTGCTATATCTCTGGAATCAGGATCTCTTCCCCTACATTATGCTGCTCTGATGAAATATCAAAAAACAGGTGACACATTCCCATTAAGAATATTTCTGCTCAACTCCTATACAATATTTCAACTGGATTCCAATAAATATGACTTTACTACTGAGTTATAGTTATGTTTTCTTCCTGAATTTCAGAAGCTTTTCTTACTAAAAATCCTGTTAATTAACCTATGAACCTTGTCAATCTATAGTATATTTACAGTGGCATGTAAATGTTTTGGCACCCCAGGTAAAAATCACTGTTTTTTTTGTGAACAGGTAAGCGATTTGAAGATGAAATTATCTCTAAAAGGCCTAAAGTTAAAGATGACACAATTCCTTTGTATTTTAGGCAAAAAGGAAAACATATAAATTCATCTTTTACAATTTAAAAATTACAAAAAGGAAAATGGGCCCATGCAAAAGTTTGGGCACCCTTGGAGATTTGTGTGCTCATATAACTTTGACTAAGGTTTCAGACCTTAATTAACCTAAATTAGGGTTATGACTGGTGTTGAGCATTCCGATACTGCAAATATTGGGTATCGGCCGATATTCGCTGTATCTGAATTCCGATATCGAGTACCGATATTTTTTCAATATCGGATACCGGAATCGGAAGTCCCCATAATGCAATGAGCCACTGTTGTGGCTGTGATTGGCTGCTGAAATGATGTCATTATGATGCGCGGTCTGTGCGCATCATGATGCGCGGTCTGTGCCGACAGCCGGGGGTCTGTACGGGCCTGCCGGGGGCTTGTGCCGGCTGCCGGGGGTCTGTACGGTCCTGCCGGGATGCTGTACGGGACTGCCGGGTGCCTGTGCCGGCTGCCGGGGGTCTGTGCGGGCCTGCCGGGGATCTTGTGTTTTTGCAGGCATCGTCCGATGGGACTACAAGTCCCATCGGGCGATGCCTGCTACAATGACAGTGATTGACACATTAGCCAATGATGGGACAGTAGTAGTCCCATCATCCGGCTAATGTGTTGAATGTAAAAAAAAAAAATATATATATATATACACATACTATATACATACTACATACATACAACATTCATGCAACATACATACATACTACATACCACATACATACTTCATATATACTACATTCATACAACATACATACATACTACATACATACAACATACATACATACTACATACATACTTCATATATAATACATTCATACAACATACATACATACTACTTATATACTACATTCATACAACATACATACTACATACATACTTCATATATACTACATTCATACAACATACATACATACATACTACATACATACAACATTCATACAACGTACATAAATACTACATACTACATGCATACTACATATATACTGCATTCATGCAACATACATATATACTACATAATACATACATACTACATATATACTACATTCATACAACATACATACATACATACTACATACATACTACATATATAGTACATTCATACAACATACATACTACATACATACACTCACTGGCCACTTTATTAAGTACACCTGTCCAACTGTGTGTTAAGACTTAATTTCTAATCAGCCAATCACATGGCGGCAACTCAGTGCATTTAGGCATGTAGACATGGTCAAGACAATCTCCTGCAGTTCAAACCGAGCATCAGTATGGGGAAGAAAGGTGATTTGAGTGCCTTTGAACGTGGCATGATTGTTGGTGCCAGAAGGGCTGGTCTGAGAATTTCAGAAACTGCTGATCTACTGGGATTTTCACGCACAACCATCTCTAGGGTTTACAGAGAATGGTCCGAAAAAGAAAAAAAATCCAGTGAGCGGCAGTTCTGTGGCCGGAAATGCCATGTTGATGCCAGAGGTCAGAGGAGAATGGGCAGACTGGTTCGAGCTGATAGAAAGGCAACAGTGACTCAAATTGCCACCCGTTACAACCAAGGTAGGCAGAAGAGCATCTCTGAACGCACAGTGCGTCGAACTTTGAGGCAGATGGGCTACAGCAGCAGAAGACCACACTGGGTACCACTCCTCTCAGCTAAGAACAGGAAACTGAGGCTACAATTTGCACAAGCTCATCGAAATTGGACAGTAGAAGATTGGAAAAACGTTGCCTGGTCTGATGAGTCTCGATTTCTGCTGCGACATTCGGATGGTAGGGTCAGAATTTGGCGTAAACAACATGAAAGCATGGATCCATCCTGCCTTGTATCAACGGTTCAGGCTGGTGGTGGTGGTGTCATGGTGTGGGGAATTTTTTCTTGGCACTCTTTGGGCCCCTTGGTACCAATTGAGCATCGTTGCAACGCCACAGCCTACCTGAGTATTGTTGCTGACCATGTCCATCCCTTTATGACCACAATGTACCCAACATCTGATGGCTACTTTCAGCAGGATAATGCGCCATGTCATAAAGCTCGAATCATCTCAGATTGGTTTCTTGAACATGACAATGAGTTTACTGTACTCAAATGGCCTCCTCAGTCACCAGATCTCAATCCAATAGAGCATCTTTGGGATGTGGTGGAACGGGAGATTCGCATCAGGGATGTGCAGCCGACAAATCTGCGCCAACTGTGTGATGCCATCATGTCAATATGGTCCAAAATCTCTGAGGAATGCTTCCAGCACCTTGTTGAATCTCTGCCACGAAGAAGTGAGGCAGTTCTGAAGGCAAAAGGGGGTCCAACCCCTTACTAGCATGGTGTACCTAATAAAATGGCCAGTGAGTGTATGTAGTATGTATGTTTTTTTTTACATTCAACACATTAGCTGGATGATGGGACTACTACTGTCCCATCATTGGCTAATGTGTCAGTCACTGTCATTGTAGCAGGCATCGCAAGATGGGACTTGTAGTCCTATCGGACAATGCCTGCACACACAAGACCCCCAGCAGGCCCGCACAGACCCCCGGCAGCCGGCACAGGCCCCGGGAAGGCCTGTACAGACCCCCGGCAGCCGCCACAAGCCCCCAGCAGCCGCCACAAGCCCCGGCAGGCCGGTACAGACCCCCGGCAGCCGGCACAAGCCCCCGGCAGGCCAGTATAGACCCCCGGCAGCTGGCACAAGCCCCCGGCAGGCCCGTACAGACCCCCGGCAGCCAGCACAAGCCCTCAGCAGGCCCGTACAGACCCCCGGCAGCCGGCACAAGCCCCCGGCAGGCCCGTACAGACCCCCAGCAGCTGGCACAAGCCCCCGGCGGGCCCGTACAGACCCCCGGTAGCCGGCACAGGCCCCGGGAAGGCCCGTACAGACACCCGGCAGCCAGCACAAGCCCCCAGCAGCCGGCACAAGCCCCCGGCAGGCCAGTACAGACCCCCGGCAGCCAGCACAAGCCCCCTGCAGGCCCATATAGACCCCCGGCAGCTGGCACAAGCCCCAGGCAGGCCCGTAAAGACCCCCGGCAGCTGGCACAAGCCCCCGGCGGGCCCGTACAGACCCCCGGCAGCCAGCACAAGCCCCCGGCAGGCCCGTACAGACCCCCGGCAGCCGGCACAAGCCCCCGGCAGGCCCGTATAGACCCCCGGCAGCCGGCACAAGCCCCCGGCAGGCCCGTACAGACCCCCGGCAGCCGGCACAAGCCCCCGACAGGCCCATACAGACCCCCGGCAGCCGGCACAAGCCCCTGGCAGGCCCGTACAGACCCCCGGCAGGCCCGCACAGACCCCGCCCGCACACACAGACATGCATAGTGTCCGCCCACGCACCGCCCACACTCTTCCCCCCTCCCGAACTGGATGTGCAAGTAAAGAAAGGGTTTTTTTAATTTCGATATTTCTGTCCCATTGACTTGAATGGGACTTCCGGTATCGGAATCGGCGATACCCGATACTTTTTTGGGTATCGGGCCGATCCAGTCCGATCCGATATTTCTCAATATCGGATGGTATCACTCAACACTAGTTATGGCTTGTTCACTATCATCGTTAGGAAAGGCCAGGTGATGTAAATGTCCCAGCTTTATAAAAACCCATAATCCTCTAAGCTTGTGCCAAAAAACAGCAGCCATGAGTTCTTCTAAGCAAAGCAGCTGCCTAGCACTCTGGAAATGGTGGAGGCATGCAAAGCAGGAGAAAGCTATAACAAGATAGCAAAGCGTTTTCAAGTTTCCCTTTCGTCGGCTCGACATGTAATTAAGAAATGGCAGTTAACAGGAACAGTGGAAGTCAAGATAAGGTCTGGAAGACCAAGTAAAATTTCAATGAGAGCTGCTCGTAGGATTGCTAGAGAGGCAAATCAGAAACCCAGCTTGACTCCAAAAGACCTTGAGAAAGATTTATCAGGCTCTGGAGGTGTGGTACATTGTTCTACTGTTCAGAGACACCTGCCCAAATATGGCCTTCATGGAACAGTCATCTGAAGAAAATCTCTCCTGCATCCTCACCATAAAACTCAGCATCAGAAGTATGGAAAAGGATATCTAAATAAGCCTGATGCATCTTAGAGGCAAGTCCTGTGGACTGATTAGTTTTAAATTAGAACTCTATGGCCACAATCATCAAACGTACAGTGTGTGTGGAGAAAAAAGGGCACAGAATTTCAGGAAAGGAACATCACATCAACCATTAAAGGGAATCTGTCACCCCATTTTTCGAGTATCAGGTGCAGCACCGCCATCAGGGGCTTATCTACAGCATTCTGTAATGCTGTAGATAAGCCCCCGATGTAACCTGAAAGATAAGGAAAATGAGTTAGATTATGCTCACCGGGAGTGGTCCGGTCTTGGTCCGATGGGTGTTGCAGTCCGGCACCTCCCATCTTCTAATGGTGACGTCTTCTTCTTTGCTGCCTGTCGTGGCTCCTGCGCAGGTGCACTGCTCTGCCCTGTTGAGGGCAGAGCCTATAACTGCAGTGCGCAGACGCCGGACCTCTCCTGGCGCCTGAGCACTGCTGGACTCTGCTCTGCCTTCAACAGGGCAGGGCAGTGCGCCTGCGCAGGAACCACAACAGGCAGCAAAGAAGAGGACGTCACAGTTAGAAGATGGGAGGCGCCGGACCGGACCGCGACACCCATCGGAACAAAACCTCATCCGGAGTGCTCCTGGGTGAGTATAATATAACTCGTTTTTCTTCTCTTTCAGATTACATCGGGGGGCTTATCCACAGCATTACAGAATGCTGTAGATAAGCCCCTGATGGTGCTGCCGGCACCTGATGCTCGAAAAATGGGGTGACAGATTCCCTTTAAGCAAGGGATGGATCAATCATGCTTTGGGGTTGTGTCACAGCCTATAGCGAGGGTAACATTTCACGTGTAGAGGAAAAAATGGATTCAATGACATTTCAACAAATTCTTGATGCAAACATAACACCATGTGTAAAAAAGCTGAAGTTAAAAAGAGGATGGCTTCTACAAAATGATAATGATCCTGAACACATGTCAAAATCCACAAGTGACAACCTCAAAAGGCGCAAGCTGAAGGTTTTACAATGGCCCTCACAGTCCCCTGATCTGAACATCATTGAAAATCTGTGGTAGACCTCAAAATAGCAGAGGATGCTAGGTGACCCAGGAATCTCACAGAACTGGAAGAATTTTACAAGGAAGAATGGATGAAAATCCCTCAAACAAGAATTGAAAGACTCTTGTCTAGCTGCAAAAAAGAGTTTACAAGCTGTGATACTTGCAAAAGGGGGTGCTACTGTAAGGGGGTGAAGAGGAAGAAGAGCCAGATGGGGATTACCTCTTCTGCTCTGTGTCCGGAACCACATAGCCGGGCAGCAGGGAAGACTTACTGACTTGGACCGACTGCACCATGTGACTGTAAGGGGCAGTGGGGGAACAGAAGGGGCGGTGGACCGGGAGCTGTGCAGGCAGAGAGCGTGAAAGCAGAGCGCGCCAGAGGCAGAGCAGCCTGCGTCACATAAGAAGCAGGCTGCAGCACTGTGCTCCAGGAGAGAGAGAACTTCCCATCAGAGGATGGGGTCTGAAGGATGAGATATAGAAAGCGCTGTCTGTGAGTAAGTGGGCTCAATAGCCCCTGTGATGAGAGGAGGCTTTCCCCCTGACGGTGCAGAGACAGTGACATGTGCACGCAGCCTCGGTACCCGTGGTAACAGGCCAGTGCCCCTGAGTGTGGCAGAGAGACTTTTCAGTGTGCGCAGCATCGTTCCTGCGAAGAGACTGTTAGCTTTACAGACAGAGACTTAGAGCAGGGGAGACCCAGGTTCACAGTGTCTCCCTGCTTCCTGCTTTAATCCCAGAGTTCCCGGTTTCCAAGAGAGGAAAGACTACAGAGACTTCGAGTGCCGCTGTTGACGGTGCCAACATTGGAGAAAAGGACCCTTCAATCAAGACTTCACTGGACTGATAAGTTACAAGAATTCCCGTTTAACGATTTCTACTCTGCTTAACTGTTTCATAACTTTACTTAGCCTTTTGAGTATCGTTTTGCCGTTTACCTTATCACTTTTAACCCCCACTGCTTCTCCCTGCGTGGAGAGTCTATCCCCTGTAAATAAACCCTTTAACTCTTGGTCTGTCTCTGATCCATGGTGACATCATCAGTACCTGCACATTATTACACTACTAGGTACTAACCATGCAGGGTGCCCAAACTTTTGCAAAAGCCCATTTTACTTTTTGTAATTTTTAAAATGCAAAAGAAGAAAAAAAAACAAATATATATATATATATATGTTATCTACTGCATATAGAGGTGTTATCAGTCATTGTACAAGAGCTGTGACATCACCTATTGTGAATGGTGGAACCTGTGCTATCTATTGTATATAGACGTGTTATCAGTCATTGTACAGGAGGAGGTGAGCTGTGATATCACCTATTGTGAATAGTGGACCCTGTGTTATTTACTGTGTAAAGAGGTGTTATCAGTCATTGTACAGGAGGAGGAGGTGAGCTGTGACATCACCTATTGTGAATATAGAAGTGGTTTTATTATCCGCAGATTATAGGGCATAGTGACCATACTGAAAACTTCAAGATTATTTTTAACCTAGATAGTAACATGGAAAAGAAAAAGAAACAAGTCAAAACATTTAAAAGAAAATGTTTAACATAAAACAGTTTTCATGCCGAAGCTCTAATTGCTGGACAGAATATAACACCAATAAACAGTGTGAAGGTATATCTATAATATAATAGGCTAAGTGTCACTCTGTCCGAAGCCTTTATAGACTGTGCAAGTGCGACGCGCCTGCGCAGTCTGGCTCCAGACAGAATGAGGCATCCAGCAGTGAGGAGTGTGTATGGCGCCCTGAGATTGCGGTAAGCATACACACAGCACACCGCGATCGTGGGCGCCATACTTACCTACTTACCTGACCAGGAGGAGCGTTGCCGCGGTGCTTCTCTTCGGCCGGAGACTGGAGCAGGAGTGCGGCCGGAATCGCGCATGCACATAGCGCGATCCGGCGCCATTTTACTGAAGACACTGACACACATTTGCAGTGTGTCTTCAGCAATATGGCGCCGGACAGCGCTATGGGCATGCTCATACTCCGGCGCCAGACTCCTCCCCCGGCCTCCAGCAGAACGTGACAGCGCTGGAGCACAGGAAAGAAGGGTGAGTATAATTTTTTTTTTTGTATTTGTGTAGTTTAATAGGGGTAAGGGGGACCATACATATCAGGATAAGGGGGGTGAGGGGACCATGCATACCACGAAAGAGGATTGAGGGGACCATGCATACCACGAAAGAGGAGTGAGGGGACCATGCATACCACGAAAGGGGGGTGAGGGGACTATGCATATCATGAAAGGGGAATGAGGGAGGGACCATGCATACCACAAAAGGGGAGTGAGGGGACCATGCATACCACGAAAGGAGGGTGAGGGGACCATGCATACCACGAAAGGGGGGGTGAGGGGACCATGCATACCACGAAAGGGGGGTGAGGGGACCATGCATACCACGAAAGGGGGTGAGAGGACCACGCATACCACGAAAGGGGAGTGACGGGACCATGCATACCACGAAAGGGGGGTGAGGGGACCATGCATACCACGAAAGGGGGGTGAGAGGACCACGCATACCACGAAAGGGGAGTGAGGGGACCATGCACACCACGAAAGGGGGGTGAGGGGACCATGCATACCATGAAAGGGGGGTGAGAGGACCACGCATACCACGAAAGGGGAGTGACGGGACCATGCATACCACAAAAGGGGGGTGAGGGGACCATGCATACCACGAAAGGGGGGTGAGGGGACCACGCATACCACAAAAGGGGAGTGAGGGGACCATGCACACCACGAAAAGAGGGTGAGGGGACCATGCATACCACGAAAGGGGGGTGAGGGGACCATGCTTACCATGAAAGGGGGGTGAGGGGACCATGCATACCATGAAAGGGGGGTGAGGGGACCATGCATACCAGGATAGGGATGAGGGGTGCCATACACACCAGGATAGGAGGGGGGCAGCACATACCAGGATGGGAGACCATATACCAATAAAAATACTCGCCACCCAGGCATAGAACGGGTTCATAGCTAGTAGTATATAATGGAGGACACAGGAGAGGAGAAGACAAGAATTTACCTGATGTGTTACTGATGTTTTATGGAGATCAACAGAGAGGAACACTAAGTCTTCAGGGAACAGCGCCATAATGCGATCTTCAAAGTCCTGTGAAATATGTTATACATTGTTACATGATATATTGAAGATGACCTTTCCATTTTCCTAACATGTCATATTTAGTAACTAATTGTAATCTCCAGAAAATATTTCAGAAACATCTTTTCTTAAATCTCTTGCTGTGTTGTTCCTCTGTTATTCCTCCTGGAAATGTATAAGTAAATTGATCAGTGTTTCCATTCCCTTGTCTTGCCTTCCTTTTTTTCTATTTGACACTTTCCAACCAGTGTCTTCAGACTCTTTATGTATTGTATGGGTGTGCTTATTTTTACATTTACTCAACGAACCTAAAAAAGACCTAGTACTAATGGTCTAGGTTTAAAGAAACTATTTACAAAAAAATACTTAACCTTTCTAATTTACTTTAATATTTTAGGTACAAATAATTAGAAATACAAATATTTATAAACACGTGAAGCTCAATACTTGGGTGATACAGCTAGCTGGGGTGTACTTATTTTGCTCCAGTAATCAGGATCACATAATATTAACAATTGCTGCCCAGAATTAAGTTACTAGATTCATTATACTTCCTAATATAATTACTCGTAACGAAGTTGCAACATTCCCTTTAATAGGAACAAAATCATTTATTTATGATGTGTAATTCTTTTTGGCAATATTGCGACACTTTTATCATTGGCTCCTTTTTCTGATATTTTATGCTATTATTTTATTTTTGTTTTTATCAGCAGCCAAACCGAAGTTTCTAAATTCTCTCACCGGACAGTGTCAAAAAGTCACACCACGCAATTTATTTAAAACATTCTGCTGTACAATTCTCCCAACAGGTTTCGCAGTTAGGCTTCTTCAGGGGAAATGATGGATCTAGTGTAGAAAGTTGTACCTACTCCATCTATCGTGTGCGCTGCGTGCACTGTGGATAAGAAAATGACCGGTCCCATGTGGTGGATGGCTTTTCCTTCCCATTTCTGGATGGGGCACGACGATAAATACTTGATCAATTCTCTCTTCTGCCATAACTGGCCACAGGGAATCTTATAGAAAGATCAAAGAAAGTTCATAATTGTGTAACTATATGATAAATTGAATTCTTACATCAGATATTAAAAGTTTGTCTGACTTGGAAAAATATTTCCAAATGACCTTGAAAATCCTAAGGTTAATAAACGTCTATCCACTATTAAAGATCTATTAGCCAGGATGAAAAGCAGCTACGTGTAATGCCAAATTTGGAGTGCTGCATACAAATGGAATCCAGTGATTCTCCAATATAGTAGATACAAACAATGGGACACCTTGTAGTCAGCCTAACTGCATAAGGGCTAAAGACAGAAAAAGGGAACATTTATGTGGCTTCATAAACTTTCATGCAGACCCTTTAATGTTGCCCAGTTGCTCAAGGGATCGCTCCTCTTGTCACATAGACTCAGTCATGTCCAGGATATTATACATTTCCCATTGATGTCTACAGGAATTTGCTGATTGTAAATGAGGAGGACCACAAGCAGAACATCACTGATCGTGAGTATTAAGCCCCAAAATTATGCCAGAACACATTTCTGCACATTTATAACTGGTTCAGTACATACCATGGTATAATCATATATAGAAAAAATGTACACAGGAACCAAAATGTACTGCATAATGATGACCAAAGACTTTATTAATATATCAAAAAAAACAAACAACATTCAAAAGTTAGAAAGTGGGTAACCACAAGGTGGTGCCACAGTCTCATCTACTGTGCATTCCAAAGTGGTAAATACGGTATATGCAGGTGCAGGTAAAGGGTGAAATTACATACATAAAGGCTAAGACAGATATACATATACGCAGATAAATAAAGGGTTACCGGCTCACAGAGAAATTCTGTGTAGTGCAGGGAAATCTATACCCTTTAGTCAATCCTACATAAAGCACTCTAAGAAAAGGTAATAGAAATGCTACTTGTAGTAAGGACGTGGCGCACACCAGACAGTCTGACGTACGTTTCGACGATTAGCCTTCTTCAGGGGGTGATGTCACACTAACACACATCTATTTAAATTATCAGTATACTAATCACCGTACACACATCAGATCTTTAATTTATCAGAGTAAGGTCCTGTACGCTTTTATGCATCTATACCAATGGCAAGTCATGACCCATCTTCTACCCTGACCGGATTCACCAATGGGATCTGTCAGGAGCCCGGACCTGTCCGTACCCAAGGCGGTGGACGTCGTCACGCTAATCCAGACAGGCGCAACAAGGGACTGTGTCAGAGATAGTGCTCCAGCCACAGGACCTAGGAAACACCGCCCAATCACGTGACTGGACTCGTGCTCACATGACCCATGTGGGCAGCGTTTCCCAGGTCCTGTGGCCAGGGTGCTGTCTTTGATGTAGGCCCGCAATGTGAATTTCTATTACCCTTTCTTAGAGTGCTTTATGTAGGATTGACTAAGGGGTATAGATTTCCCAGCACTACACAGAATTTCTCTGTGAGCCAGTAAACTTTTAGGAATCTGTATATGTGTAGTTGGTATAATAATAATATTAGCAAATATCTCCAATTGGAAATGTTGTGTAGTTCTTCTGATTCGCTATGTCTCTTTCCTCATGAACCTTAGGTGTCCATGGGTACAACTACTAATATAGTGACAGATAGTTGCTAGAGGTTGTAACCATGGATACCTAAGGTTCTGCAATGTCTGCACATGAGGAAGGAGACATAGCGAATCAGAAGAACTATACTACATTTCTAATTGGAAATATTTGCTAATTTTATTATTACACCTACTACATATTGGGACAGGATCTTGGAGATGGGAATACCCCTTTAATAAAGTGCAACTTAAAGGGAATCTGTCACCCCATTTTTTGAGTATCAGCTGGCGGAACTGCCATCAGGGGCTTATCTACAGCATTCTGTAATGCTGTAGATAAGCCCCCCAATGTAACCTGAAAGATAAGAAAAATGAGTTATATTATACTCACCGGGGGGGGCGGTCCGGTCTTGGTCTGATGGGTTTTGCCGTCCGGCGCCTCCCATCTTCTATCAGTGACGTCTTCTTCTTTGCAACCTGTCGTGGCTCCTGCGCAGGCGCACTGCTCTGCCCTGTTGAGGACAGAGCAGAATATTGCAGTGCGCCGGCGCCGGACCTCTCCTGGCGCCTGCGCACTGCAGGACACTGCTCTGCCCCCAACAGGGCAGAGCAGTGTGTCTGCGCCGGAGCCATGATGGGAAGCAAAGAAGAGGACAACATCGCTAGAAGATGGGAGGAGCAACACCCATCGGACAAAAACCAGACCCGGACTGTCCCGGGTTGAGTATAACCTAACTCATTTTTCTTATCTTTCAAGTTACATCGGGGGCTTATCTGCAGCATTACAGAATGCTGTAGATAAGCCCCCGATGGCTGTGCCGGCAGCTGATACTCGAAAAAAGGGGTGACAGATTCAGATCCTTTAAGAGAAAAGTGATTGATCTAATTGTATTCGCCGCTTATTTTTTTTCACTGTGAACTCACCAGGTATGATAAAATGCTGATTGTTGGAGAAACTGGAGAGTAATGGCTGTTTGCTTCTTGTATGTGCTTATGCAAAGCTGAAATCCACAGAGTCTTCTCGCTTGAGCTCAGGCAGGACACTTGGCGCGGCTCAATCATCGGACCTCAACAGAGTTCAATGAAAGGTATAAAAGTGTTAGTCCACATTCACACACCCGTATTCTTCGGCATATTATTGCAGATGTGTGAATCTTGCCATAAAGGACATTTTATGGTAAACTTATTTATTCTGTTCCACCATAACTTTCCATATTTTTGTGGGAGAGGACCTTCCTTATGTGGATAAGGGCATAGCTGGCATCTCGTGGGCTCTAGGTCCCACCATGTCTTTCTGCCTTGGCCATTGTATACAGATAAGGCAGTGAACTGAATCCTTTCTTTTGGGTGAAGCCATCACTCAGTATATGTCTCTTCCTATACCTACTTGCCCATGGCTTTGCCGTCTTTGAGGTCAAAAATGGTTAAATTACTTACCGCTAACTTCAAAGTTGTAGCCAATTTTGGACGGTTCACAGACTACATGCATCCCCGATAGTGGGAGTAGTCCCTGAAAATCAAATAAAATCAGATGGTCAGAAAATATTCAAGAAATATATTTATTGTTTAAGAGAGTGCTTCAATTATTACAGCAGAATGTAAATGATCACTGTACAATTCATGCTAGGAGATGAGAGAAGTTCCAGCTCCTATAGTACTGGCAGAATGCTGATAAGGAAGAACCACCCACTCAACAATAGAGGATGTCAAGTGACAGAGCATGAGAATCAGGATATATTAGACTGATGTGTTCAGCAAACACAGTTTTAACTTGTCGTGGAGGATTAGGGCTTTTTTTTTTACAGATTTTGTGTGAAATGATAGATGTCCTTTAACTTTTTGAAGCTGCACTTTTTTTGTTATTGTGATCAGTCCACAAGTTTATATGTGAAAAAAATGTGGTTTGTGAGCAGAAAAATAGTTATTCCCAAGATTGCGTGTTATCCTTGACTCACAGCGATGTCCAAAATTGGGGTCTTGAATCCAGGAACTGGGCTCTAACCCCATCTTGAAAAGAGAAGAGGTTTGCACGCTCAATGTGCCAGGTTTCTGAGCCCCGACCTTGCTGAGATAATGGGGACTTAAAAGGGAAGAGCATTTTATTACAAGCATTTATCGTTCTTTACCTGATATATAAATCTCCTCTCCTGATGATCCATGGATAGAATTAACAAGTGCAGAGGAAACAGGACCATGAAGCACTCCGACATCTCCTGCAGAGAATAAAGAAAGGAGTCAGATACTAGAAGATCAATAGGTAATTGGTTAGGACCAGTTTACTGATGCAATTAATTGTAAGGCTGTACATGTCCTCTTCTCGTACAAGAAAACATGTGATATCTGTTATGTGCTAGTGCTGAGGAATCAAGCACTGAACTCGCATGCAAATTACACTAGACGTGCATCAGGGGCATGTTTATTCTATGTGAGTGCAAACACTCCCCCAGATACTAAAAGAGTACATGGACACACCCCGAAATTCTATTTAACTACATGAACATTACCCCAAATTCTATAAGAGTGCATGGACAGTCCTCCAGATTTTAGGTACATGGACACTCCCCCAAATTCTACGTGAGTACATGGACACTCCTCCAGATTTAATTTGAGTATATGGACATTCTCCCAAATTCTATTTGAGTACATGCACACTAGGGTGACCACAAAAAATCGATGTCGGAATTTTGTCCGTCTGGACCCCACAAAACGATTCCCCTTTCCAGATATTGAGAGAGCCAAAATTTGAGCTCGATCAAACGACGTTAACCCGTGCCGCTCGTCGCTCAAAGTTTGAAAAAATCCAAATTGAGGTATTTTAAGATTTAGGTATTTTGCATAGTCTGTTAGACTATAAAGAATGTGACAACAACATTGCAGAAATAGCCCTGACCAAATTTTCGAACCATTTGTGGTATTTGAATGCAGAGTTGGTGGGATTATCGTTTTTTGATCCCACCATTACAGACAATGAAAAGTTGTTAATGGCTAATAAATTGCTCAGTAGCACAGATGAACCATCAGAGCACGCTAACCTACATGAGTTGATAATTTTACATAGTTATCTAATCTATTCTAGAGCTTTTGTTAAAGTAGTTTTTGAAACGTCAGAATATAATGCTCAGCATTTGCTTACAACTTGCAGGACATATTGCTTTTGTTCTTCATCTTTTGTCAGAAGGTCGTTAAAGTCGGTTACTTCCTACCTCTTTTAATTTTTCTTTCCTAACTTTTGGCTTTACAACCCTAGCGTGCTCTGATGGTTCATCTGTGCTACTGAGCAATTTATTAGCCATTAACAACTTTTCATTGTCTGTAATGGTGGGATCAAAAAACGATAATCCCACCAACTCTGCATTCAAATACCACAAATGGTTCGAAAATTTGGTCAGGGCTATTTCTGCAATGTTGTTGTCACATTCTTTATAGTCTAACAGACTATGCAAAATACCTAAATCTTAAAATACCTCAATTTGGATTTTTTCAAACTTTGAGCGACGAGCGGCACGGGTTAACGTCGTTTGATCGAGCTCAAATTTT
Source organism: Dendrobates tinctorius (assembly GCF_039654945.1). NCBI lineage: Eukaryota > Metazoa > Chordata > Amphibia > Anura > Dendrobatidae > Dendrobates > Dendrobates tinctorius. The sequence goes on from NW_027361754.1 coordinate 42,628,369, forward strand.
GGCTCTCTCAATATCTGGAAAGGGGAATCGTTTTGTGGGGTCCAGACGAACAAGATTCTGACATTTTTTCCCCCCCATATGAGATCCGGTCACCCTAATGCACACTCCTCAAATTCTTCATGAGTACATGGACACTTCCCCAAATTCCATTTGAGTACATGGACATTACCCTAGATGTTATTTAAGTACATGGCACTCCTCCAAATTCTACATGAGTACATGGACACATCCCCAGATTCTACATTAGTACATGGGCACTCCCCTAGATTTTATTTAAGCACATTGATTCTCCCCCAGATTCTATTTAATTACATGCACACTCTCCTAGATTCTTTTTGACCACATGGACACTCGGCTAAATTCTACAGGAGTAGATGGATAATCCCCTAGATTTTATTTAAGTACATGGACACTTTCCTCAAATTCTTCATGAGTACATGGACACTCCCCTAGGTTTTCTTTAAGTACATGGATACTCCCCCAGATTCTACATGAGTACATGGACACTCCCGCAAATTCTACTTGAGTACGTGGACACTCCCCCAAATTCTACATGAGTACATGGACACTCCTACAGATTATATTTGAGTACATTGACATCACCCTACATGTTATTTAAATACATGGGCAATCCCCAAGATTCTACATGAGTACATAGACACTCCTCCAAATTCTACATGAGTATATGGACACTCCCCCAAATTCTACATGAGTACATGGGCACTCCCCTAGATTTTATTGAAGTACTTGGATACTCCACAAGAATCTATTTGAGTACATTCACGCTCCCTTAGATTCTATTTGACCACATAGGCACTCATCTAGATTCTACATGAGTACATAGACACTCCTCCAGGTTCTATTTGAGTACATGCATGCTCCCCTAGATTCTATTTGACCACATGGGCACTCTCCCAAGTTCTATTTGAGTACATGGACACTCCCCAGATTCTACATGAGTACATGGACACTCCCCCCAGATTCTATTTGAGTACATGGACATTACCCTAGATGTTGAGTACATGGACACTCCCTCATATTCTACATGAGTACTTGGACACTCCCTCAAATTCTACATGAGTACATGGACACTCCCCCAGATTCTATTTGAGTACTTGGGACACTACCCTAGATGTTGAGTACATGGACACTACCCCCATATTCTACATGAATACACGGACACTCCCCCAAAATTCTACATGAGTATGTGGACACTCCCCCATATTCTATTTGAGTACTTGGGACACTACCCTAGATGTTGAGTACATGGATACTCCCTCATATTCTACATGAGTACATGGACACTCACCCAGATTCTATTTGAGCACATGGACACTTCCCCCAGATAATATTTGAGTATATGGCCACTTCCCTAGAATCTATGTGAGATACATGAACAGTCCCCCAAATTCCGTTTGGTACAGGTGAGAGGCAAGGTAAGATGATTTGTTGTTTTTGAACAATAAATTATCTTTGGCTATAATTTAAGAATTTTGAGAAATCAATTTAGAATCAATTTGCCAATCTCTAAAATATGTACACTGTAAACTCTGTTTTCCTGTTTATCTAGGATAATTTAGAGGTTAATTATTAGTTCCTTTGTGGTCTAGGGTGAAGGGCAAGTGTATTCTATATTTCCTAGTGATCTAGGGTAGCGTGGGGTTAACATTGGTATAGAGGCGTTATAGCTCAGTTTTCTGGTGACTAAGGGTGGTGGAGGGATAATGCCTTGAGGTTTAGTGTTTTGGTTGGTAACGGTCTACATCCCTGGTGGTCTAAAGTAGTGGAGAAAGGAATGCCAGAGTCCTTGATGGCCGAGTGTGATAGAGAGCTTAAGACCTGCATCATTTGTAGGGTCAAGGCAATAAGAAGATTAATACGACTACCCTATTTGGTGGTTTAGGATAGTAGAAATATTAATGTTAGCTTTTCTGTTGGGCTTGTTTAATTGGGAGATTAATGACCCCTCTCCCGTTGGTCTAAGGTAATGGAGAAGTTAATATGTCGCTCTTCATTGGACTATAATAGTGATGCTGTTCATTCTAGCTTCCCTGGTGGTCTAGAGAAGTGGAGAAGATAATGTTTCTTATCTTTAGTAGTCCAAAATAATGCGGTGTTATTGCTCAGTGCTAGGGCAATGGAGGGGTAATGCCTTTTTCTAGGGTGGTCTAGGGTAGATGACAAATTAACACTTGTCCAGTTCTGAAAGTCTGACAGAGAGCTGAACGCGATCCTCATGTTCAGCTTCATCTTCCACACTGTGCTGATTTTACACAAAGTGGAGGATACCTATCACCATTGCAATGGTTGGGTTTGCTGCCCTATTTGCGCACTAAATAGCTTATGCAAGGAAATTTTTTTTCCCTGGTAGCCCAGTGTTAGCAACACACCTGCTTGTCGGGGTATAAAACCAAACATATTCATTCAGTTCAAATAAAAAAACAACCATGGAAAAACACAAAATACCTCCGTGTGACTGATCTGCATGACCGCCAGCGACGACATGACCACATCTCCATACGATCTGATTCCCTGACCTTCCCAACCTTGGATCGGCTCTATTAAAATTTTCTGATTTAGTTCTTCTCTCGTTCTCCCCCAAAATAGAATAGGCTGCAACAGACCAAAACCAAATACAGTGCAAAGAAATTATTAAACATGGCACCAACCAGTCTGATTGCCCAACAGGCACCACATGGTAAGGGCTGTGATTAATATTGGCTCACAAGTATCGTGGGGCTGACACCATCTGACCACAAGCTCCAGTAGTTAGCCTACTTTAGGCTTAATTATATTCTAGAACCTCTTGTATCAGCATGGTAGCAGTGCGAAGGGGCCTTGCTGAGTTCTCATTTCAGTAGCTAAACCATCCACCTTCTCTACTATGCATCAACAGTAACTGAGCTCCAAAATGGAGCAGCTGGTATCAGTGACCAGCAACAGCAATGATGTGAAGGTAATTACTGACCAAAATGATGGTAGAATTTCCCATTGGGTCCATGTATATGCCTTGAAGATGCTTTCAGCTTGGATGACCCCAGATGACCAGGAATTTTATGACCCTTAAGGCCTCGTTACACGCTTCAATGTCCCAGTGATCTCACCAACTCTCTGACATTTATGGGATCGCTGGGACATAGTTAGCTGATCGCTGGTGAGCTGTCACATAGTCAGACTTACCAGCGATCAGGACCAGTGAGCACGCTGGTATCCAGGTTAAACAGCGGGTAACTAAGCGCCGCGCGGCGCTTAGTTACCCGCTGTTTACCCTGGATACCCGATCAGGACCAGCGAGCACGCTGGTATCCAGGGTAAACAACGGGTAACTAAACGCCGTGTGACGCTTAGTTACCCGCTGTTTACCCTGGATACCAGCTCCCAGCGTCTGCTGTATGGCGCTGGGAGCTCGCTGATCATTGGTCTCTCACTGTCACAGCGATGTGTGCTGCCCAGCGGGAGACCAACGCTAGATTTATGGCCCAGACCATTAGGCAACGATTAACGATCAGCCAACTGATCGTTGATCGTTGCTACGTGTCACACACAACGATGTCGTTTCGACATCGCTGCAACGTCACCAAACTGGTGACTTTGCAACGATATCATTCAAAATATCGTTGCGTGTAACGGGGCCTTTAAAGTGGAAGGTATAAAATCTATGGAAAGTTCTCAGGGTCTTCTCCATTTATCTGATAAAGGACAGAGTCTTCATTGGATATCCTAGGATGGAAGGAGTTCTGAGAAGTTTAGGTCCATGTTCAACCAAAAGAACAGTTATAGAAGTTCTGCAGTTTAGACAAGGATGAAGATTGAGATTTAGCCCTTAGAGGCAATGCATTAGGTTTGCTTGGGTTGAGCTATATTTGAAACCAGAATTGTTTCGGGATCTAGCCATTTTATGACCTCTAACAGAGAATGGTCATAGAGAGAAATCTGAGGAAAGTTCTCAGGTCTTTTCCAGTTATCTAACAAAGGGGAAAGTCATCATTGGATATTTTAGTTTGGAACAAGTTCTGAGATGTTTAGGTCTGGGATGACCCATGTCCAACCCAAAAGAACAGTTATGAAAGTTTTGTAGTCTAGGCAAGGATGAAGGTTGAGATTTAGATCTTAGAGTTTGTTGGTTATTTTGGGGCCATCTCATTCTTTGGCCAAAAGAGTGTGAGCATTGTTTTAAGCTTATGGCTTGTGATGAGTAAAACGTGAAAGGTTGGAGCAGAAGATTTGTCTTGAAATATATGAAGAATATAAATACCAGGGCCATACGTGTAGATAACTACACTTTGAAAGCTGAACTATGTGCAATGATCCATGGGTCCAGTACCAGTGCAATTGTTTTCTCCATACTGCTACCATATGTGGTACAAGGATAAATGCATCTGGTTCTGACACACGCTAACTCAGTCACTAGCTAGAACCATCCAGAACAGTCCTAGAATATAAAATTTGCCAAAATGAAACCAACAAAATGATGTCCCTTGTCAACTCCATTTACGCACCCCGTTGGTTCAAAAAATGGAATATTGTAAGAGAAATAGATCACATTTTTTAATGGAAGCTATAATCATAAAACAACCCATTGTTTAAATAAGGTTTTTGTGTTTCAATTTTTTTTTTTTTAGTATTTTGGCAAATTTTTTTTTCAAACCACAATCTTTGTTTTAGAAAAATTATAATTAATCTTGAAATTTTCACAATGGCCACAAGGGCTATTTTAGACTCATGCTAGTCCTTTCAAGAAGAGCTCACAGCAGTTTCCTTATCGTCAGAGGCAGAATTATAATAACTGATAACACGGGATCTTCCAATCCCTATTGTCACCGCTGATCCCCTTACACAGTGAACTTTGTATACGCTCATTAGGTGCTTCCCTTCAAAAGATAAGGGATAAAGTCTGTTCATTGTGGCTAATGTAAATAATAAACAATAAATAAATAATAAAGTACATGTGTTGTTTCCTGAAACAAAAGGAAGTATGAGTCTAAAAAAAGCCCAAGTGGCCCATGTGAGAATTTCAAGATGTCTATGTTGTTGTGTTTTAATACAGATTGTGATATTGAATAAAAACATTGCTGATAATTTTTTAAATAATACATTTAATTCAAAAGCATGATTGATACAATAAGTCGTTTTCTGATAGTGGCTTCACTTTAAGCCTGGCCACTGTGACTTTTTTCCCTCCTCCGCGGCATGTCTTCGGCTGTCAATTGCCTCTTTCAAGGATTTCCACTACAGCTGGTGCCTTACGGTCGCCCAGATGTTTTCATAGTCTAGTAAATTCCATAATTTGAGATTTGGAACAATGTTTGTAAGTTTTAATAACATACAAACTCTTAATTATAATTTCTTACAATGATTGATAGTTCTACAAATGATTATTACCAACCTTAGACACATACTGTGTGTGTATCGTCTTGATATCTGCTTTGCCAGGTGACATGAGCTGCGGAAAGATAAACATCTTGGTTTGAGACTTCATATAACATCGGTCATTAAATTCATTAGTCATTAGTGTGACAATTACACAAATCTCAGAAAGAGGTTTAGATGAGAGCTGTCCACAATTGTCCTCTACCTCCTGGTAAAATACAAGCAGGACCAGATGCTCCCACATAGCATTTCCATTGCAGACCTCCCGCAGCAGAACAATATCCCTTTGCGCTGCAAATTTAGAAATTCATGGCTACCGGAATAAATTGGCTTCCTGCCCATCTGAAACCAGAAGCTGTTGTCAATTTATTTTGCGGGCTATCACACCGTAGCAACTTAGCTTTTAATGTTGCAGTCGAAGTTTTGGGAAGTAGAGTAAAGGTATGTGCACACTGAGTTTTTTTACAAATGCCTAAAAAATTGCTCAAAATAATGCTTGAAAGACACCTCACGATCTGCAAGGTGGTCAGCAGACGGCGGTCATCGCATGCTCATGTCCTCCCTGGTGACGAGGAGGACAAGTGAGTGGGCCGAGTGCAGCGGAGCGATGCAGAAGAATCGGAGTCAGGCGGCGAGCAAAGGGAGCGTCGGGAATCCAGATGTCCGGCTGGCGGGGACACAGCACCCGCGCAGCTAAGTGAGTATGTATTGTTTGTCGCCCCGCAGGGGCTGTGTTACAGGTAGCTGGGGGGAGTCAGGCAGGTGGATTTGAGGTAAGGGGGTTTGGAGGGCCTGGCGGGAAAGAGGCGCCGGGCATTCGAGACATTTACGCAGTATGTCCCAATTGTTGAGGAGGTTGGATTGAGGGGTAGTGAGCGGGGTCGGGGCATCACTGGTTGGGGCAGGGTTGAAGGGGCAGGGGTTAGGGTCCCAGTCAGGGAGTGAGTCTTTGAGGCCCGTCGGGGATGCTGAGGTGACTTTGTCGGGTGTATCAGTTTTAGTCCTGATAAAAAATAAAAAAAATGGGGGATACTGTGGAGCTGGATGACAGGTCAAAAAGGGTGAGGTGTATGTATGTGTGGATGGGTAGCTGGGAGCCCATTTGAAAGGAGGTGAAAGAAAAATGATTTAGCGAAAAGACTATGTGGACACATTCTCCCCCCTCCCCTTTTAAAAAAAAATTATTTAAAGAAAAAAAGAAAGGGGAACGATAGTAGGAAGAAGGAGGAAGGAAAACGGAGGTGGCGGCAGACGTTTAAAAACTGGTTGCAGGCATTTGCCATTTTGGTGAGTGTCATAGGAAAAAGATTCCTGTGAATTGCTCGGTTTTGTTTTGCTATCTAGATGTGATATGGGAGGCGCATCGGATATATGGGGGTCAGACATGGCTACGGTATGATGAGCAGTTTAGGCTGAGGAAGGCGGTGCGGCCGGAAATTAGATGGGATCAAAATGACATAGGGCTTGGGCTGAAGGTTATGGCCCCAGCCCGGTATGGGGCAGTCCTTTCATGGGAGCAGAGGTGACGTCCCCCTGCAGGTGGAATATGGAAGTGGTAATCATGGGACACTGGGAACAAAAAAAATAAAAATATCGGGAATGTGCTGGCAGTTTAATGACGGCCAGTGCAAACACGGGAACAGCAGTAAGTTTTACATATTTGTTCCCATGGGAACGGGAGCTCTTCTGGAGCTTATGATTGTTTCAAAAAGGGTGGATGCCGGTCAAGGGGAAGAGCCCGGTCAAAAGGCTAAGGGTTCTCGGGAATGGTTTGGCGGAAGGTTTTCGGATGCCACCTCCCAGTCATATTGTTCTGTTTTTTCGGTTAAAACATTTGCAGTCTGGGATGTTGTATTCTGTAGTAGTTGATGCTAAATTACAAGAGGAAGTGGAGTTAAGTTGGATGGCAGGTCTTTTTTCTGAATGTGCCGGTCGGAGGGGTGATCATTTCTCCCTTTGGGGATAGTGCCTGAAAAGAGTGCCGAATAAATTTCGGTTGATTAAGCATTTATCTTATCCTAAAGAACTGTCAGTTAACGATGGTATCGCTTGGGAGTTGGGTTCTGTGGAGCATTCATAGTGCGATATGGCAGTTCAGCGGGTGCGTAATTATGGCTCGGGGTCTTTGCTAGCAAAGACTGACATTGAATCGGCTTTCAGGTTACTACCTGGTCACCCGGATAGCATTCTATTGTTGTGTTGTTTTGGAACGAGGGTTTTGTAGAGATTGATGTTTGCCGATGGGTTGTCCAATCTCTTTTTCGTTGTTTGAGACGTTTATTAACTTTTTGAGTGGGTGGTGAGGGATGTTGCCACCATTCAGTCAGTCATACATTATTTGGATGATTTTGTTTAAAGGTCTTCCTAATTCATGGTTGTGCAGGAATGCGTTATTGGCTATGGTGGGGATTTCAGAGCTTTTGGTGTCCTGCTGGCAAAGGTAAAGACCGAAGGCCCTAGAACTGTTTTAAGTTTCCTGGGGATAATAGTTGATTCGGAACAGATGGAGTGTCGGTTGCCGGAGGACAAATTGTAGTTGCTTTGGCAGGAGGTGGATAGAATTGGAAACTACGGAAGGTGATGTTGAAGGAGCTGCAGTCGTTATTGGGCAGATTGAATTTCGTGTTCAGGATCATGCCCATGGGGCCAAGTTTTTTGCCATAGGCTGTTGGAAGCGACAGCAGGGGTGCGTGCTGCGACCATTTAATTTGATTGAATAAGGAGCATAGGGAGGTTTTGATGGTCTGGAGCCTTTTTTTGGGTTATAACGGTCGGTCTTTGATGCAGCGCGAGTTTTTGGACAACTTGGAATATGAGATTTTCACGGACGTGGCAACGGGGTTGGCTATAGGGCCTATTATAAAGGTATGTGAAGGGTTGTAAATTGGCCACAGACATAGATGAAGATGGGTCTTACTAATATTTGGCTTTCTCGGAATTGTTCCCAATTGTTGTGGCGGTCTCAGTCTGGGTAACGTGTTCAAGGAACAGTGAGTTAGGTTTCATTGTGACAATGTGAGCGTGGTGTCAGTGATTAGCAGCTTGTCAGCTTTGATTTCCCCAAAGATAAAGTTGGTTAGAATACTGGTTCTTAGGTGCTTGCAGCTGAACGCTTGGATTTCGGCAGTACATGTACTAGGCGTACAAATCTCAAATTGCGGATGCATTGGCTCTTTTCAAGTGGGAGCATTTCCGGGAGTTGGCACCAGGAGCGGAGGTCTCGGGAGTTGAATGCCCTTCGCATCTGTGGCAGGTGTTTTTTGGATAAGCAGGCAGGTGGAGTCTGGAGTCGGTCATCTTATAATTATCATGGCGGGTAGGGCAAAGCTGGGTGTCGCGTTGGGGCATGGTGGAATTTGAGTGGGAGAAAATGTTTGTAGTGTTGTTTTCTAATTGGTAAGGCTGGCTAAAATGGGTTGGTCAATATCGAAGGTGAATAAATTCATTGCCGGGTGGGTATTTGTTTTTTTAAGTTGCAAGGATAGAAGGATGTTTAAAAAAAAAATTTGGGGGTTAAAAATAGACATTAAGGGGTTTTTAGAAGAAGCAATTGGAGTTTTCATAAGCATAGACCAATCTCGTTCAGTCTGTTGGAGAGGTTGGGCCAGATTTTAGAGGGGATTTGTTGTTCTGCTTTTGAATTGGCATTATTTAGGATAGCTTTTCTTTAGCCTTTTTCGGGGCCATGCGGGTGGGCAAAATCATGTCTTGCAGCAGGGACAGGCTTGATGGCGTGATGGCGGAGGCTATGGAATTTTTTGGGGGGAGGCATTATTTTGGTTAAGGAATAAGGAGTCAAAAAAGCTGATCAATTAGGTGGAGGTAGGCGCACAGTATTAGGTAGGGTTGTGGGGTCGTTGTTGTGCCTGCAAAGGTGTTTGGATGCCTATTGGAATGTGGGGCCAGGGAGGGTGGGCCAAATGTTGTGTCATGAGGGAGGGGCATTTTTTGTCTCTTTTCCAGTTTATTACGGTCTTAAGGAGGAGTTTGCAGGAGTTGGCCCTTACCCCGGGTTTGTACGGGTCACATTCTCTTAGGATTGAGGCTGCTTTAGAAGCTAATAGTCTTGGTCTAGGTGTGAACGTGATAAGGTGACTTGGCAGGTGGAGTTTGGATTGTTATTTAACGTGTGTGCGTCATTAATTACAGTCGCAGATGTTGGGATTTTGATGAGCGGTTTGGAGTAGGGTCCTATCCGAGCTTTTTCCAGAGCCACTCGTTTGTACAGATCACCTGACATTCTTGTTATGCATTACGGTGGGGATAGTTTGAGGATTAGGTCTGATAGGGAATTGATTAGGGACATATGTTTTTGTTTTGCTGTGGCTGTGGACATCTTTTTCTGGCATTGTTGACCGTGTGGTCGAATATTGTACCTAGACAAAAAATGGAGGGCGACTAGATCTTGGGATTATTTGGGCCAGGGTAGAATTTGAATGGGGCAGTATCGTGTTTTTTCGGTTTTGAATGGGGTATTTTTGAGCGTCGGGCGTTTTGAATTGGAATCGGGTGTTGGAAATTTCTGTTTGGAAAATGGGGTTTTCACTTAACCGCGATAGGTACCGATTTGTGGGCGTTGGCGTTGCAGGTAGGAAGTAGAGAGCATTGGTGGTGTTGGGGCACTCACAAGCATGAAGTGGTCAGGGCTGTTCGTGGTTGGCGGGGGGTGGGGTTCTTGGAGTTGACACTGATTGGTCGGTGAAGGAATTTAAAGAAATTCCAGGCAGTTTGAAATTGTGTGGGATTGATCAGGCATTTGAGTATGGGCTCTGGACGGGGTTTTTATCCTGGGAGCTTTTTGTAGTTAGTCTTCCTGGAACGGGATGTATGGTGCCCTCGAGCTGGTGTTGGATGACTGAGGGTAACATGGTGGTACAGGTTCATTTGTTTGGACATATATTAAGCCAGATCATTTAGCTCCAAGAACCCTCCCCTCATATTTACATACCAGTTGTGTGATGGTTACGTGTGACTGGACACACCGCCTCCAGCAGGGCGAATTTCTCCGACACAAGTGAACCCTGGATACACCGCCTCCAGTAGGGCAAATTTAAATAATATAATGTGCAGCCGGATACACCGCCTCCAGTAGGCAAATTTCAGAATTTCACGTGTATCTGGATACACCGCCTCCAGCAGGGCGAATTTAAATAATAAAGGGAGACACCAGGGAAACCGATACAATGGAGGGCCCTGCGATAGGGAACGGGGACGTGGAGACCTCCTGCACTCCCCTGAGTCAGTGTCTCTACACTCCTGACAGTCCCTATGCAGGTTCCGCACCTGGCGCCGAGCAGGATACCTAAAAACCCTAGCTCGCCCTGCACCTAGCCCTTTCTAGTGAAATGGACGGTGCAGAAACTAATCCCACCACTGCACTCAAACACACAAAAGGAAAGGTACAAACAGGGATAACACCACTTAGCTTTGCTCTGTCGCTCTGGCTCCCAGAGTCCAGTACCAGAATGCAGCTTTCCTCCTGAATAGCTGCTGCTTCACCAAGCTTTGTCAGAGCTGCAAGGAACTACTCTCTGTGGCTCCTTCCACACCAGGACTCTGACCGAGCTGCAAGGAACTCTCTCTAGCTCCTTCCTTCACCAAGGATGGTTGAAATGACCAATATCACCAACAGTGAGTGAGAGAACAAGACACTCCTATATAGTTAAGCCAGAGCAATCACACCTGTTAGTGATTCCCGTGTAATAACGCTAACCACCAGCGGGGGCAAACTAGAACAAAAGACACCACTGTGTAATGACCTTAATGGCCACCGGGGGCAAAACTAACTTTAAACAACCAGCTTAAAGAAAAAAAAGGTTACGAGTGCTTTTATCTGTCACAATCCAGCATGGATCATGACAGTACCCTCCCTTAATGAGGCGCCTCTGGACCCTCAAGACCGCTCCTCATCAGGGAACCAACTACAGAGGGGATGCCCAGATCCAGAGTTCACCCCTGCAACTACCTGCACGTCAGGTTGATGACAAACGAGCACCGCTGGTATTGGCAACGTAAGTTCTGGAGGCACCACACATCTCCGAAGCGCCGACCTGGGGAACAAATATGTGCATATTTGGGGTTAACTCGAGCTGGTAAGACTCCACAACACACTTCCACTGGATGTTTTTTGGTGGCCACCCATACATGCTCGTTCACACACGGGTACTGACCTGAATGTTTATTGCCACACATTCGTTTGTCACAATTCGGTGAACTCTTTCTGGGATTGACAACAGAGGCATCCCCCTGTGTCACCACACTCACACCCCCGCAATTCACCAAGGGGTTCACCACCCTCCAACCCCTTCCACCACGAGGTCTGCGCCTCCCAGGGTTGGCTAATGGCGAGGGTTGAGACTTGCCCCTACTCTCCTGCAGCGCACCTGCTGCTCTCACGGGAGAGGAAGGGGTCGGTTGAAAAGAGACCGCAGAGACAGTAGTCCCTAGGCAGCAGCCCTCACACGACTGCCCCCAGCTGACTACATCCCTCGCCCGCCAATCAATCACCTCCGGTACTCCGCCAGCCAACACCTCTGCTGACATAGTACCTTGGGAGGGCAAAATGGAGGAAATATACACTCCCTGGTCGTCTACCTCCAAACGACCAGGGGAATGTGGCTTTTGAGATGACACAGATAATTTGGCACACATTGGGCAAGCCTTAAGGACATGACCAGTCTGCCCACAGTAAAAACATGCCTCCACCAATCCCTGAACCGTAAGCAGACCTGAACACAAACTAGCTCCTCCTACTTGCATAGGTTCATCTGGAGACTTGGCACGCACTGGGCAGGCTCTCATGAAGTGGCCCGGCTTCCCACAGGAAAAGCATACCCCCCCACCACGGCGAACAGCAGACAACCCCTTTTTTGTACTAACAACACCAGGCTGCTTGGGTTCCTCCATCCGTACTGGTGGGTCCTTCTCCCTAGCGAGGACTACAGGGGGCACATTTTGTGTATGTCTCTCCCTAAGGCGTCTATCCACCCAGATGGCAAGGGACATGGTGGCCTCCAGCAACCTGGGGGCGGCGTACTGCACCAGAGTATCCTGCCACTTTGGAGACAGACCCTGCACAAATTGACTCCTAAGTGCAGGGTCATTCCACTGAGTGTCAGTGGCCCATCTCCTAAACTCTGAGCAGTACTCTTCAGCAACCCGGGCTCCCTGTTTACACCTACGGAGTCGGGATTCTGCCAGGGAGATGCCATCAGGATCCCCATACACTAGTGCCAAAGCCGCAAAAAACTCGTCCACGGACTCTAATGATGGTGAATCGTCCGGTAGGGAGAAGGCCCAGGATTGGTGATCACCCTTAAGAAGGGCAAAAATTTATCCAATGAATTCATATTGCAGTGTTTTCATTTATAAGGGGTGGAACGCTGGTGCAGATGGGTTCAATATGGAAATTACAAGGTGAGAAGCCATATTCCGCCATTCGCGGTCAAGATCCTAAACTGAGGATTAACTCTGAATTTCCTGGCAGGCTGCGTGCTGTAAATAGGTTTTCAAAGCCATTCAGCCGCTTTAATTAGAAAAAAAATATCAACCTGTACTATCAGAATTTCAACATTTCCATCCAGAAGTTGCTTAATATTTTGCCAATGAGTCAGCAGAAATACGGGATTTAATCAGAAATGATCTTTTCCTGAAGAAACAATGGGGCAATGTGTGTGATAGTCATGTGGTACATTGCTTTAAGCGATATTCTCTTGTTCATAAATAATAGATACTTTTGGATAGTGCGTTTTTGCAATTTAATGCATTTTAACATTTTCATCCCTTCTTGAGATATTAACACTTTTCTTTTGTTTACAGCATGTTGTTGTAGGGAAGGTGACCTGACGGACGGACTAGTCAGAGTGAAGAAGGAAAGGTTTGCACAGTGTAGGTAGGTGTCAGTTATTACAGTGGGGAAACAGCTAGGAAAGTGTAGTGGACGTGCAGTACCTTGGGTTGACCATTAGATGGCAGGGAGGAGTGTGAGCAAAGGATTTGACAACAGCTTAGGGCTTTAGAAACCGTTGGTCATGGGGGCGTGGTTACAGTGACAGGGGACCGGGAGAGCTATAAATACTGAGGGAGGGTTCCAGAAGGTTCCAGTCCCCAGGGGAAGCTCCAGTGACAGGAGGACTGCGACAGTCTGTGCGCTGTGAGGAGAATCTAAACCAGGGGGACTGAGGAGAGAGAACATCAGGGGGGGTGGTCCTGACAGGAAGGACCGCAGAAGGGACGAGGCACTGGGTGTGAGGCACCATATTTGACACGACGACTGATCAGTGGAAGCGCTGTTGGTTTACGGGCCTAAGGCGGCCACAGTGACGGACCTGTCAGGAGCGTCGACGAGTGAAGAGGGGACGGTGTACGCACACGCGTCCCCAGTTCAGAGTACGGTGTGTGAGAAGCGGCCCTGGAAACAGAGGGCCGTGAGGTAAAGAAAGTGCGGTGTGCTCTGAGGCCGTCAGACGGACGGCAAGTGAAATAAACTTGGACCTGTTGCACCCAGAATCTGCCTCCATCTTGTCTCTGTTTCGTCTCTGCGCGGTAAGAAGAGGGACCACCCCCCCAGCTCGGCCCACCGACCCTACATTGTCAAGGTTACCGACCACTGTTAGTGTTTAGTAAACACTGCGTTGAAGCTGGCTGGGTTCAGGAGAAAACGGCACACTTCAACGCACTTCAAAATACCCGTTAGAAGCTCAATAGAATAGAGTTTGTAAGCAATGAGCATGTTTTGCCTTCTAGAAGTGGTGGTCGGTTTCCAAGGCAACGAGATGTAAAAAAAAGAGAAAAGTATTAGGTTATGTGCTATGTGATGCGTTTTTGCAGCATTTTTTCTGTGCATAAATGAGCCAAAAAAGCTATGGAATCCTTATGCAAGCTTATTCAATGGTAATCCTAAATCCTAAAGTGCTGTGCACATGACCAGTAAATTTCTTTGCGTATTTGCAGTGTGTTTTTTCTGCAGCATGTCAATTCTTTTTGCGTTTCTGCAGCGTTTCCGCACCCATTGACTTCAACTGAGTCAGTCAAATCTGCAGCAAAAATGCAGGTATAAATGTGTTTGCAGATTTGCTGCAGACTTGCTGAGTTTTTGTCTTGCGTTTTAACGGCTTCCTATGATGTTTCCCATGCTGTCATCTGTGTGACAGCATGGGAAATACCAGTGTGGAGGTTCTTATCAGCGGTAACGCTACCGCCGGTAAGTCCATCGGTCAAGAGCACTGCAGGGTCATGTCAGATGTCAGCGTGACCCTGCAGCTGTGAATGTCACACGCGGTAACGCTACCACCGGTACTGTCGGTCACAGCACTGCGGGATCATGCTGTCAGTTGTCAGCTGTGAATGCAATCCGTGTTAACGCTACCTCAAACTGTCAGTCAGAGTGCTGTGGGATCATGCTGGCAGATGTCAGCGTGACCCCATAGCTGTGACTTTCACCTCCAAGCGTGGGCGGATGAGACTACTGCTCCCATCAGGCTATGTCCGCTGTCACTCATAACATTGACAGCAGGTGCCACTGATCGGAGAGTAGTATCACCTGCCGGCACCTGTGTTCACAGTAAAAAAAAAAAAAAGTAAAATTACATATAGATGCAAATAAAAATAAAAACACATTATACTCACATTAACGCCCAATCCCCGATGCCCTTGTGTCCTAGAAATAATGTAAAATAATAAACAAACATATACTCACCTGTCCACTGTAGTCCACGTAATCCTGAGCGTCCAACGGCGATCTGACGTGTAGAACAGTCACATCAGGAAATGTAACCGCTCTATCTGGCCGCCGGCGATACACTGACAGGAGGTGATCGCTCCCGCAGTGTATCACTGAGCTGCCGTGAGAGTTTACCAGAGTTCATCAGCTCTGATGCTCTCACGGCACCACTGCGTGAGAACTTTCCCATGCAGCAGTGATGCTGTAAGGGAGATCACCAGAGCTCATCAGCTGATGAACTCCGGTGAACTCTCTCACGGCAGCTCAGTGATACACTGCGGGAGCAATCATCTCCTGTCAGTGTATCGCCAGCGGCCTGTAGAGTGGTCACATTTCCCAATGTGACTGCTCTCAAAGTGATCAGGATCGTCGAGGGACATTATGGATTACCTACTCTGCGGACAGGTGAGAAGTATTGTGGATTATTATTATTATTAGGAGACATTGGCGTCAGTGGAATAGGCATTCAGTGAGTATGGTTTAATTAAGATTATTAAAGGAGTGTTTTCATTATTTCATGTAAAGGACTTTATTCTGGGTGTCTGTGTTTTTAAACACTATCACTATGGGGTTAGTAATGGATAGGTGTATTATAGATGCCTCTCCATTACTAATCCGTGATGTCTCCTGACAATACAAAAGTGACACCAAACCCACAAATATGAACCCCACTTGCCAGCACTACAGGGCAAGTAGGAAGAGCGAGGCTAAGTACCAGATTTGGCACATCTTATAGATACACCTTTTCGGGGGTGGCTGAGAGCTGATATTTTTAGTCTGGGAGGGGTCAATATCCATGGCTTCTTCCTAGGCTATTAATATCAGTCCGCAGCAGTTCACCTAGCCTTTGCTGGTTAGATTTTATGGGGGGACTCTGTTAATTTGTTTCTTGGATCCCCCTGTAAACTAGCCAGTAAAGTCTAAGCAAACAACTATGAGCTGATATTAATAGCCTGGGAACCTTTATGGCTATTGGCTCCTTCTTAGACTGTTAACATCAGCCGTCGGCTTTCCCTCTGCTGGTTATTAAAATTATGCGGGAGCCCACATAATTTTTTTTTCATTTTTTTCTTTAAAATTAATAGTCTGTCTGGTTACAACATATGTACCTTTGTTCTGTTAATGCTCCTACATAGGCTGGTGACAATGTGTGTGTTTATGATTGTGCGTTTGAGTTTACTTATCGGCTAGTAATGAGGGTGTCGAGTTGACACCTTTTCATTACCTAGAGCTAGGTGTCAATGACAGCTCAGCTGCTGACACCAAGGCTTGCTACTGCATCAGCATTAAAAGGGTGGTGTTGAACCAAGAAATTACATCACAAAACTTTTTTTTTTTAATATCTTTATTTAGCTCAAAAAAGCATTCATTGCTGTACAAAAACGCATGCAAAAATGCATACAAAAAACACATGCAAAAATGCAGCAAAAAGACACTTTTTTTGCACAGCATTTTCCTGCCAAGAGATGCAGAAACCTTGCAGAAATTTCTGCAAGCAAATACTCAACATGCGCACATAGCCTTAATATTTCTAGAACGGTTAAATATTTTAACAAGCGGTTTATTGCAAACCTTTTTTTACCCTCAGTGTGTCATCTGTGTTTTTTACATTTATATACATTAATAAGTACATTACAAAGCTTCTTCTATCCTTTTCAGTGTTAGATACACACAGCACACAGATGCCATCGTAGTGCTGAACATGCTTTTCACCGGCACATAGACCCACAGACATAGAGAAAACTGGGATTGTGTCACTCTATAAACTAAGTGAAACATGGCTGGAATCAGGGTCTCTGTCCCTACATCATGCTGCTCTCAGATTACATTGAAAAAAACCTGCTGACATACTTCATTTAAAGGACAAATAATCTGATGCAGATCAGACAGAAGAAACATTGAAATCTCACATATTAACAAAACGCTTTGGAATCAGAAAGAATGGATCGTTTTATTTCTTTCTATTACGACGATCGCTTCTGCTACCGCTGCCCTTTTCTTCACTAAAAGTTTTCTGTGTTGGGGAAAACTTTACATAAAGGCCTTTATGAAGTTGAAACTTTAGGCGGCTTAGATAAATATTTGTAGAAGTCTGTGCTGTGTTCCAATGTAGGACAGACACAGCATTGTTATCCTTCCATGACCTGTCACTTTGGGGATGAGGAAGTTTTACATTGTGCTGTACGTTATAACATCCAAGTTATATTTCCTGATCAGAAATAAAAGAGGAAGACTGAGATGACTTTGGATTTCAAGATGATCAAAAGCTCATTGTGGATTATTCTAGTATTTTTTACTGTTCACTTATTTTTGAAAAATCAGAGAATTTAATTTCTCTGTACCCTGAATAGACATCGGTCCGGAGAGCTCTTATCCCCCCTCTGCAATATGTCTTTCAGCCAACCAGTACCCTGCTCTGTACTGATGAGTGGCAAGAACCCCCAAACAGTGCTCTCTACAGCTGGGGCTCTTGTTTCATGGAATCCCAGAATGTTAGAGATGGAAGGGTCCTCCAGGGTCATCGTGTACAACCCCCTGCTCAATGCAGGATTCACTAAACCATCTCAGACAGATGTCTGTCCAGCCTCTGTTTGAAGACTTCCATTGAAGGAGAACTCACCACCTCTCTTGGCAGCCTGTTCCACTCATTGATCACCCTCAGTGTCACAAAGCTTTTTCTAATATCTAATCTGTATTTTCTGCCTTTCAGTTTCATTCCATTGATTCTTGTGTTTCCATTTGGAAATGAGTATATTGATGATCCCTCTACACTCTGACAGCCCTTCAGATATTTGTAGACATTTGGTTTGGTTGATATGAACTACTTTTCGTTTTGAATATAAGTCTGCAATAGAGATGAGCTGATCTGCAAAATTTGAATTCCAAGGAAATTTGATTCATAGAGAAGTTATTTGCCAAAAATGTAATGTCCCTTATTGGACTTTGGGGTCTCCTAAGACCCCAAATCATAATAAACACAAGACGTTAAAAAAAAGAAAATACTCAAACCTCACCGCTCACCACTGCAGCCCTTCCGCTCCTCACTGTCACCCCTCTAGTCCTTGTGGCAACTTCTGATCCCTGCCGCTCAAGCTGAAGTCTTTGGACTTCCAGCTCTGATGAGACCCAGGACTGTTCTGTCGAAGGATGGGGAAGGTCACTACATCATTCATGATTAGTGTTGAGCATTCCGATACCGCAAATATCGGGTATCGGCCGATATTCGCAGTATTGCTATTCCGATACTGAGTTCCGATACTTTTTGCATATTGAATACCAGAATCGGAAGTTCCCATAATGCTATGAGCCAGTTTGATTTGATTCAGCCAATGAGGAATCCTCAGAAGTGTGGGCACATCCTGTTAGGCATGTAGGCATGTTAACTAATGGCATGGCTGTGATTGGCTGCTGAAATGATGTCATGATGCCCTATAAAAGCTGCAGCCGCCATTTAGGGTTCACTCTGCTGTGAATTCAGTTAGGGACAGGCTGCTGTTCAAAACTCTGAGGGACAGTTAGAGATAGCGATTTGCTATATAATATTGTGCTTTACCCAGGCTACATTATCAATAATAATCTTTATTAATAATCTTTATTTTTATATAGCGCTAACATATTCCGCAGCGCTTTACAGTTTGCACACATTTTCATCACTGTCCCCGATGGGGCTCACAATCTAAATTCCCTATCAGTATGTCTTTGGAGTGTGGGAGGAAACCGGAGTGCCCGGAGGAAACCCACGCAAACACGGGGAGATCATACAATCACTGTAGCTTTCTTTTGCATTGCAGCGCTGTTCACAGCTGTCCGCAAGGTCTGTGTGAGTGCAGCTCACGCTGTAGTGTGTCCTGCAGCCACCTCTGGTTGTAGGCCGCTCAGCGTGTGTCACTGCCTCATACATATTTATTTTTGTTTTATTGCTGCTCATTTTTCATTCTCCTATTAGTGTGCATCCATCCGTATCCATCTATATTGGTTGCAAACACTATAGGAGTAGACAGCGGAGCCTTTCTGCAGCCTTTCAGTGCTAGTGCCCAGTTCTCTGCACTGTTCATGGCTGTCTGTGAGGTCTCTGTGTGTGAGTGCAGCTCACGTTGTAGAGTGTTCTGCAGCCACCTCTGGTTGTAGTCCGCTCAGCGTGCGTCACTGCCTCATACATAGTCCTTTTTTTGTTTTATTGCGCTCATTTTTCCAGATTTTTTTCTCCTATTAGTGTGCTTCCATCCGCATCCATCTACATTGGTTGGTTGCAAACACTATATGGGAGTAGATAGAGGAGCCTTTTTTCTGGCTTGTGCCCTGCAGCCGCAGCTAGATTAGTATTAGCTTATTTTTTGGAGCCTCATCTTTTGCATTGTAGGTTACCTTCCTGCATTGTAATAGCTCCAAAAAGTTTGTGATACTATTGCTTTCACATCTTTGGTCACATCCTTTTTGTTTTTTTGAAAAAAAACACGTAAATAAAGTTCACCAAACACTCCATTTGACAGTTGTGTAGGCCACATTAGCTCATATTAAAGTGTAGTCCACACACTTTAAAAAATTAGTGTTTCTTATACCAGTTAGCAGCAGTTCAGGAATAAGCACACTAAGCCCCCCCTTTGTACTTTTCTTCCTATCTTTATCAGTCTACCAAGATGAAGAAGGCAGGGAATAAGGCACGTGGTCGTGGGAGCGGAGTTTCAGCAGGGAGAGGACGTGGGGATTCTGTGCCTGCTGCAGGCACCAGTGACTCAGCATCCCCCAGTTTTACCAGGCAACAGTCCTTTATGAGCAGCTTTGTAGGACCTCGCCGTACCCCAATGCTGCGGGACGAACAAATTGAAGCCATTGTCGGATGGATGGCAGCTAACGCATCGACTTCAATTACTTCCACATCCTCTCAGAACCAGAGCACTGAAGAGCAACATCTGGCTTTTCACCACCTGCCAAATTGTCCAGGCAGTCAGAGAGCCCTGGGCAGGAGCCATCTCTACTTCTGTTCTCTGAATCTCTTGGCTTGGAAACAGGGGGCCAGCCAAGCAACATTCTAGAATGTGAAGAAGAGGGAGTATGCAGTGATGTGCAACAGCTTTGTCTCTCTGAATCTGAAGAGGCGGGTGGGCCAGTGCCTATGGTCAGCACACCTCAGTATGCATCAGATGATGAGACTCAGGTGCCACTTTCTGGTGCGTACTGTGCTGGCGAGACTACCAAGGAGAAGCAGGTGTTTGAAAAGGGGAGTGTAGATGATGAGGTCCTTGACCCATCATGGCGGGAGGAACAGGAAGGTGGTGGAAGCAGCTCTGAGGAAGAGATTCCTCGATTGGCCAAAAGAGGAGGGAGAGGGAGGGGGCAGACTTGGTTGCCTGTAGCCTCCACTTCGGCACCCATTAGGAGCATTCCTCTTCCAAAACCCAAAACAGGCACTCCCAGGACTTGTAGTGCGTGGTCCTTTTTTGACACAGTTGCAGATGACATTTGCTTTGTCAAATGCAAGCTGTGTAATCATAAATTCAAAAGAGGGAAGTGTCAGCAACCTCAATACCACAAATATGTGGAAACATGTGCGGACGAAGCACGTGGTGGAGTTACAAAGACACACTGAAGACGTAGGCCAACCTACAGCACCACCTACCACCTCTTCAGCTCGTGTTGTAGCCTCTTCCTCCAGCTCACACACAGCTGGTTCAGCTTCCTCACAGGATCGCCATGGAAGAACCTCTGGCACTGTTGTCCAGAGACCCAGTGACATTCCACCCACAGCACCACGTTCCCTATCATCCTCACACTCCCAGGCCACGCTACAGCCATCGGTAGCACAGGCATGGGAGAAAAGGCGGCCATATTCGGCAAACCATCCCCGAGCACAGGCTCTGAATGCTGTCATTGCAAAACTACTGGCCCTTGAAATGCTCTCGTTCAGACTGGTGGAGACTGATACCTTCCGTAACTTCATGGCATTGGCAGACCCACAATACACCGTGCCCAGCCGCTTTTATTTCAGCAGGCAAGCCGTCCCTGCCCTGCAAAAGCATGTGGAGGGAAAAATTAAACATGCGCTACTAAACGCCGTCAGTAGCAAGGTCCACCTGACCACCGATGCGTGGACCAGTAACCATGGACAGGGACGATACCTTTCCCTCACTGCCCATTGGGTCAATGTTGTGGAGCCAGGTACAGATCTTGAGAGTGGCGCTGTACGTGTTCTGCCAACTCCAAGGATTGCAGGAATCCAGTCTGTACACATTGACTCCTCATACTCCAATTCCTCAGAATCAGTGCTGCAGGAGCCGTCACAGTCTACCTCCACATGGACCCGTGAACGCTTACCCGATATGAGCACAGCCATGGCCAAACGTCAACAGGCCATACTGAAATTAATTTCTTTGGGGAATCGAAGCCACACAGCGCAGGAGCTCTGGAATGCCATCAAACAGAAGAGCGACGTGTGGTTTGTGCCAGCGAATCTCCAGCCAGGCTTGGTAGTCTGTGACAATGGCCGAAATCTGGTGGCAGCTCTGGGCCTAGGCAACCACACTCACATCCCATGTCTCGCACATGTGCTCAACTTGGTCGTGCAGAGCTTTCTGAGGGACTATCCGGATCTTGATGCACTGCTGCACAAGGTCCGCATAGAGTGCGCTCACTTGGGGCGTTCCAGCATGGCAAGATCACGCATTGCAGCTCTGCAGCGCCGATTCCGCCTTTCGGAATATCGCATCATATGTGACCTACCCACCAGGTGGAATTCAACGTTACTTGTGTTGGAGCGGTTGTGTGAGCAGCAGGCAGCAGTAATGGAGTACCAGCTGCATCAGGCGCAAACAAGTCGCACTGTGCGCCGGTCACACTTCAGCACCACTGAGTGGGCCTCTATGAAGGACATCTGCCACGTTTTGCGTGCCTTCGATGATTCCACACTGATGGTGAGTGCAGATGATGCACTAGTCAGCATGACTGTCCCCCTTATTTGCCTGCTTCAAAAAACACTGCAAGCACTAAGGGAGGAGGTTCTGGAAGAGGTGGAGGATGAGGAGTCACAAATGCCATCTGCTTCTGGACAGTCTGCGCAACGTGGTTCCTCACAAAGGCCTAGGCAGGGGACACTTTGTGAGGAGGATGAGGAGGAATAAATGTAGGAGTAAGACATCTCTCCAGAGGAGGGAGGTACACAATGCTCTAGTAGTCAGTATGTAGAGCGAGGGTGGGGTGATGCAGAGCAGGCAGAGATGACGCCTCAAGCAGGGGACAGCGTTTCTTGGGCAGTTGGGAGTCTGCAGCACATGGTTGATTTCATGCTGCAGTGCCTGAGAAACGACCGCCGCATCGCCCACATTCTCAACACGGCTGATTATTGGGTGTAAACACTCCTAGATCCTCACTACCGGGACAACTTACAAAGCCTCATAACACCGTTGAACCGAGAGCGTAAAATGCGGGAGTCAGAGGCGTATCTAGGCTTTCTGGCACCCGGGGCAAGAATTTGGTTCGGCGCCCCCCCCCAAGTACATATGCGACTTGCACACTTAGCCATGTACCCACGAGCTGCTCTCCCTAATGCTCTTAATGTTCAGTAGAAAACTGAAAGCAGGAAGAGAAGCTCGTTGTCACAGGACCATAACTATGAAAATCGCATATGAGTGAAGTGTCCATGTGATGACACTGGAACCTGCAGAGCAGAATCCTGACATTGCAGCTTCTGAATTCTCACAACGAATGCACTGCACACTTTTAGGATTCTCCCTTGCCGATGTACAGTCATGTCAGCACAAGTATGTGATTTATATACTTCTGGCCACATTCCGACTAGACGTGCCCGGACTCGCTCCGTTCATTTTCATTGAGTGAGGCCACACACGTCTAGTCAGCATGTGACCGCATGTATGTAAATTACCAGCACAAGAGAATCCTGACAGCGTTCAGTGAGCACTGTGAGAATTCAGAAGTCTGCAGTCACATAGAATGTCTGCAGACTCAGCACAAACCTGGACAACCCCTGTAATGCTCCTAACAAATAAAAACATGAGACTTAGTCAGTGTCACAAATAACATTTACATCCAGGTACCTTATAGATGACGTCGTCTCTACAGTCGTTCTCCTTTTCTTCATCTTGTCCAGACCCCATGATGAGTTTTCTCATCCACAGCCGTCTCTGTAGACTTCCATCTTCTCCGGTCTTCTGCAGCAAATCTCCACACGATCCCCTTAAAGATAGAAGTGTCATTATAATGCTCCCAAATAAAAATGTCTGCAATATACTGTCTCCTCACACTATTCCCCTCCCTCCTCATACTGTCTCCTCATATATTTACCCCCTCACTCTCTATACTGTCTGCTCACACATATCCCCAACTCCCCATGCTGTGTCCACATACATTCACCCGTTCGCACCCCTTACTGTCTGCACCCAACCCCCATACTGTTTCCTCATACTCTTCATTTTGTGTCCTCAAATCTCCCCACACACATTAAATACCATCCCCACTCCAAATCCCCCATCACTAATCCCCCACACACATTAAATAACCCCTCATCCCTACTCCCAAATCCCCCCACACATTATGTACCCCCACTCCAAATCTCCCCACACATTATGTACCCCCACTCCAAATCCCCCCACACATTAACCCCCATCCCCACTCATTCATCCCCCCACTCATTAACCCCCATCCAACCCCCATCTCCACTCATTAACCCCCACAGTCATTAACCCCATCTCCACTCATTAACCCCCCAATCATTAACCCCCATCCCCACATTAACCCCCATCTCCACTCATTAACCCCCCACATTAACCCCCATCACCACATTAATCCCATCTCCACTCATTAACCCCCATCTCCACTCATTAACCCCCATCTCCACTCATTATCCCCCCACTCATTAACCCCCATCCCCACATTAATCCCATCTCCACACATTAACCACCATCCCCACATTAATCCCATCTCCACACATTAACCCCCATCCCCACATTAATCCCATCTCCACTCATTAACCCCCATCTCCACTCATTAACCCTCCACTCATTAACCCCATCTCCACTCATTAACCCCCTTCCCCACATTAACCCCCATCTCCACTCATTAACCCCCATCTCCACTCATGAACACCCCCATCTCCACTCATGAACACCCCCATCTCCACCCATTAACCCCCCACTCATTAACCCCCATCTCCCATCTTCGGTGGTTCTTCAGCTCCACAGAGGAGCACACTTACCACCACCAGCGTTTGCTCTGGGCGCCGGGGAGTGACGTCAGCAGCGTGATCACATGACCTGATCACGCTGCTGACGTCGCTCTGGCCCGGCGGTCAGAGCTTCAATTGTACTGGCGTCTGTATAGACGCCAGTACAATTGCTGCCTGGGAGTCGGCGCGGCCTCCTTCTCTGCGTCGGCTGTCAGCTTGACAGCTGACACAGAGAACCGCCGACACACAGGACGGGGGGCGGCAGAACGCAGCCGCCGGGGGAGAGACACTGCCGACCGCTGCATTAGGCGGCCGGGCGGCCCGACTGCGCCCCCCTGCTGCCTGCGCCCGGGGCAACTGCCCCAGCTGCCCCCCCTGGATACGCCACTGGCGGGAGTACCAAGACACACTGGTGCATTCCATCATGTTCTCCATTCCACCCGAGAGCAGTGCTGCTAGTGCTTTACAAAGCAGCTCTGTGCATCGAGGCAGTGGAGGAAGCTCTGCACAAAGAGGGAGCAGAGACAGCGCCTCAGCACAAGGCAAGACCAGTATGGCCCAAATGTGGCAAAGTTTTGTGTGCCTGCCACAAATGTCTACATCATCACAGACGGTTCCAGTCAGCAGGAGGCAATGTTTCCGTCAGATGGTGACAGACTACATGTCTTGCCCTCTCAGTGTACTCCAAGATGGCTCTTCCCCCTTCAAGTTTTGGGTCTCTAAGCTGGATACATGGCCAGAGCTTAGCCAGTATGCATTGGAGGTGCTGACTTGCCCTACTGCTAGTGTATTATCGGAATGCGTCTTTAGTGCCGCAGGTGGTGTACTAACAGACCGTCGCACGCGACTATCCTCCGATAACGTTGACCGGCTTACTTTTCTGAAAATGAACAAGGCCTGGATCTTGCCAGAATTTGCCAGTCCTCTTCCAGAATAAATAATTGGTTGGCAACAGTATCCAGGTCTCCTGTTGTGTTCATGTTTCTACCACCTGAACAGTAATCCCTGGGCTCCAACACCGCCAGTTGTTGCTCAGAAGTGCCATCTGCACAGAGAAAAACACATGCTCCAGTGTTAGTGGGGTTCAGTAATGCCAGCTGCTCCCCTGCTGTGTGTCCGGCAATATCTCCTGCTCCCTCCACATTCATCCCAACATCAGATATTAAACTTGCTCCAATTCAGCCTTAGCCTACTCCAAGAATGACCCTGGGCTTCAACACCGCCAGTTGTTGCTCAGAAGTGCTGTCTGCACAGAGAAAAACACATGCTCCTGTGTTAGTGGGGTTCAGTAACGCCAGCTGCTCCCCTGCTGTGTGTCTGGCAAAGTCTCCTGCTGCCTCCACATTCAAACTACATCAGATATAAAACTTGCCT
The DNA here is from genome assembly GCF_039654945.1 of Dendrobates tinctorius. Lineage (NCBI taxonomy): Eukaryota > Metazoa > Chordata > Amphibia > Anura > Dendrobatidae > Dendrobates > Dendrobates tinctorius. Next base: position 42,654,009 of record NW_027361754.1, read on the forward strand.
CAATTAGGCCTCAGCCTAAACCCTGATTGAACCTGGGCTCCAACACCGCCAGTTGTTGCTCAGAAGTGCCGTCTGCACAGAGAAAAACACATACTCCTGTGTTAGTGGGGTTCAGTAACGCCAGCTGCTCCCCTGCTGTGTGTCCGGCAAAGTCTCCTGCTGCCTCCACATTCATCCCAACATCAGATATTAAACTTGCCTCAATTAGGCCTCAGCCTAAACCCTGATTGAACCTGGGCTCCAACACCGCCAGTTGTTGCTCAGAAGTGCCGTCTGCACAGAGAAAAACACAAGCTCCTGTGTTAGTGGGGTTCAGTAACGCCAGCTACTCCCCTGCTGTGTGTCCGGCAATGTCTACTGCTGCCTCCACATTCGCACTACTACTGATTTCAAACTTGCTCCAATTAGGCCTCTGGCTCCACTCTGTCTCTAGAATTTACCCTGGCCTCCAACACCGCCAGTTGCTGCTCAGAAGTGTCGTCTGCACAATGAACACTTGTTCCTGTGTTACTGGTGTTCAGTAACGTCAGTTGATCCCCTGATGTGTGTCCGGCAATGTCTCCTGCTCTGTCCACATTGGAATGTTTTTCATGGGTACCTTCTGCTACCCATCCGGGTTTCAGTACCGTCAGCTGGTTCTTGGCAGTGCCTTTGGCTTAGGTGTCTCCTTCTCGGTATCCGAGTTCCAGCAACGTCTGCTGGTAATTGGTAGTGCTTTCTAGCACACGTACCTCCTGCTTAGTAACCGGGTTCCAGCACCGTCAGCTGGTCCTCGGTAGTGCCATTGGCTCTTGTTCCTTCTGCTGCCCCTCCGGGTTCCAGCACCATCAGCTGGTCCTCGCTAGTTCCATTGGCTCTTGCAGCTTCTGCTACCCATCCGGGTTCCAGCACTGTCAGCTGGTTCTCGGCAGTGCCTTTGGCTGAGGTACCTCCTTCTCGGTATCTGAGTTCCAGCAACGTCTGCTGGTCCTTGATAGTGCTTTCTAGCACAGGTACCTCCTGTTTAGTAACCATGTTCCAGCAACGTCAGCTGGTCCTCGGTAGTGCCATTGGCTCTTGTTCCTTCTGCTTCCCCTCCGGGTTCCAGCACCATCAGCTGGTTCTCGGCAGTGTCTTTGGCAGGGTACTCCCTCCTGCCCAGCCTGGTTCCAGCACGCCTGCTGTTTCCGGGTAGTGTCAATGTCACTTTGCCACCAATACGCTGTCCTGTCGTGTTGCGGTCGGGTTAGCCGAGTCTATGGTGCCTGCAGTTTATGGGCTTCCTATGTGGGCTGCGGGATCTGGCAACAAAGGCTGGTTCCGTAGTGCCAATAGGACAAGCACCCCCTGTAGGACTGTGGGTTTCGGTAACTGCGGCCGGCTCGCGGCCTTTCAACTTTGTTTTTCATGGGTACCTTCTGCTACCCATCCGGGTTCCAGTACCGTCAGCTGGTACTCGGCAGTGCCTTTGGCTTTGGTGCCTCCTTCTCGGTATCCGAGTTCCGCAACGTCTGCTGGTCCTCGGTAGTGCCATTGGCTCTTGTTCCTTCTGCTGCCCCTCCGGGTTCCAGCACCATCAGCTGGTCCTCGCTAGTTCCATTGGCTCTTGCAGCTTCTGCTACCCATCCGGGTTCCAGCACCGTCAGCTGGTTCTTGGCAGTGCCTTTGGCTTAGGTGCCTCCTTCTCTGTATCCAAGTTCCAGCAACGTCTGCTGGTCCTTGGTAGTGCTTTCTAGCACAGGTACCTCCTGCTTAGTAACCAGGTTCCAGCACCGTCAGCTGGTCCTCGGTAGTGCCATTGGCTCTTGTTCTTTCTGCTGGCCCTCCGGGTTCCAGCACCGTCAGCTGGTCCTCGCTAGTTCCATTGGCTCTTGCAGCTTCTTCTAACCATCCGGGTTCCAGCACCGTCAGCTGGTTCTCGGCAGTGCCTTTGGCTTAGGTGCCTCCTTCACGGTATCCGAGTTCCAGCAATGTCTGCTGGTCCTTGGTAGTGCTTTCTAGCACAGGTACCTCCTGCTTAGTAACAGGGTTCCAGTACCATTAGCTGGTCCTCGGTAGTGCCATTGGCTCTTGTTCCTTCTGCTACCCTCAGCCTTCTTGTACCTTCTGCTACATTTCCAAATTCAAACTTTTGGAAATGGTTTTTGGTTATCACTCTGGATCTCCCTGACGACGACCCTGAAGACGACGACCCTGAAGACCACCCCGAAGAAGACGACGATCACGAAAATGATGACCCTGAAGACGACGACCCGGAGGACCATCCCGAAGAAGACCAAAAAGATGACCCTGAAGAATATGACCAATAGGACAAAGAACATGAAGACAACCACCAAGATACAGAACAACAAGAGACAGAAGACCAAGAAGCAGAAGACCAAGAAGCAGAGGAACAAAAAGCAGAAGAACATTAAGCATAAGACTAAAAATCAGAGCAAAAGATATTATCTAAATTATAAGCAGAAGAAGACTAAGCAGTGTATGGGGGTGAGTCCGTTCCTCCTCGTGGTGCCCCTGGAAAATGCCTGCTGCTGCAGGCCAAATTGAACGCGGGCAAATCCTGTTGTAAATCTTTTGTGACAGGCAGAACGGAAGGTGTAATCTTCAAACTTTTATAGATAACAACTACAGGAATGCCTGTCACAAATAAGAATATGATGAAGAAGAAGAATAGGAAGAAGATGAAGAAGTAGAATATGAAGAAGAATAATAATTGAATAAGAAGAATATGAAGAATGTGAAAAAAAAGAATAATAGGAAGAAGGTGAAGAAGAAGAAGATGAATAAGGTGAAGAAGAAGTTGATGAAAAAGATGCTGCTGCTGAGGATCATGAAGGAGATAGTGTTGGAGAAGTAAAAAAGAAGGTGAAGAGCATGGAAGTAGTGAAACATACATATCTGACAAAATATAAAAAAGGTTAACATAGTCAATATCTTTGTAACTCCGAACGTCTTTAAAAAAAAAAATTATTCCTACTATTCCATTTGATTGGGCTAAACCTCTATGCCTTTAATGTCTCCTCCACCTCCCCCAATACATTCTACATTATTATTAGTTGTTTTCCTTCATGTAGAATTAACCTACAAGGAAAGAAAGGGTATATTTTAATTCCGATATTTCTGTCCCATTGACTTGCATTGATTTCCGGTATCGGAATCGGCGATATCCGATACTTTTTGGGTATCGGTCCGATCCAATCCGATCTGATATTTCACTATATCGGATGGTATCGCTCAACACTATTCATGATGTCAAGATGCGCATCATGACTGCAGATGCGGGTATCATGTTCCTACCATTGTCACGTTGTCTTCTATATAAGTAGAGTTGAGCGAATATGTTCGGAATCATTCTCCGAATCTGAATTTGCTATATTAGTTCCCTATTGGTGCCAAATTGGTTCCCTATTGGTGCCAAATATCCGTTCGTTTCTACTCCCATTGACTCCAACAATGTTTGGCGAATATTGCAAAAACAACATACTCGGAAGCGAATTTTGAAAAATTCCCTCAACTCTATAGATAAGTCATCAATATATCTTGACCAGACAACTCCTTTAATATAAAAAAAAAAAAATTAAAGGCAGATGTTTAGTTTACTCACAGCCAGTTCTTGAGGTATGCAGCAAGGACCTCCATTAGAAGACGGACCGCATGGTGTGCTGACTGCTGATGGTTTCCTGTAAAAGAAAGAAATAAAGTAAGATCCAGATTTATTTTTGTTTTATTATTAATGAAGCGAAAGAGGGTGATATGGACTTTTGCGCTATTTTTATTTTTCATAATTTTAAAAACATTTTTTATCACCTTTTACTGTATTTAATAGTCCCTTTAGGGGACTTCAGGCTGCGTTCATCCGATCAGCACTGTTACGTGTAGCTAAAATGACGATCTCATGGGGGCATCGGGGGTCTTCAGTATGCTCTCAACTGTCATGGCAACCCATTGACGCCCCGCAAAGTCATCACAGGAGTGCTGATGGGTGTGTGGAATAACGCGTCCTCCTGCCGGAACGGGTTAAATACTGCTGTCAGAGATTGACAGCTGGATTTAACAGGTTAACAGCCATGGGTGGGAAACCACACCACCCAGAGCTGTTAGAGGCAGATGATGGCTGAATAAATCAGTCATCATCTGCAGTGAAATATATGGGTTCGAGCCTGCATCAAAGTCAGGGACCTAACATATGACGTAACTGTATGTCATATATCAAGAATGGGTTAAATACTCCTCAGCACTGTGTCATTCCTCTGGTGTTTCTCTAGATATAAATTATTAAATTGATAACTTGGCAACACCATACCCCTTGCAATTATTTGGAAAAAAATGGATGTACACAGCACACATAGATATGACTGACCCCTGCTCTCCTGCTTCTTTGTAGCACATGTCCAGAAGTAGCAGCAGTATGGGTGACATTATACAGCACTACTGAGCTGTGCAGCTGTGAATCCGGCATCTGGGTAAAATAAGACACTTACTAGAAAGTAGTAGCACCATTTTTGCATGTTTCATTGCTGTGCTCCTCCCTACTCCTCCCCCCCATAGACTTCAATAGGCAGATTTAATTTGATATTTGTTAAGTGAGGCAGAAGAATGGAGGTTGAAATGAGAAGTCTGCAGGAACTGTATGTAACTACATGGTGACATGGTGCAATTTCCCCTGTATTCACAGAGTTCCTGCAGACTTTTCTTCTTAGCCTGGAAAATTCCTTTAAACCTGGCAGGCAGATAGCAGCTTTTGTGATTTGCTGGGCATATTTCTTTCGCTTCTTGAATAATATTAATTTCTACACAGCAGGATGGAAAACTTACAATTTATTCCAACTTTCCTTCTAAGATTATAAGCAACAAAAAATTAAAAAAAAAAAATCCTAAAAACGTATCAAGTCAAAAAGAAACTAAAGTGTAAATCCTTCCATTTCTTTCTGGTTCACCGCTTGCTGCTGCCTGTAACTTGAGATTCCACTTCTTTCCCAGGACTGCAGAAACGCCCAGAGGGGATAATAAAATAAATTATCTTTCAAAATAACAATTCAGCTCAAAAAGAGAAAGTTGTCTTTCGCTTCTGTCACTTTTATCGGCATTGCTGATCGGCAGGATAAATGAGCTCGGCGGTAATTAGTGTTACATTTATTACCTTAATTAACATTCATACAATTCATCATCTGCGTATGAAAAATGATTCTATAAAGTCGGTGTCGTATCGCCATAAAGCAAAGCACTAATAAAGGAGCGACAGACATGAAAAGACAACTGAGATCAATCATCGGTTACAGCAAGAGGTAAATGAACTGAGGCAGATGAGGGTCCTCTGACCAGGCAAAGACTCTAGACGATGACACAACCCCCTTGGAATTACAAAATTTAAAAGGGATGTTCTGCTTTTTTTACATCCCTACCCCTTTAATACATTTATCCACTTTTGCTTCCAATCACAACAGTTCACTTTAGTCATACATGTATGCATGATCAATAAGGGTCCGAACGCTGGGACCCCTACAAATCATAACGATGGGATCCCAAATTCCACTTTGTAAATGAAGCATTACACAGTTCCATTGCCTATCTATTGATTGTGTAGAGGAGTTAGAGAGAGTTAATAGGTCAGTAGCCGCACATGCTCAGTAATGATGCATTCACACAGGGGACTTTGGCACCCCCAAGCTCATGATTGGTGGGGGATCTCAGCCCCTTTTATTCCATCTGTAGATAGTTGGCATGTAATTTTTAGGAGTACCGCTTTAAATGTGTAGGAATACCCATTTTTCATGTACTTGCTCAAGGGGGCTCCATTGTTCCCGATCTGTTGGCCAAAATAGAGAGCGGTTACGAAGAGTGTCTCTGACTCTAAAGGACCTGTTCAAATTATACCATTGACCCACTTATTCCCTGAAGGACACAGACAGTATAGGGCCCCTGTTCAAGAACAGTACATGGGCCCTTTGCAGACTATGGCCCCTTTGGAAGGATATAGTGGCCCCCTTACCTTCTTTGGCCATTTTATCGCTTGGTTGCATCAATGATATGTCCGGCCCTGCATGTATCCATCAAACATTATAATGATACTTATCCTTCATACAGTACCATCAAGGAGGCGTCTGATTGGCTACGTATTTATTCTGCAGCCAGATATTGACCCCAAACATTGAGCCAATGTCAATAAAAGTGACTGCAGATATTTGAATCATCAGCTTGCATGCACCACACAAAGTGATGAGTCTCAGGTATGGGCGCTGAAAGCGGCAGTCACATGACCACAAGTTAATCTGCTTACATGCAGTCACTTGCCAACTAGAAGTGAGCAGCCTCACTGAATACAAATGAAGGGAGCGAGGGTGGATATGTCTAGTCGTAATGCGGCCGGAAGTGTACAAATCACATACTTGCGGTCGGGTCACTGTCCGTACCCAGCGCCTGCTTTGAGGATTCAAAAGTCTGCAACCACATAAAGTGACTGTGGACTATAAACTCAAGCCCAGACAACCCCTTTAAAAACTATCTACAGTGTAATGAGGAGCAAGGAGTCCTGGAAGTGATGATTCGGCCATCACAGAGCCTCGATTTCAATATCATCGAGTCTGTATGTGATTACATCAATAGACAGAAGAATTTGCACAAGAGGATCTAGGGTTGATTTTCCAACATGTTTGGAACAACCTTTTTGTCTAGCTCCTTTAAAAACCGTGTTGATCTAGAAGAACTGATGAAGGCAAAGGGTGGCAACCAATGTTGAACTGATTGAGATTTCTATTTTGTTCATTCACTTTACATTTCGTTGTTAAAAAATAGACTATTAAAGGGAATCTGTCACCCCTTTTTTTCGACTATGAGCTGCCGGCACTGACATCAGGGGCTTATCTACAGCATTCTGTAATGCTGTAGTTAAGCCCTCGATGTAACCTGAAAGATAAGAAAAATGAGTTAGATTATACTCACCCCGGCGTCCGGTCTGATGGGTGTTGCCATCCGGTCCGACGCCTCCCATCTTCATACGATGCCGTCCTCTTCTTTGCTGCCTGTCGTGGCTCCGGCACAGGCGCACTGCTCTGCCCTGTTGAGGGCAGAGCAGAATACTACAGTGCGCAGGCGCCGGACCGCAACACCCATCGGACCAAGACCGGACCACCCCCTGGTGAGTATAATCTAACTCATTTTTCTTCTCTTTCAGGTTACATCGGGAGCTTATCTACAACATTACAGAATGCTGTAGATAAACCCCTGATGGTGGTGCCGGCAGCTCATCGTCGAAAAAAGGGTGACAGATTCCCTTTAACACCTATTTTTGAAGGCATTCCTAGTTTTTTCCACACCCACACCTTCCTAAAACTTACTGTACTGTACTTTAAAAATAATTTTTTTTCTAACTCAGACAACCCTCTCATGGACACTTTTTCTTTCCATCAGCTAAACCTTTTTGGGATTTATGAACAGTTGCAGAAAAATGCAGAGACCAAAATATATCAAACTATTTCTTCCACGGATTACTAACGATACAGAGTACAAAGTAGCAACAGCTATCATTTCTAGAAATGGCCAAACAAGTCGCATCTGCCCAGATATCACCCCAGCCGTTCTGTAGCTTGATTGTGACATGATGGGTGGGGTGATAGGCATCTTCTAGCTTTAGCACGAGGCGAGTTTGGGGCGGCCGCTATTTCCTATCTGTATAAGATGTGGTCAGTGTAATCGAGAATGTGTCATTTTGTTTACTCGGTAAAACTTCTGAAGTTGCAGAAATATCTTGTAAATTGCAAACTTTTTAGTGTATATGACGGCAGAACTCCTGTCCTGGCCGTACAATGAATACTCCTATGTCAGCCATTACATCGTGATAGCCATGATTCCTGGAGAATTCCTGGAGAATTCAGAAGAATGGAAGAACTAGGGTCAAATGTTCAATACACTCCATCACTGCTTCTGCATAATAGGGCAAGGAAATGCAGTACAGTCACATGGAGAACACTAAGTTTCCTCCTAGGCATAGTCAGCTGAAATAAACAGACACTCCATGATACTCCAGAAGTATCCTGCTAATTATACAATGCCGTTTTATTTTTCTGATCTTTTTTATTACTATTAGAATCTAGAGATCTGCTTAACAGCAGTCACATGGAGAAAAGGAAACTATCGTCAGGAGATGTTTAATGACTTTTTATGGGGGGAGTGTTTGTGGGCATGCTCTGTGATCTGTGCAGAGGTCATGGTGCAGAGAGGATGTAGAGGTGAGCTGTTTTATAACCTATGTGAATATTTAATATCACGTTATCTATATCTTTTCACCTGTACTGAAATTTTTCCTATGCTTTCAAAAAAGGGGGGATAATTTTTGGACTCTTTGAAGAGTTGGTAAATCTTCTGGGCTTACAGTACAGCCTCCTGAAACTTCAAAAAAGCAGCACTTTCAGAAGGTGCCTTAATGTGTACTGCTGTGATGCTCCATCATCAGACAAGGTGGGAAAAGCGTGTGGTTAAGGGGGAAAATTTCCAGTGATGTTCTTTGCTCAATGCACTCAGCAACCTCCCAACCTCCTTTTCTTGTGACGATAATGAGAAGTGATCTCTACAGAACAGGAAGCATTTGTCTAATATTAACTGAAGTGAAAACTGCCAGAGTTCAGGATTATTTTTAAAAAAGTGAAAGTCCTGCAAATAAAAAAACAAAACAGCGAAGTAAAAAATTCTTAAAAAGTATATTCATCATAAAAATTTGATTTTTGATTGCAATTTTTTTTGCTATTTTTTGTCATTATTGTGACTGTTACTAAGTTACTTCAATCGCCCATACTCACAAAAAGGAACAAACGCTCCATAATCAGCATAAATACTTCACCCCTTTATATTACAGTTAAGAACAAATAAGAACAGGGAACACAAAATTTCACAAACAGACGGCAGCACGCTATAAGAAGTGTATGAATGTTGGAATTACATAAGAAAAACTTGTACAAAATGGCAAAATATAAAATAGAATTCTATAAACTAGTCGTAAGAATAAATATAATAATGTCACTACAAATGCAAAAAAATAATATAAGGCAGAATACTTTATATTATAAACGTGCCCCACGAGCAGGTTTCGCCTGACGCTCTATCAAGGGAACACTGTAATGTATTATTATAATAATTAACTCCTCCCTGTTTTTTCTTGTTTTTAAGTGTTATATTAATGGATAAAGTGAGTTCCCCTATTGTATGAGCCATCAATTCAGCATAGCCATTCATACAAATGCCCTCATTTAAAAGACCACGCCACCTGGTGACACATTATCATGTTATGTTACATGTCAAAAAACAAACTCAGATCTGCTACATCTGCAGCACAAGATTCTACTCTGCGCATCAATGTGATGTACTCTACAATGATAGACACTGAGGCTCAACATGGCCTCACTGACAAAATCAAGCAAGAAAATTCACACTGAAAAACAAAAAAACAAGCGGATATGTCACTTGAAATGCCTATTTTATTAAATACTTGAATTCCTAATGAAATAACGATTCTAGATCAATTTTTCTTAGACCCTGCATTGTGCCGTTAGTCTGATATTCCTACTAGATATAAAGGAATACATTGACAACAGGGTGTTTCCAGTAGGGATCTGATCCTGCCCAATCTGACATTGACCAATCAGTGTTTACAATGCTAGACTGTGTAAGGACACGCCTCTTTTTACAAGAAGAATGGTAACACCTAGCTGTCTATTTTTTTTTTTAATGTTAGGAAGAATGACAGAGGAACGGCAAGACACTGAATTGTTAAAAAAGTACTAGTATTATTAATATTTTTCCAATAAAAAAGTAGGAAAAGTCATTTTTTATCATTATTAACATCTACAGGATAGGTAATGAGTGTCAGATTGCAGTGGTCAGAATTGGATCCTGTGTCCCCCCCCCTTCTCCTCTCCATAGAATCGCAATGAGGAAGAATTTGGATGGCATGAGGGTTGAAAATGGGCCCATCCCTTACATTTAAAGGGATTTTCCAGCTTTGGGAAACCCGTCTTGTCCAGCTGCAGTTTGTTGTGAATTCTCTCTCTGGCTTCCCTCTGGTGATTACTGAAGGTAGTGAAGCTGGTCAGATAGACAGAGGGACTGCGAGTTCTCTTTCTGGACTCCCTCTGGTGGTTACTTGAGGTAGTGAAGCTGATTTGATTGACAGAGGCTTGCCACCTGATAATGAGGAAGACGATTGGAGATCTGAGGTTTCTGATTGGGATTTAAGACAGCTGACGCCCTCTATCCCTGCTGGTGATTTTCTTCCTGTGCCTTCTGAGGTCTGATGTCTCCTGCTCTTTCCCTGCATGGTTCAGCTTAGTGGTTCATTTGCTATTCTGTTTGCATTTGATCTGGTTTTGTCTATCTCTGCTTTGTGCGGGTCAGCCAGCTCCGGCTAGGGCTGTGCTGAATCACCTCCCCATATGTTACTGCATTTGCCAGTCTGTTTTGTCCCGTTATATTGTTCTCTTTTTGCTTTGCTTTTAGAAAGTACCAGAGTGCTGATATAGTGGGGCGAAGTCGTGTGGCTTCAGTGTTTTTTGTGCATCAGACGTGTTGGACTTTTTGCAGGGTTTTTTGCATGATTGCAGACAGTGTCTTTCCTTTCCTTTCCTGCCTAGTCAGTGTGGGCCCCATTGTTTGCTCAGTCTATTTTTCTGGCTGTGTTTGTGTTTTCATCTTGTCTCACCGACAATATATGTTTGGGGGCTATCTATTCCTTTGGGGTCTGCTCCAGGGCAGTTTAGATCTCCCCTTTCTTGCTTTAGGCTTAGTTAGCTCACCAGCTGTGCCAAGGCATCTAGGATCATCGTAGGTACGCTCCACGGCTACTGCTAGTTGTGTGGACATGATCCAGGGTCTGCAATCCGCTTAGGTACCAACCTCTCTGGTTTTCTGTGGCTTAGCCTGGGCCTGCTATCCTCCTCGGTGACCCATTCATAACACAGTTTTTTTTAAATAAAATCAACAATTTTTCTTTACTCATTCTCGTTGGATCCAGCGCTGACTCTACATCTCTGCTCCCTGTGTCCGTTATTGTCTGCAGTGCTGACTTCCCGTCGATATCCCTGCAGTCAATCAGTGAGTTTAGCGTCTCTGATCTGCTCATGCCGTTAACTTGAGCGTAGTTACTGATTGCAGCGCTGTCAATGTGACGTTAATAACAGACACCTGGAGCAGCGATGGAGACTCAGAACTGGACCCATGGGAGCAGCAATGGAGAATCAGAACTGGACTCGTGGGAGCAGCGATGGAGATTCACAACCGTACCCAGGTAGCAGCGATGCAGAATCAGAACTGGACCCATGAGAGCAGCAATGGAGACTCAGAACTGGACCCATGGGAGCAGCGATGGAGACTCAGAACTGGACCAATGGGAGCAGCGATGGAGACTCAGAACTGGAACCCAGGGAGCAGCGATGGAGACTCAGAACTGGACCCAAGGAGCAGTAATGGAGACTCAGAACTGAATCAATGGGGGCAGCGATGGAGACTCAAAACTAGACCCATGGGAGCAGCGATGGAGACTCAGAACTGGACCAATGGGGGCAGCGATGAGGACACAGAACTGGACCCATGGGAGCAGTGATGGAGACTCAAAACTGGACCCATGGGAGCAGTGATGGAGACTCAGAACTGGACCCATGGGAGCAGCGATGGAGACTCAGAACTGAACTCAGGTAGCAGTGATGAAGACTCAGAACTGGACCCATGGGAGCAGCGATGGAGACTCAGAACTGAACCTATGATGGGAGGTGACTAAAGCATAACTTGATTTTTAAAATACACTGTAGATCAGGGACAGTGGTTTTCTGAACATGGAAAACTTTTTTTTAACACAGAAGATTTACCATAAAGTACCAGGAGTTGAATTAAATATAAAACTTAGCTACAGCCATATGGGAATAAACAGAAAAAAAGCAAAGTATGATCCAATAGAAGATAATGGACACGTACCTGCTTTCGTCTCTTTGAAGCAACTCCGCTTCTTCGTGCCCATCACTGCTGTTCTCCTTGGTACCCCGCGCTGTCACGCTGCAGCAACCCATGACTTGATGGTAGGCGTCTGCCAGTCACCAAGCCTCACATAGGCGAGTAGTAGATGTGGGGAGATGTGGCATTGCCTCACACATCCTTCCTCCTCAAAATCACATCAGTGAGGAAAGGAGGGAGCTGGACAGAGACAAATCTGCTCGAAAACTCACAAACCGGTAGTGTGAAATGGAGAGAGAGCTTCCTGTTCAGTTCCAGCTTGTTTCTTTTTCCTGCAGAAATGAGATGACCTGAGGTGAGGGGGAGGGAAGCCAGAGCAAGGTTCTCACTTTCAGGAAAGAATAGAACTTTGTAGACAAGGGTAAAAAAAGGGAGAAAGACACTGACAAAGGAGTAAATGACACAGCGTTAACCCTTTATGTGCCGCCCCAAAGCTCGTCACACGGGAAGAGTCGCCATACTAGATCGTCCGGCTCTGGGACCAAGTCCACCATAGAGTCCCGCAGGGTCATAACATGTCATTAGATGTCATGGCAGGCAGTAAGCCGCGAGTGATAGCATCTGACACGTCAAAATAATTCTGCAAGTCGAAGGCTGTCAGGTATTTCCTAATACCGTGGCTTTTTTTTTTTGTTTTTGGCGTGGGTGGAGAATTACTTTGTAGCAGAAACATGCAATCAATTTAAGAAATGAAAGGATTACCTGAAAATTGGGACTTTTAGAGAAAGTGTCATCTTGACTAGCTATCACCAATTACAGATTTCAGACTTTTTAAGTTTTGAGAAGATTCTGAAGATCCAGACGTTTAATAAGGAAATACATGCTAGTGTTGTGCATTTGCACAGTGGCTCAGTAGGTGAGGGAAATGACTCCACCCTTAAAAACTGTTTCTGACTGTCTATGAGACTGCGCAAAACTCATGGATTTCTCGACTCTCAATCATAGGCAGTCCACATATTGTTCCAGCAGGGCATCCTCTTTTATGTCTAGCTCCAGCCCAAGCTTGTTCAGTAGTTATTACAAAACCTCTGTGACTGTCTGTTCGCTGTCTCTAACTTTATGGTCTCTTTCTAGGTGAAACTTAATCTTTCAAAAACTGAATTTCTTGTGTTTTCTCCTGTACTGATCTGACTGCATCTCGTATTTCCATTTCTATGTGCAGGGTGTTCACCAGGCAGCAGGACCACTGTCTTAGATCTTTCCTTCACTCCCCATATTCAGTCACTGACTCATATCACCTGTACCATGTACATTGCATAAACTGTAACCGTAGCTCTGATTCATTCTTGTCTATTGCAGCTGTAGGGAGATGGACCAGGCCAGTAACATCCCTAGTAGAGTTGAGCGAAACGGGTCGGTCATATTCAAAAGTCGGCGACTTTCGCTGAAGTCAGGTTTCATGAAACGAAACCCGACCATAGCGTGAGGTCGGCCACGAGGTCGGCGACCAGAGCGCCAAAGTCGCGTTTCAAAAGATGCTTCCAGCGCCCTTTTTCAGCCAATGATGGAGGACGCACACTGTGGGCAACGCGATGACATAGGCATCAGTCACCACCATCTTTGAGAAGGGCATGCAAGTGATTGGCTGGCTGTGTGGCATCACAGGGGCTATAAAAGGGCGTGAACGCCAACCGCCATCTTACTTATACTGATCTTCGCATAGGGAGAGGTTGCTGCTGCTGCTGATTCTGTAGGGAGAGCGTTAGGCAGGGAAGAAGAACAAAAAAACTGCTTCTGCTGGTAGCGATTTCCACTTACAACACAACACTATGTGTGCAGTGACAGGGGAGGCTCTATTTTTGTGCATCAGCTTTGTTGATTATTAGGCCGCCTTATAAGGCTCCCTGATAGCTGCATTGCTGTTTGCACACTGCTGTGCAAACTGCTTTTTTAAAAGCAAAAATACTTTTCTTCCTCTTTTCTGCACAGTTACCAAGCGTTCATTTTTCCACCCTTTTGTGTGTACACTGTGCAGCAGTCCTGCCTATTAGGCTGCCTGTGTCCATACTTGGACTGAGAGCATCATTGTCAGGGTCCTCAAATCTCTAGTGAGATTCAAATTCTCACCAATCCTATAGACACCCTCCACCTTGTCATACACCATCCAATTTCAGCCTGTTACATTGAGGTGTAATCTCTCCTGGTCCTGAAACAATAGTTCTGTGTCCTCAAATCTCTAGTGAGATTCAAATTCTCACCAATCCTATAGACACCCTCCACCTTGTCATACACCATCCAATTTCAGCCTGTTACATTGAGGTGTAATCTCTCCTGGTCCTGAAACAATAGTTCTGTGTCCTCAAATCTCTAGTGAGATTCAAATTCTCACCAATCCTATAGACACCCTCCACCTTGTCATACCCCATCCAATTTCAGCCTGTTACATTGAGGTGTAATCTCTCCTGTGCCTGAGACAATAGTTCAGCTTCCTCAAATCTCTAGTGAGATCCAAATCCTCACCAATCCTACGTGTAGACACCCTCCACCTTGTCATACACCATCCAATTTCAGCCTGTTACATTGAGGTGTAATCTCTCCTGTGCCTGAGACAATAGTTCAGCATCCTCAAATCTCTAGTGAGATTCAAATTCTCACCAATACTATAGACACCCTCCACCTTGTCATACACCATCCAATTTCAGCCTGCTACATTGAGGTGTAATCTCTCCTGGTCCTGAGACAATAGTTCTGCGTCATCAAATTCAAATTCTCACCAATTCTATAGACACCCTCCACCTTGTCATACACCATCCAATTTCAGCCTGTTACATTGAGGTGTAATCTCTCCTGTGCCTGAGACAATAGTTCAGAGTCCTCAAATCTCTAGTGAGATTCAAATTCTCACCAAGCCTATAGACACCCTCCACCTTGTCATACACCATCCAATTTCAGCCTGTTACATTGAGGTGTAATCTCTCCTGTGCCTGAGACAATAGTTCAGCGTCCTCAAATCTCTAGTGAGATCCAAATTCTCACCAATCCTATAGACACCCTCCACCTTGTCATACACCATCCAATTTCAGCCTGTTACATTGAGGTGTAATCTCTCCTGGGCCTGAGACAATAGTTCTGCGTCCTCAAATCTATAGTGAGATCGAAATTCTCACCAATCCGATAGACACTCTCCATCTTGTCATACACCATCCAATTTCAGCCTGTTACATTGAGGTGTAACCTCTCCTGGGTCTGAGACAATAGTTCAGTGTCCTCAAATCTATAGTGAGATTCAAATTCTCACCAATAGTAGGTACACCTTCTACCTTGTTTTACAGTACCATATAGCTGGTGGTATTTTGGGTACATTTTCACAAAAATGAGGAGGCATGGTGGAAAACGCTATGGAAGTGGGCGGGGGTTGCCAGTTGGTCCCGATGGTGGTGGTGGTGGTGTTGCATCTGTTGGTTGTGGCAAAAGCACAATAGCACCTAAGGCAGGAGGTGTTGAGCCTGCGTCATCGTCTGGCTTCACAAGGCCTCAAAGGCTCTCTTTTCTGGGAGTAGGTAAACCACTTTTAAAGCCGGAGCTTCAGGAACAAGTTTTGGCTTACATTGCTGACAGAGCCTCCAGCTCTCTCGCCTCCTCTTCTGAAGTTTCAAAAAATAAAAGCACTGAGTCGTCAGTGGAGGCTCCTGGTCAGGAACAACACCTTTCCTTGTGTCCTTCACCCCTACCAAAAGTGAAGGATGTGGCAGGCCACACTACCGATTACTCCATGGAGCTCTTTTCACATACCATGCCTGGGTTAGCAAGTCAAATCGTGAATTCCCCAGTCCAAGAGGAATCTGACATGGAGTGCACTGATGCACAACCACTGCTAGAGTTTCTGCTGGTACATTCACTCAGAGCACTACATTGTCCTCGCAGTAAAAACACAAAAATTGAGCTTGGTTTGAGTCGGTACACATGCAGCATATAAATGCATGTTCACATGGCCAAAAAGCATACAAAACCCACAAAAGAGAAAATGAAAAAAACCCTGCTATAATTAAATAAGTAAAAAGCATAAGTGCATTTAAATCATACAGTTTAAAGGCTTCCCCTGACTGGTGTCCAGTGGTTGGGACCCGGTCCTTGTCTGCCCTTATTCACACAGACGTCAACTTTGACACATGATAAGGTTATTAATACTAGACAGTGTAGGACCGCCCCGCCCACAGAGTCACCTTGTCGATGGTGGGACGGCTTTTATGCTATGTTTGATCAAATACAGTATTACTAAGAACTCTGTATGATTTAAATGCACTTTTGTTTTTTACTTATTTAATTATAGCAGGGTTTTCTTCATTTTGTCTTTTGTAGGTTTTGTATTGTCCTCGCAGTGTACTGAGGCAGAATCAGACCCTGATGAAACTCTGGTGCCCCTTCCCACATACTATACCACCTTACACGGTGACACAGAGGAAGGTGCACATGAAATTGAAGAGGAGGTGATGGATGACCCAGTTGTTGACCCAGATTGTCATCCATTGGGGGAAGAGGGTGCCAATGCCAATAGCTCAGAAGAGGAGGAGGATCTGCAGCAGGCAACGACATCGCAACAGCTGTTATCTGGCAGGACCGTAGCAGTCCAAAAACGTGTTACAAAAACCAAAAGAGTTGCAGGACAGCTTGGCCAGACGGTCAAATTAGCACAGCGTGCAAGGTCTCAAAATGTCTTCCATACTAGGAAGAGTGCAGTGTGGCACTTCTTTGAACAAAATCCTAATGATCAGCAAAAGTTATCTGTAAAAAGTGCGCAAAGACCTTTAGCCGAGGGAAAAATCTGAGAAATTTGAATACCAGTTGCATGCTTAGACATTTATCCACCATGCACTTGCAAGCGTGGGCGGACTACCAAACCTCACGTACCACATGTGCACCTGCTCCGAATGAAGGTAGTCAGCAATGCTACATCGCTTCCCCCACTGTAAGCCCACCGGTTAGCACACCACCAGCAGTAATTGTCAAGGTGTCGTCGCAAGGGCAAAGCAGTCATGGAATCACAATGTTATTGCTACGAAAGACTGAATCTAGGCCATCAGCAACACCACCAACACCATCACCAACCCTCTCTCAGTCTGCCATGTCCACCGCTAGTTCCACCATATGCAGCTCTCAAGTCCAGCTCACCCTACCAGAGACTCTGAGTAGGACAAGAAAGTACTCATCCTCTCATCTGCGTACACTGGCTTTGAACACCCACATTGCCAAACTAATCTAATTAGAGATGATGCCCTACCGGTTGGTTGAAAGCAAAGCTTTCCTTGAGATCATGGCCTACGCAGTACCACGCTATGACCTACCCAGTCGGCACTTCTTTTCGCGAAAAGCCATCCCAGCCCTCCACGTGCATGTGAAAGACTGCATTGTCCATGCACTCAAGCAATCAGTGAGTGAAAAGGTGCACCTCACAACAGATGCATGGTCCAGTAGGCATGGCCAGGGCCGTTACGTGTCCATCACTGCGCACTGGGTTAATGTGGTGGATGCAGGGTCCACAGGGGACAGCGGCGGTGGGACAGTGCTGCCTAGCCCACGGTATAGGAAACAGTTGGCTGTAGGCGTTCGACCCTCCTCCTCCTCCAGAAGCAAAAGCTTGTCCACAGAGCGCAGTCGCACGAGCACTCCATCCGCAGCTGCCAGTGTTGCACACGAGGTATCCCACTATCGAACAGCTAGTGGAAAGTGTCAGCAGGCTGTGTTGAAGATGATGTGTTTGGGCCACAACAGGCACACTGCGGAGGTACTGGTCGACTACTTGCAGTGACTGAGTCATGGCTGGGCAGTCTACATCTTGAGGCAGGCAAGGTAGTTAGTGATAATGGCCAGAATTTGTGGCAGCCATAGCCCTTTCAAAACTCAGACACATACCTTGCCTGACAGTTTCATGGCATAGTAGCGGTGTCTGGTAGCCAGCGGTGTAGTACACCTGTCAAGGAGCTACACCGTGTGTGTTTCTAATTATTTTTTACCGCATCTTGTCCAGAAAATCCTTTTGGGAATTGTAGCACTGTCTGCTACTCAGCAGAAGAGCCCACCGGTGAACCAAGCTATGCCGCTTGTTTATGTAAGAACTGCGTGCTACTCAGCATAGGAGCCCAGCTGTTAAGCAAGCTACAGCACCTGTGGTTAGGACACTTAATATTTTCATTTTTTCTGGAATGCCGGTTAGGCCTAATTCCGGAATTCCGGTTGACCTGCACTTACTGGGAAATCCTCGTTCGCGGAGAAGAATTGTTATACCAGAACCCCATCACTAAAGGGGTTCAGCGGGTTATCTGCACCTGTAAGCGACACACGCTGGACCTTTCAGTGTAGCGCGCATGCAGCCCCTGACATGTAAGGGCATGACAGACCTGTTAGTGATCGGCCTTGCGTGTCCCTCTAGTAAGCTTGACGCGTACCGCAGGGGCATGCCGGAGTCTCGTTCGTTAACGGAATTAAGCTGACAAATCGCTAGCACAACTAAAAATGGATATCCACCACCATCCACAGAATCAACAAAGCTTGCAATCTGTCAATCTTTTCTGTAGCTGGCATGGTTGAGGTTTCCCGGGTGGAGTCGAATTAAGCCGCAGGCTCCACTCCTGGTGGTGCCCTTCTTGACTTTCCTTTAAGGTTCAGCTTTGCAACCATACTGCCCCCGAAAACCAACCACTTTGCCTTCATGGACACTGTTTGGAGGTTCGTGGGAATAACACCGCCCGATCAGCAGTTGGCCTAATTTATGGTGGGAAGTCAGACGGTATATGATCGTCTTCGATTTCAGATTTTTATTGCTTTTGGTATTTTACATTTTTATTCCAGCCTTTCCTGACCTCATAAGGGCATGTGAGTCACCCTCCCAGGGTTGTGGGGTACTCGGTACCGGGCCGGTGTCAGCGGGATGTGTCACAGCAGTGGTGACCCGGTCCGTGGCCCTGGGCGCCCAAGTATTAGGGGAGATTGAATGGTGGAATGAAGTTAATGGAATAGTTTGTGACGCCACCTGTGGTGTTCTGCATGTGAGATGTTAAGTCGACGCTGCATGCAGATCCACTGGGACTGATGGTATGGTGCAGCAAAGATGTAAAAGCTCCCCACAGGTGAAGCTGTAGTCCCAGGGCAGTGTAGATGTGGTTGGCACAGGGATGTAGCAGTGCCGGAAGGGTAGGAAGCAGACAAAGACACAGCGGGGTGCAATTTCTGTACCTTTACTTGATAAATGCAGTCCAGAGTCCTGATTACAGATGGTACTGGAGCAGGCTAGCCTGGAAGCAGCTCAGGGATTCTCTCTCAGCAGATGGGCTGTGCAGTCTCCTTCTTAGCGCTTATTTGAGTGAAGTACTCCTAGTACTGAGTTACACTGAAGTTCCTCCTAATTCTCTTCTACTAGCACTCCTCATATGGCAGACAGCTGTAGCCGCTATTCCTCTCTTGGCTCACTCCGTGCTGTTGTGCCTCCGAGTCTTAGATGGGGGTAGGGCATTTACAGCCTCCTACTCCTCTGGTGTCTGTTGCAGGGCCGTTAGTATCCATACAACCGTGGAGACCAGGCTCCAGTTATGCACTCTCACTGTGAGGGAGCTCTCCTTCCTCAGCTCAACCTCCAGCTTCTCTCCACACGTCTGCACACGTGGACCTCCTCACACTAACTGACCACTCCTTCCTTCAATTCCGGCTCAGAGTCCCCCCTGCTGGCCTGGAGTGGAACTGTGTTGCATGTAAAGGTTAACTGCAAGAGAGACCCTTCACTGCTTCCAAGCCTAACATTACCCGCCCTGGAGGAAGGCAAAGCCACTGTGGCGGCCATACTCCTGGGGGCGCCACATTCCCCCCTAGTGCAAGTCAGCACTCCTGGGCTGATAAAAGAAAACATGCATAACATATTACAAATATAATTGTACAAGATTTTGAAAAATGAAAAATGTACAAAAACCACAAGCTCCAAAAATAATCCTATGATGACAAGTCCAGGCATCAATGTCCATGGTCCATTCCTGGGCAAATGGTGAACTATATATAGATTGGTGACCACACAAGTCCTGTGGTACAATGTCCATAAAACAAAACTTGCAAATTCCAAAGGAAACTCTTACAGATTACCTGTAGGCACAAAACCTGAAAACAGTTATATATATATATATATATATATATACACAAAATTTCAACATTCTCATTAACTTTAGCTATATACGATATCTGATGGGTGGTATACCTTGTGTAGTACGGGTAGACCTGCGTAATACTGGTGTAGCGTGTAATGTACTGGATACACTACTGGTGGTTCTGCATGGCAGAGGGATACTAGATTGTCTGTGAACTCTTAGACTCACCAGGGGTACAATAGGTTCACCACTGGCAGGGCGAGGGTTCTCTGGCTCCACAGCTGGTGTGACATCTGCTGCCTGATTTTCCTGATCTTCAGGATTTTCTTGAGTCACTTCTTCCTGTGCTATCAGTTGGGGAAAGGTCAACACTGGCACCACTATTGCATCATTTACTTTAGTCAAATTTGCAGGACTTTAAATTTCCAGTTTTTTTCTTGCTTATGCATGATTTGAGAGACCCCACCCCTCTGTTGTGTGACATGCACATAAGGAGCTGTCTTACACCACGTGCCCATACTAAAAAGCGCCTGTCTTAATCCTGCTCATTTAGGGTATGTGCACGCGGTGTGGATTCTGCTGCGGTTCCGCAGCATTTCTGCAGCTGCGAGTCCGTAGCAGATTCTGCTGCGTTGTACAGTACCTTTATTTCCTATGGAAATTAAAAAAAGCCGTGCAAATGCTGTGGATTTTTCCACGCGGTTTTGCTGCGGTTTACAATCCGCAACATGTCAATTGTTTGGTGCAGAAACGCTGCAGTTTTACGCCTCATCCATTATGAGGTGTAAAACCGCAGGGCAAAACCTCAGGCAAAACCGCAGATAAACCGCAGGACTTTTGTCCTTGCAAATTTACCTGCGGTTTTCTCTACAAAATCCGCACACCAAAAAAACTACGTGTACACATAGCCTTAGACACTGTTCATATGTTCAGGTTTTAAATACATTAGCTAGGGACTGCTTCAATACGGGTTACCTTGACGAGGTGGAGCAGCTTGGCATACATTTTTTTGCAAAAAAAGTATCGACTAAATACCCTGTATTTGTTGTTACCTTTTATCAGCACTTGCTGACTACTGTCATATGTCTTACTGCAAGGTATTTCTGCACATTTGTCATTCTGTGCTTTTTGTTTGTATTTGTACCAAGAGTCATCATGGGATTACATTCACGTCGATCAATATCCACAACTATCAGACCTTGAGATTTTAACTCCACCTTCCCCACTTTAACAGTAATTTCTTTACATCCCACTTGTGGTAAAGACTGACCATTACTGGCAACTAGAGTTGAGCGACTTTTGTTTTTTTATGGTCAAGTTTCGTTTCGTGAAACCCGACTTTTCCAAAAGTCGGGTCGAGCAAGATCGGCCGATTATAGGGAAAAGTCGGTGTCGTCCCAAAACACGAAACCCAATGTAAGTCAATGGGGAATAAAAGTCAGCAGTGAGAGGAGGACAGGAAACACACCTACAGTGCTCATTTGAATGCCAAAAGCATCAATTCTTCTTACTTAAGCTGGTCAACCTTAATTAACTTCATAATACAAGTTACGCACTGAAAAATGGGGGTTATTTGGCTAAAGTTGTGGGGGGGTAGGGCTGGCTCCAGGTTTTCATGTGCCCTGGGAGAAAGAGCGCCCCTTTAACACATAATACCACAACTCATCATGCTCCGATATGGCAGAGAAATAGCGGTATAGTACAATGAAAAATACTTCACTTTTTACATCTCATGACGAGGCCCATCTATTTCTCCATACAGAATCATTGGTCCCATATAATGTTTGAAACAGTATATGATGAGCTCCACATAATGCTACAGTATATGTTGGTCCCCATGGATGAAGCTCCACTGTCTTATGGGCCCAAATAATGCTCCAAACATAATGGGCCCCATTTCTAATGCTCTAGTGTATAATGGGCCCTGTAAATGCTGCTCCAGTGTCTGATGTCCACCTTTGGAATGTTCCAGTGTAAGGTGGGCCCCATCTATCATTCTCCAGAGTATAGTGCTCCCCAAAAATTGCTGTCCCAACATTGAAAACAATGAAATAAGTCTCCTCGCTAGGGAATCCCTGTACTAGTCTGGACTCCTCGTCGTTCCCATCTTCCATCTCACTGCACAGTATTTCAACCTTGCAAGTGCTGTGATCCTGAGCAAGCAGAGGGGGCCCACTCGTTGGCGACGGCACTGGCACAGGGCCCCTGATAGTACGGTGGTGTGTCTGATGGCGGGTGGGCCGAACCTGCACTTTCATCTGCAGCTTCCTCTTTGTCACCGTGTAAGATGGAACTGTATATGGGAAGGGTAACCTGAGTTTCATCAGGGTCAGATTCAGGCCGGGTAGCGTGCGAGGGGAATATAGTGGTCTGGGTCAATGTACCAGCAGATTCATCGAGCAGTGGCTGGGCATCAGTGCACTTGTGTCGCCCCCAGGAGTACGGTCGCCACAGTGGCATTACCTTCCTCCTAGGGAGTGTGATGTCATGCTTGGGAGCAACGAAGGATCTCTCTAGCAGGTTAACTGATTGGGCGGCGTTATTCCCACGAGTCATGACCCTCCAAACAGCGTTCATGAAGGCAAAGTGTTTGTTTTACGTGGGCAGTATGGTTGCAAAGCTGAACCTTAAAGGAATGTCCAGAAGGGCACCACCAGGAGTGGAGCCTACGGCGTAATTTGACTCAACACGGGCAACCTCAACCATGCCAGCTACAGAACAGATGCACACATTGCAAGCTTAATTCCGTTAACGAACGAGACTCCGTCATGCCCCGCAGTCAGAGTCCGGCTTACTAGAGGGACACGTGAGGCTCTGGCACATGAGATTGGCCAATAACTGGTGTGTCATGCCCTTATATGTCCGTGGCTGCATGTGCGCTACACTGAAAAGGCCAGCATTTGTCGCTTACAGGTGCAGATAACCCGCTGAACAACGTTAGTGATGGGGATCACTGATTACAATTATTACTCGCGAACGATGATTTCCCAGTAAGTGCAGGTCAGCCGCAGTTCCGGAATTAGGCCTAACCGTCATTCCTGAAAAAAATGAAAAACTTACGTATGCAAACCACAGGTGCTGTAGCTTGCTTAACAGCTCGCCAGCCGTTTTCACGCCCAGTATGGGTTACACGTGATTGCACAAAGGTGAGAAAGGGTACCGTATCCCCGGATAACATGTATGGATAGGGTACACATTCAAAAGATATGTCTATACATCAGGAGGTAGGCTCAGACGGTGTTAGGCCCAGTATGGCTTGCACGTGATTGCACAAAGGTGAGAAAGGGTACCGTATCCCCGGATAACATGTATGGATAGCGTACACATTCAAAAGATATGTCTATACATCAGGAGGCAGGCTCAGATGGTGTAAGGCCCAGTATGGCTTGCAAGTGATTGCACAAAGGTGAGAAAGGGTACCGTATCCCCGGATAACATGTATGGATAGCGTACACATTCAAAAGATATGTCTATACATCAGGAGGCAGGCTCAGACGGTGTCAGGCACAGTATGGATTTGACGGCCCAGACTACACAGCGGAGGAGCAGGGAGAGGTAAAGATTGCAAATGCTGGGGCCCTGCCCAAGCAAGGGGGGCCCACTCGTGGGCGTCGGTACTGGCACTGGGCCCCTCATAGTACGGCGGTGTGTCTGACGGCAGGTGTGCACCACCACCGTCAGAGACACTTGATTGCACTATGAGGGACCCTGTGCCAGTGCCCGCGCCCAAGAGTCGGCCTACCCACCTGTCCAGGGCAACGGCACTCGCACGGTGTCGTGCTCTAGGTGGTGACCCCGGCCATGGGGGGGGAGGCAGCACAGTTAGGGAGTTTTAGAAAGTGGCATATGTTGATGTTGGACATTCAGCTGATGCAAAAGGCGAAAGAAGGTCAAGTCCCAGAAAGAGGTGGACCAAAGCAAGCCATTTTTCTGTCACCCTATGTGTCATCAGGGGAAGGTGGGACAAAATCCTTGGAAACCCATGCATGGTTCATTTTAATGAAGGTTAGATCATTCACATTTTAGGTTGACAGACGGGTCCTTTTTTCTGTCAGGATTGATCCAGCTGCACTGAAGTCTCTTTCCGATAGCACACTTGCAGCTGGGCAAGCGAGCTCCTGTAAGGCATATTGTGCCAATTCAGGCCAGGTGTCCAGTTTAGCAGCCCAATAGTCAAAGGGGAATGACCTGTGTGGGAGAACATCGATATGGGAGGAAAAGTAGTTTGTAACCATAGTTGACAACTGCTTTCTCCTGTCACTTTCCATCGATGCTGTATTACCAGTTGTGTGAGCGGTACTTGAAAAATCAGTCCACAACATTGTCATGAAACCCCTGTCTCCAACGCCACTTCTGCTGTGTGCACCATGAACACCTCTGCCAAGCTGCCCCCGGCCCGTACGGCTCGTGTGAGAACCATCACCGCTGCTGTGTGCTGGGAATGCCTCAAGCAACCGATTTACCAGAGTTGCTTGCTTATTAGCCAATATTAGGTCAAGGTTCTCCTGTGGCATGATGTTTTGTAATTTGCCTTTATAGCGTTGATCCAGGATGCTGGCCAACCAGTAGTCGTCATCGTTCATGATTTTGGCAATGCGGGGGTCCCTTTTTAGGATCCGCAAGGCATAATCTGACATGTGGGCCAATATTCCCGGTGTCAATGATGCACTGCGAGTGCTGGTTGGAGGAGCACTTTCTGGCAAATCCACATCCCTCCAGTCACGCACAAACCCTGTACCAGACCTTGCCACGCCAACATTTTCACTTGCCCCACGAGATGCATCCTCCTCCCCTAAGTAATCATCCCCATCATCCTCCTCCTCCTCCTCTTCTTCCTCCAACTCGTCCAGGAGAGGTCCCTGAGCAGACAATGGCTGAATGTCATCAAGGATTCCCTCCACCTCTTCCTCCTCGTCAACATTGGCTGCAGACGCCTGCTCCTTAAGGTGCGTCAAAGTTTGCATGAGCAGACGCATAAGTGGGATGCTCATGCTTAGGATGGCGTCGTCTGCGCTTACCAGCCGTGTGCATTCCTCAAAACACTGAAGGACTTTACAGAGGTCTTTCAGCTTCGATCACTGCACACCTGTCAACTCCATGTCTGCTCTCAAAGTGCCTGGCCGTGTATCCTCCCACAAATGCATTATGGCCTGCCTCTGCTCGCACAGCCGCTCCACCATGTGCAGGGTGGAGTTCCACCTTGTTGCAATGTCGATAATGAGGCGGTGGTTGGGAAGGTGGAGCAATCGCTGCAGCTTCTGCATACGAACGGAGTGTACAGGCGACCGGCGGATGTGCGCGCACAGTCTTCGCACCTTATGAGCAGGGCTGTTAACTCCGGATAATTTTTGAGGAAGCACTGCACCACCAGGTTCAAGGTGTGAGCCAAGCAAGGTATGTGGCTGAGTTTTGAAAGGGCTATGGCTGCCACAAAATTACGGCCGTTATCACTAACTACCTTGCCTGCCTCAAGATGTACACTGCCCAGCCATGACTCAGTTTGTCGCTTCAAGTACTCGGCCAGCACCTCGGCGGTGTGTCTGTCGCCCAAACACATCATCTGCAACACAGCCTGCTGACGCTTTCCACTAGCTGCTCGATAGGGGGACACCTCGTGTGCAACAGTGGCAGCTGCAGATGGAGTGCTCGTACGACAGCGCTCTGTGGACGAGCTTACGCTTCTGGAGGAGGAGGAGGGTGGAACGCCTACAGCCAACTGTTTCCTATACCGTGGGCTAGGCAGCACTGTCCCACCACCGCTGTCCCCTGTGGACCCTGCATCCACCACATTAACCCAGTGCGCAGTGATGGACACGTAACGGCCCTGGCCATGCCGACTGGACCATGCATCAGTTGTGAGGTGCACCTTTCCACTCACTGACTGCTTGAGTGCATGGACAATGCGGTCTTTCACATGATGGTGGAGGGCTGGGATGGCTTTGCGAGAGAAGAAGTGGCGACTGGGTAGGTCATAGCGTGGTACTGCATAGGCCATGAGTTCGCGGAAAGCTGCGCTTTCCACCAACCGATAGGGCATCATCTCAAACGAGATTAGTTTGGCAATGTGGGCGTTCAAACCCAGTGTACGCGGATGAGAGACTGAGTACTTTCTTGACCTACTCATAGTGTCTGGGAGGGTGAGCTGTACTTGAGAGCTGCATATGGTGGAAGTAGTGGTGGACAGGGCGGACTGAGAGAGGGTTGATGATGGTGATGGAGTTGGTGTTCTTTCTGATGGCCTAGATTCAGTATTTCGTTGATATAACAGTGGGATTCCCTGACTGCTGTGGCCTTGCAACGACACCTCAACATTTGCTGCTGTGCTAACCGGTGGGCTTACAGTGGGGGAAACAATGTAGCATTGCTGACTACCTTCTTTGTGATCAGTTGCACATGTGGCACTTGAGGTTTGGTGTTGTGTCCACGCTTGCAAGTTCATGCTGGTTAAATGTCTAAGCATGCAACTGGTATTCAAATTTTTCAGATTTTTCCCTCGGCTAAAGGTCTTTGCACACTTCTTACAGATAACCTTGGCCTGATCATGAGGATTTTGTTCAAAAAAGTGCCACACTGCACTCTTCCTACTTTGGCAGACATTTTGCGGCCTAGCACGCTGTGATGTTTTGACCCTCTGGACAAGCTGTCCAGCAACTCTTTTGATTTTTGGAACCTGTCTTTGGAGTGCTCCGGGCCTGCCAGAAAACAGCTGTTGCGATGTTGATGTCTGCTGTGGATGCTCCTCATCTGAGCTATTGGAAGCAGCACCCTCTTCCCCCAATGGATGCCAATCTGGGTCAACAACTGGGTCATCCATCACCTCCTCTTCAATGTCATGTGCACCTTCCTCTGTGTCACCGTGTATGGTGGTATAGTGTGCGGGAAGGGGCACCTGAGTCTCATCAGGGTCAGAATCTGGCTCTGTACACTGCGAGGACAATGTAGTGCTCTGAGTGAATGTACCAGCAGAATCATCTATCAGCGGCTGTGCATCAGTGCACTCCATGTCAGATTCATCTTGGACTGGGTAATTCACCATTTCACTTGATAATCCAGGCATGGTATGTGAAAACAGCTCCATGGAGTAATCAGTAATATGGCCTGAGTCATCCTTCAATCTTGGTTGTGGTGAAGGACACAAGGAAAGGTGTGGTTCATGAACATGAGCCTCCAATGACGACTCAGTGCTTTTACTTTTTACAACTTCAGAAGAGGAGGCGATAGAGCTGGAGGCTGAGTCAGCAATGTAAGACAAAACTTTTTCCTGATGCTCTGGCGTTAAAAGCGGTTTGCCAACTCCTAGAAAACTAAGCCTTCGAAGCCTTATGGAGCCAGACGATGACGCAGGCTCAACACCTCCTGCATTCGGTCCTATTTTGCTTTTGCCACTACCATCAGATCCACCACCAACACCATCATTACCAGCTGCCAACCCCCGCCCAATTCCACGGCCTCTTCCACCAGCCTTCCTCATTTTTGGTAGAAATGTAGACAAAATCCTACAAACTATATAGTAATGTAAAACAAGGTACAAGGTGTCTATAGGACAGGGGAGATTTAGATTTTCTGCAGACACTTGTGGACACTGGACACTTGGATTGTGTGAGGCCCACTGAATATCACAGCGCTATGTCACAGGCTCGATGGCACAGGTGTGAAAAAAGTGACTACAGGATAAGGGAGATTTTGAATTTCTGGGAGATTTTGAATTTCTGCAGACACTTGTGGACACTGGACACTTGGATTGTGTGAGGCCCACTGAATATCACAGCGCTATGTCACAGGCTCGATGGCACAGGTGTGAAAAAAGTGACTACAGGATAAGGGAGATTTTGAATTTCTGGGAGATTTTGAATTTCTGCAGACACTTGTGGACACTGGACACTTGGATTGTGTAAGACCCACTGAATATCACAGTGCTATGTCACAGGCTCGATGGCACAGGTGTGAAAAAAGTGACTACAGGATAAGGGAGATTTTGAATTTCTGCAGACACTTGTGAACACTAGACACTTGGATTGTGTGAGGCCCACTGAATATCACAGTGCTATGTCACAGGCTCGATGGCACAGGTGTGAAAAAAGTGACTACAGGATAAGGGAGATTTTGAATTTCTGCAGACACTTGTGGACACTGGACACTTGGATTGTGTGAGGCCCACTGAATATCACATTGCTATGTCACAGGCTCGATGGCACAGGTGTGAAAAAAGTGACTACAGGATAAGGGAGATTTTGAATTTCTGGGAGATTTTGAATTTCTGCAGACACTTGTGGACACTGGACACTTGGATTGTGTGAGGCCCACTGAATATCACAGCGCTATGTCACAGGCTCGATGGCACAGGTGTGAAAAAAGTGACTACAGGATAAGGGAGATTTTGAATTTCTGCAGACACTTGTGGACACTGGACACTTGGATTGTGTGAGGCCCACTGAATATCACAGTGCTATGTCACAGGCTCGATGGCACAGGTGTGAAAAAAGTGACTACAGGATAAGGGAGATTTTGAATTTCTGGGAGATTTTGAATTTCTGCAGACACTTGTGGACACTGGACACTTGGATTGTGTGAGGCCCACTGAATATCACAGCGCTATGTCACAGGCTCGATGGCACAGGTGTTAAAAAAGTGACTACAGGATAAGGGAGATTTTGAATTTCTGGGAGATTTTGAATTTCTGCAGACACTTGTGGACACTGGACACTTGGATTGTGTGAGGCCCACAGAATATCACAGCGCTATGTCACAGGCTCGATGGCACAGGTGTGAAAAAAGTGACTACAGGATAAGGGAGATTTTGAATTTCTGCAGACACTTGTGGACACTGGACACTTGGATTGTGTGAGGCCCACTGAATATCACAGTGCTATGTCACAGGCTCGATGGCACAGGTGTGAAAAAAGTGACTACAGGATAAGGGAGATTTTGAATTTCTGCAGACACTTGTGGACACTGGACACTTGGATTGTGTGAGGCCCACTGAACATCACAGTGCTATGTCACAGGCTCGATGGCACAGGTGTGAAAAAAGTGACTACAGGATAAGGGAGATTTTGAATTTCTGGGAGATTTTGAATTTCTGCAGACACTTGTGGACATTGGACACTTGGATTGTGTGAGGCCCACTGAATATCACAGCGCTATGTCACAGGCTCGGTGGCACAGGTGTGAAAAAAGTGACTACAGGATAAGGGAGATTTTGAATTTCTGCAGACACTTGTGGACACTGGACACTTGGATTGTATGAGGCCCACTGAATATCACAGCGCTATGTCACAGGCTCGATGGCACAGATGTGAAAAAAGTGACTACAGGATAAGGGAGATTTTGAATTTCTGCAGACACTTGTGGACACTGGACACTTGGATTTGTGAGGCCCACTGAATATCACAGTGCTATGTCACAGGCTCGATGGCACAGGTGTGAAAAAAGTGACTACAGGATAAGGGAGATTTTGAATTTCTGGGAGATTTTGAATTTCTGCAGACACTTGTGGACACTGGACACTTGGATTGTGTGAGGCCCACTGAATATCTCAGCGCTATGTCACAGGCTCGATGGCACAGATGTGAAAAAAGTGACTACAGGATAAGGGAGATTTTGAATTTCTGGGAGATTTTGAATTTCTGCAGACACTTGTGGACACTGGACACTTGGATTGTGTGAGGCCCACTGAATATCACAGCGCTATGTCACAGGCTCGATGGCACAGGTGTGAAAAAAGTGACTACAGGATAAGGGAGATTTTGAATTTCTGCAGACACTTGTGGACACTGGACACTTGGATTGTGTGAGGCCCACTGAATATCACAGTGCTATGTCACAGGCTCGATGGCACAGGTGTGAAAAAAGTGACTACAGGATAAGGGAGATTTTGAATTTCTGGGAGATTTTGAATTTCTGCAGACACTTGTGGACACTGGACACTTGGATTGTGTGAGGCTCACTGAATATCACAGTGCTATGTCACAGGCTCGATGGCACAGGTGTGAAAAAAGTGACTACAGGATAAGGGAGATTTTAAATTTCTGCAGACACTTGTGGACACTGGACACTTGGATTGTGTGAGGCCCACTGAATATCAC
The DNA here is from genome assembly GCF_039654945.1 of Dendrobates tinctorius. Lineage (NCBI taxonomy): Eukaryota > Metazoa > Chordata > Amphibia > Anura > Dendrobatidae > Dendrobates > Dendrobates tinctorius. The sequence goes on from NW_027361754.1 coordinate 42,684,130, forward strand.
AGCGCTATGTCACAGGCTCGATGGCACAGGTGTGAAAAAAGTGACTACAGGATAAGGGAGATTTTGAATTTCTGCAGACACTTGTGGACACTGTTCACTTTTGGATTGTGTGAGGCCCAATGAATATCAGAGCGCTATGTCACAGGCTCGATGCAGCAGGTGTGAAAAAAGTGACTACAGGATAAGGGAGATTTTGAATTTCTGCAGACACTGGACACTTTTGGATTGTGTGAGGCCCAATGAATATCAGAGCGCTATGTCACAGGCTCGATGCAGCAGGTGTGAAAAAAGTGACTACAGGATAAGGGAGATTTTGAATTTCTGCAGACACTTGTGGACACTGGACACTTTTGGATTGTGTGAGGCCCACTGAATATCAGAGCGCTATGTCACAGGCTCGATGGCACAGGTGTGAAAAAAGTGAATTGTAGAATTGGGCAGAATTGGAATCTCCCTAGAGTGGAGGTCTGTAAGAACGGAACAAATCCTCCACTTATCCTTCCACAGTGACACACAGATAGCTTCACTGTGGCTGTGATAACAGCCGTTACACGGTACTGTGTGAGGAGCGTACACCGCTGTATGGTGTGAATAAATGCACGCTCAGTACCTCAGCAGGACAAAAAAAAAATTGGGATTGCTTTTAAAAAAGCAGTTTGCAGAGCAGTGGGGAAACAGCAATGCAGCTGTCAGGAAGCCTTAGAAGGCAGCCTAACAACCAACACCGCTGATCAACCACAATATAGCCTCCCCTTGCACTGCACACACAGTGACTGGTGTGTTGCACAGGCAAAATCGCTAGCAGCAGAAGCAGTTTTTTTGTCTTCTTCCCTGCCTAACGCTCTCCCTACAGAATCAGCAACCTCTCCCTATGCTAAGATCGGCAGAAGTAAGATGGCGGTCGGCGTGCACGCCCTTTTATAAACCCTGTGACGCCCACCAAAGCAAGCCAATCACTTGCATGCCCTTCTGAAAGATGGTGGCGACCCCTGCCTATGTCATCACGTTGCCCACAGTGTCTGTGGATCCTGATTGGCTGAAAAAGAGCGCTAAACAAACTTTTGAAATGCGACTTTGGCGCGTAAGTCGCCGACCTCGTGGCTGACCTCATCCTAGGGTCGGGTTTCGTTTCATGAAACCCGACTTTGCCAAAAGTCGGCGACTTTTGAAATTGTTCGACCCGTTTCGCTCAACTCTACTGGCAACTACTGTTAGTTCATCAGTTGGGCCACGGGTGAGTTCAGAGTCAGCCCAATACCGCTTGTAGAGGCTATAGGGCATAGTGGTCACCTTGGAGCCAGGGTCCAGCAAAGCGTTCATGGGGATGCTGTCAATCACCACAGGAAGGATCGGTCTCCCTCCAACATACTTGGCTCGCCAGTTCCTTGGGCCTTGTGGTCCTACTCCTGGTGGTTGGCCCTCTGCCCCAGGGGTTGCTCGTTTAAAAGACAAAATCTTGCAAGATGACCTGCCTTGTAGCAGCGACGACAGATGGGACGTCCGTCCTGGTCATAGCGGTCATTGTTCCTTCCTCGGAGTGGCGGGGTTCTCCTCCTCCGGAGCCACGGGACATCCACTGGACTAGAAGCAAGCTGGATCTTCTCTTTGGAGGACACCTGCAGGGACTGCACGGTTTTAGTAAGTGCAGCCATACCCCTGGTCAACTCCTGGACCTGAAGACGCAGCTCCTCAGTTGGATCTTTATCCAGGGTCTGTGCATCAGCCTCCACAGGGATGGAAGAAAAAGATGTTGCTTCCTGATGGTAGGTGATCGCTGGGCACCTAGGGGGCGCTGGACGGCTGTCAGTTGATTCCTGCAGGACCCGAATAGCCCTGTCCTTAAAATCAGCAAAGTCCAGATCAGGGTTTTGCCGGGTTATGATACGCAACTGTCCTCAGTGGGTACTGGATAGAAGTCCTTCAATGAACTGCTCCTTTAACAGTTTATCTTCCTCCTTCACACTGTCAGGATCAACTTGCTTAACTGCTCGCAGCGCCTCCTGCAGGATAAGAGCATAGTCCCAGATACTGTCCTGCGTTCTCTGCTTACATCCAAAGAATAGCATCTTGATTTCTGCTGCGGTGCGGGTGTCAAAGGTGCTTCTCAGCTTGGCTAGAATTTTTTTAACAGTCTCTTTGTCAGTGTCCTGCCAGGCTTTCACCTCTCTCTGTGCTGCACCCGTTAGCTGTCCAATAAGGATGTTCACTTTCTGGCTTTCAGACAGAGGGTATATTTTAAACAAACTGCACAGTCTCTCTTTAAATTCACTCAGGGTATGTGACTCACCCAAGTACTGCGGTAGCCAGGCCGCTCCCAGAAGATAGGGCATAGACAGCGGCATTATGGGGACAGCTGCGGCGGGCACTACTCCTTGCGGCGCCGCTGCATTGCTGCTTGGCACAGACATTCTGTTCCCCCAGTTAACGTTAGCCAGGGCCGGGGGTTGTGTGAGCTTACCGGCGGCCGCTTCGCAGGCCCGACGCTCCGGGCTGTAGGCCTCAGCTCCTCCCCTTCTCACGCGTTGTCCTCTCTTCCCGCGCGGCACTTCACTTCTTCGTGCTCTGTGGCAGGCTTCGCCCACAAAGGCCTGCCCCTTTTTCTTCCCGTGCGCCAAGCAGCGCGGCAATGGCGGCAATTGGCGCCAACACAGTCTTTTACACAAACACAGTCTATGGCAGACAGGACCCGGGGGGGGTACCGGGCTCCGTAATCCTGTTCGTGACGCCATGTTGGATCGCCCTCCAAGGGCTGTGGGGTACTCGGTACCGGGCCAGTGTCAGCGGGATGTGTCACAGCAGCGGTGACCTGGTCCGTGGCCCTGGGCGCCCAAGTATTAGGGGAGATTGAATGGTGGAATGTAGTTAATGGAACACAAACAAAAAGCACAGAATGACAAATGTGCAAAAATACCTTGCAATAAGACATATAACAGTAGTCAGCAAGTGCTGATAAAAGGTAATAACAAACACAGGGTATTTAGTCTATACGTTTTTTTGCAAAAAAATGTATAACAAGCTGCCTCACCAACGTCAAGGTAACCCGTATTGAAGCAGTCCCTATCTAATGTATTTAATACCTGAACATATGAACTGTATCTAAATGAGCAGGATTAAGACAGGCGCTTTCTGGTATGGGCACGTGATGCAAGACAGCTCCTTATGTGCATGTCACACAAGAGAGGGGTGGGGTCTCTCAAATCATGCATAATACTGTTATATGTCTTATTGCAAGGTATTTTTGCACATTTGTCATTCTGTGCTTTTTGTTTGTGTTTCAGTCAGGGTGGAGTGAACATGGTCCAACAGACTTGTTCACATTGTGCATGTCACATGTGTGTTTTTAATCCAGTTTTTTTCGTGCTTATGCATGATTTGAGAGACCCCACCCCTCTCTTGTGTGACATGCACATAAGGAGCTGTCTTGCATCACGTGCCCATACCAGAAAGCGCCTGTCTTAATCCTGCTCATTTAGATACAGTTCATATGTTCAGGTATTAAATACATTAGATAGGGACTGCTTCAATACGGGTTACCTTGACGTTGGTGAGGCAGCTTGTTATACATTTTTTTGCAAAAAAACGTATAGACTAAATACCCTGTGTTTGTTATTACCTTTTATCAGCACTTGCTGACTACTGTTATATGTCTTATTGCAAGGTATTTTTGCACATTTGTCATTCTGTGCTTTTTGTTTGTGTTTCAGTCAGGGTGGAGTGAACATGGTCCAACAGACTTGTTCACATTGTGCATGTCACATGTGTGTTTTTAATCCAGTTTTTTTCGTGCTTATGCATGATTTGAGAGACCCCACCCCTCTCTTGTGTGACATGCACATAAGGAGCTGTCTTGCATCACGTGCCCATACCAGAAAGCGCCTGTCTTAATCCTGCTCATTTAGATACAGTTCATATGTTCAGGTATTAAATACATTAGATAGGGACTGCTTCAATACGGGTTACCTTGACGTTGGTGAGGCAGCTTGTTATACATTTTTTTGCAAAAAAACGTATAGACTAAATACCCTGTGTTTGTTATTACCTTTTATCAGCACTTGCTGACTACTGTTATATGTCTTATTGCAAGGTATTTTTGCACATTTGTCATTCTGTGCTTTTTGTTTGTGTTTCAGTCAGGGTGGAGTGAACATGGTCCAACAGACTTGTTCACATTGTGCATGTCACATGTGTGTTTTTAATCCAGTTTTTTTCGTGCTTATGCATGATTTGAGAGACCCCACCCCTCTCTTGTGTGACATGCATATAAGGAGCTGTCTTGCATCACGTGCCCATACCAGAAAGCGCCTGTCTTAATCCTGCTCATTTAGATACAGTTCATATGTTCAGGTATTAAATACATTAGATAGGGACTGCTTCAATACGGGTTACCTTGACGTTGGTGAGGCAGCTTGTTATACATTTTTTTGCAAAAAAACGTATAGACTAAATACCCTGTGTTTGTTATTACCTTTTATCAGCACTTGCTGACTACTGTTATATGTCTTATTGCAAGGTATTTTTGCACATTTGTCATTCTGTGCTTTTTGTTTGTGTTTCAGTCAGGGTGGAGTGAACATGGTCCAACAGACTTGTTCACATTGTGCATGTCACATGTGTGTTTTTAATCCAGGTTTTTTCGTGCTTATGCATGATTTGAGAGACCCCACCCCTCTCTTGTGTGACATGCACATAAGGAGCTGTCTTGCATCACGTGCCCATACCAGAAAGCGCCTGTCTTAATCCTGCTCATTTAGATACAGTTCATATGTTCAGGTATTAAATACATTAGATAGGGACTGCTTCAATACGGGTTACCTTGACGTTGGTGAGGCAGCTTGTTATACATTTTTTTGCAAAAAAACGTATAGACTAAATACCCTGTGTTTGTTATTACCTTTTATCAGCACTTGCTGACTACTGTTATATGTCTTATTGCAAGGTATTTTTGCACATTTGTCATTCTGTGCTTTTTGTTTGTGTTTCAGTCAGGGTGGAGTGAACATGGTCCAACAGACTTGTTCACATTGTGCATGTCACATGTGTGTTTTTAATCCAGTTTTTTTCGTGCTTATGCATGATTTGAGAGACCCCACCCCTCTCTTGTGTGACATGCACATAAGGAGCTGTCTTGCATCACGTGCCCATACCAGAAAGCGCCTGTCTTAATCCTGCTCATTTAGATACAGTTCATATGTTCAGGTATTAAATACATTAGATAGGGACTGCTTCAATACGGGTTACCTTGACGTTGGTGAGGCAGCTTGTTATACATTTTTTTGCAAAAAAACGTATAGACTAAATACCCTGTGTTTGTTATTACCTTTTATCAGCACTTGCTGACTACTGTTATATGTCTTATTGCAAGGTATTTTTGCACATTTGTCATTCTGTGCTTTTTGTTTGTGTTTCAGTCAGGGTGGAGTGAACATGGTCCAACAGACTTGTTCACATTGTGCATGTCACATGTGTGTTTTTAATCCAGTTTTTTTCGTGCTTATGCATGATTTGAGAGACCCCACCCCTCTCTTGTGTGACATGCACATAAGGAGCTGTCTTGCATCACGTGCCCATACCAGAAAGCGCCTGTCTTAATCCTGCTCATTTAGATACAGTTCATATGTTCAGGTATTAAATACATTAGATAGGGACTGCTTCAATACGGGTTACCTTGACGTTGGTGAGGCAGCTTGTTATACATTTTTTTGCAAAAAAACGTATAGACTAAATACCCTGTGTTTGTTATTACCTTTTATCAGCACTTGCTGACTACTGTTATATGTCTTATTGCAAGGTATTTTTGCACATTTGTCATTCTGTGCTTTTTGTTTGTGTTTCAGTCAGGGTGGAGTGAACATGGTCCAACAGACTTGTTCA
>NW_027361754.1:42695000-42740000 GCF_039654945.1 Dendrobates tinctorius
GAGGAAGCATGAGCAATCTCAAGGCTACAAGTCCATCTCCAAAGACCTGATTGTTCCTGTGTCTACCGTGCGCAGTGTCATCAAGAATTTTAAAGCCCATGGCACTGTGGCTAACCTCCCTAGATGTGGACGGAAAAGAAAAATTGACAAGAGATTTCAACACAAGATTGTGCGGATGTTGGATAAAGAACCTCGACTAACATCCAAATAAGTTCAAGCTGCCCTGCAGTCCGAGGGTACAACAGTGTCAACCCGTATTATCCATCGGCGTCTGAATGAAAAGGGACTGTATGGTAGGAGACCCAGGAAGACCCCACTTCTTACCCCGAGACATAAAAAAGTCAAGCTGGAGTTTGCCAAAACTTACCTGAAAAAGCCTAAAACGTTTTGGAAGAATGTTTTCTGGTCAGATGAGACAAAAGTAGAGCTTTTTGGGCAAATGCATCAACAGAGTTTACAGGAGAAAAAAAGAGGTATTCAAAGAAAAAAACACGGTCCCTACAGTCAAACGTGGCTGAGGTTCCTTGATATTTTGGGGTTGCATTGCTGCCTGTGGCACTGGACTGCTTGACTGTGTGCATGGCATTATGAAGTCTGAAGACTACCAACAAATTTTGCAGCATAATGTAGGGCCAAGTGTGAGAAAGCTGAGTCTCCCTCAGACGTCATGGGTCTTCCAGCAGGACAATGACCCAAAACACACTTCAAAAAGCACTAGAAAATGGTTTGAGAGAAAGCACTGGAGACTTCTAAGGTGGCCAGCAATGATTCCAGACCTGAATCCCATAGAACACCTGTGGAGAGATCTAAAAATGGCAGTTTGGAGAAGGCAACCTTCAAATATCAGGGACCTGGAGCAGTTTGCCAAAGAAGAATGGTCTAAAATTCCAGCAGAGCATTGTAAGAAACTCATTGACGGTTACCAGAAGCGGTTGGTCGCAGTTATTTTGGCTAAAGGTTGTGCAACCAAGTATTAGGCTGAGGGTGCCAATACTTTGCCTGGCCCATTTTTTGGAGTTTTGTGTGAAATGATCAATGTTTTGCTTTTTGCTTCATTCTCTTTTGTGTTTTTTCATTTAAGACAAATTAAATGAAGATAATAATACCAAAGAATTTGTGATTGCAATCATTTTCAGGAAGAAACTGAGTATTATCTGACAGAATTGCAGGGGTGTCAATACTTTTGGCCACAACTGTACCTGCTATCTGATGATACTGTACACTTTTTCTACTTTTTATATTCTTGTCTAATCCATACTGCGCCTGTGAGCGTCTCTGTGTGACTGATGGTATATATAGGGAGATTGACAATCATCCTTTGACTGTATAGAGCTGTACGCTTCTGATACAGTACCATATATCTGATGTTATTTTGGGTTCATTTTCTGCAACATTTTGAAGTTTGGTGGAAGAGGCCGCGGACGTGGGCGTGGGGAGGCCAGCTGGTGCTGATGGTGGTGGTGCATCTGCTGGAAATGGCAAAAGCACAATAGCAGCTAAGGCAGGAGGTGTTGAGCCTGCGTCATGGTCTGGCTCCGGAACGCCTGGAAGGCTACCTTTTCTGGGAGTAGGTTAACTGCTTTTAAACCCGGAGCATCAGGAACTGGTTTTGTCTTACATTGCCGAAACAGACTCCAGCAAATATGCCCTCCTCTTCTGAAGTTTCAAAAAATGCAAGCACTGAGTCATCAAATGCTGGCTCCACGTCAGGAAGAACCCCTTTCCTTGTGTCCTTCACCCCCACCAAAAGTAAATGATGCAGCAGGCCACACTTCACATTAGTCCATGTAGCTCTTTCTATCATACCATGCCTGGGTTATCAAGTCAAATCTTGAATTCCCCAGTCCAAGATGAATCTGACATGGAGTGTGGGTGGCCAGCCAGGGCAGTGGGGTTAATCGGTACCGGGCTGGTGTCTCAGAGGGATGAGTCACGTTGGTGGTGATGACCCGTTCCGTGGCCCTGGGTGTCCATGCAAAGGGGTGAATAACGTTTATAGGTGAATGATACGTGACGCCACCTGTGGTTTCTGATCAGATTAACCAGTGCTGCAGTGTCGCTTCTCTGGGATAGATGTTGTGGTGCAGCTAAGATGTAGAAGCCCTGCACAGGTAGGGCCGTAGTCACAGAGCAGATGAAAGAGTTGGTGGATGATGTGCAGTGCAGGATGTAGCAGAGCCGTGCGCCAGGCGCAGGAGAAAAATGACAGACACAGTCGTGCAGTTCCTTTACCTGTACTTGGTAAGTGCCAACCAGGACCCAGAGTACAGATGGAGGAGTTGGTCAGCCTGGAAGCAAATTAGGAATTCTGTCTCTGCAGATAGGTAGTGTGGCCTCCGTTCTAGAGCTTATCTGAGGTACTTGCAGTACTGAGTTCACTGAAGTTCCCCCTGTTGACTCTCTTTTGGAACTTTCTCGTATGGCAGGCAGCCATAGCCTTTTCCTTCTGGCTCACACACGTTGCTGCTGGGGCCTCCGAGCCTTAGTTGGGAACAGAGCATTTACAGCTGCTACTTCCTCCGGTTTCTGCTGCAGGACTGTCAGTGTCCCTACAAACTCGGAGACCGGAATCCCCACCATGCGCTCCAGCTAGGAGTGAGCCTTAACTCTGCTCATCCTCCAGCTCCCCTTCTCACGTCCGCACACTTCCCCTTCCCTTCACAGACTGCCCTAACTTACCTCCTCCCGACCACAGAGAGCAGCTCCTCAGCAGTCAGGTTCAGAGTTTTCCCTGCTGGCCTGGAGTGGGAACTGTGTTGTGTGTTGGTTTAACTGCTAGAGAGATCCTTCGTTGCTCCCAAGCATGACATCACACTCCCTAGGAGGAAGGTAATGCTACTGTGGCGACCGTACTCCTGGGGGCGCCTCAAGTGCACTGATGCCCAGCCACTGCTAGATGATTCTGCTGGTACATTGACCCAGATCACTACATTCCCCTTGCACTCTACACAGCCAGAATCTGACCCTGATGAAACTCAGGTTCCCCTTCCCGCATACTATACCACCTTACACGGTGACAAAGAGGAAGGTGCAGATGAAAGTGCAGGTTCCTTGAGCAGGTGGGGGGCATACTCATGGGCGACGGCACTGGCACAGGGCCCCTCATAGTACGCAAAAGTGTCTCTGCCGGTGGGAGGGCCCAGGAGGGCCCACCCGCCGTCAGACACACCACCGTACTATGAGGGGCCCTGTGCCAGTGCCGTCGCCAACAAGTGGGCCCCCCCCTGCTTGCTCAGGATCACAGCACTTGCAAAGTTGAAATACTTACCTCTCCCTGCTCCACCGCCGTGACGTCTTCCACGTTTCCTGACAGTGACATTTTGGTCAGAGAGCACGATGACATCACGTCTGTACGCCCTCTACCTAAACAGTCCAAGTGCAGTGAGATGGAAGATGGGGATGACGAGGATTCCAGACTAGTGTAGGGATTCCCTAGTGAGGAGACTTATTTAATTGTTTTCAATGTTGGGACAGCTATTTTTGGGAAGCACTATACTCTGGAGAATGATATATAAGGCCCACCATACACTGGAGCATTCCAAAGGTGGATATCAGACACTGGAGTAGCATTTACAGGGCCAATTATGCACTGGAGCATTAGAAATGGGGCCCATTATATATGGAGCATTATTTGGGCCCATAAGACAGTGGAGCTTCATCCATGGGGCCCATCATATACTGTAGCATTATGTGGAGCTCATCATATACGGTTTCAAACATTATATGGGACCAACGATTCTGTATGGAGAAATATATGGGCCTCATTACTCTGTATAGCGCACTATGCGGTGGCCATAATACTGTATGGAGTAACATACTGTCCGTTTTTGGAGCTATTGGAGAATTTAAAATGGATATCAGTCATGAGATGTAAGAAGTGAAGTATTTTTCATTGTACTATACCGCTATTTCTCTGCCGTATCAGAAGATCATGAATTGTGGCATGTGTTCAAAGAGCCCAGTGACACTCTTTGGCCCAGGGCCCACGAAAATCTTGAGTCAGCCCTACCCCCCCCCACAACTTTAGCCAAATAACCCCCAGTTTTCAATGCCTAACTATTATTATAAAGTAAATTAAGGTTGACAAGCTTAAGTAAAAAGAATTGATGTTTTTGGCATTAAAATGGGCACTGTAGGTGTGTTTCCTGTCCTCCACTCACTGCCGACTTTTCTTCCCCATTGACTTGTATTGGATTTCGTGTTTCAGTCGGCCTTCGACTTTTCACGATAATCGGCCAATTTCGTTAGACCCGACTTTTGAGAAAGTCGGGTTTCATGAAACCCGACTCGACCCGAAAAAAGGCATGACAAATGGGTATTCGTGATTCATGTGAGCTTCCGTACCTAGTTATTTAAAACTCTAATTGGGCACCCAACTCCATCGATTCATACACCAACAAAATAAACACTCCACAGGTATTTGGATAAATTGGCCACAGCAGCCTTTTATTAAATATATAACATAACATTTTAAACACAACGTCCCAGAAGGGGTGGTCCTCGAAGCCCGAAACCATAAAACTCAGATTTGATATTCCCAACTTGGTCCCCAGGTCGAGTCTTACCTCTAGCCGCTAAGCACCAGCTCAGAGACACATATCAACCCACCTGGCCAGTTTCCATTACCATTAAGCACGGGTCCACTTTAATCCCTTCCGCGGGATAATTCAATTACCCGTCCACTTGAATACACCCAGGGGGAGTCCAGGACCTCTTGAGATCCCCCCCTGAACCGCTATTTACCAGCACCACCAACTTCGAGGACCTCCCCCCACGCCATACTGCCGTGACAAGTAATTATGCAGACTTAGGCTGGTTTCACATTTGCGTTTTTTTTTCGCGGTATTTTAGCGCTAAATAGCGCATGCGTTTTTTTTCCCTATACTTTGCATGGGATGCGCTTATGTGCGCATACACATGCGTTTGTACGCGTTTTTCCGCGCATGCGTTTTTTTGCGGTATGCGCTCGGGCGCACAAAATGCATCCTGTTGCATTTTTTGGGCGTCCGACTTGCCTCAAAAAAACGCATGCGCGCGCAATGCGTTTTTTTACAGCAAGACACCCATTATAAGTCTATGGTGAGCATATGTGCGCATTGGCATGCTTATGTATGCGTTTTTTTGCACATGCGTTTTTTTTTTTACCATTAGTTTAGACAATGGAATTTAGGGGTTTAGGGTTAGTTAAGGGGGTTAGGGTTAGGGTTAGGGTTAGGGTCAGGGTTAGGATCAGGGTATGGTTTGGGTTAGGGTCAGGGTCAGGGTCAGGGTTAGGATCAGGGTATGGTTTGGTTAAGGGTTAGGGTTAGGGTTAGGGTCAGGGTCAGGGTCAGGGTTAGGGTTAGGGTTAGGGTCAGGGTCAGGGTTAGGGTCAGGGTTAGGGTTAGGGTCAGGGTTAGGGTTAGGGTCAGGGTTAGGGTTGGGGTCAGGGTTAGGGTTAGGGTTAGTAAAGTCATGGTTTTGGTTAGTGTGAGGGGCCACCTAATGTTGGAAAAAAACGCAAACGCGGTAAAAACGCACTAAAAACGCATACAAACGCATAAAAACGCTGCGTTTTTTTCATGCATGCTCATAAAAATGCTTGAAAAAAACGCAGCATCTGTATGCGTTTGTATGCGTTTTTTCAATGCGTTTTTTTGCGGGAAAAACGCGCTGTAAAAAAAAGCAAGTGTGAAACTAGCCTAACAAACAAATTATAACCCCAACCCCTAAATACCGCCCATATCCATACAAAAAAAAGGAAACCTATTAAGACAAGATTAACCCCAAAGCGATTACCTAACCAAAAAACTAATTAAGGGAGGGTGGGTGGGAGCTTCTTGTCACTATGTGGGGGAACCTAAAATGGTTGCCACACTAAGATGGTCACTGTCTTTATAATGATAACTCGTACTCCAGCTCTGACCCCGCCTCCCCCTCATCCCAGCACTAGCCCCCACCTTATCCAAATATATTAACCCCGTAGTACCATCCTAATCCCTAACTCCAGCTCACTATATTCCCACTCAACCCTGTCATGTCGGCCTCCCTTTTAAGGCCTGCGGCCCAGTACAGCCTCTCTTGACAAATGGGTATTCGTGATTCATGTGTGCTTCCGTACCTAGTTATTTAAAACTCTTATTGGGCACCCAACCCCATCGATTCATACACCAACAAAATAAACACTCCAGAGGTATTTGGATAAATTGGCCACAGCAGCCTTTTATTAAACCTGTAACATAAATTTTAAACACAACGTCCCAGAAGGGGTGGCCCTCTAAGCCCGAAACCATAAAACTCAGATTTGATATTCCCAACTTGGTCCCCTGGTCGAGTCTTGCCGCTAAGCACCAGCTCAGAGACACATATCCACCCACCTGTCCAGTTTCCATTACCAATAAGCACGGGTCCACTTTAATCCCTTCCACGGGGTAATTCAATTACCCGTCCACTTGAATCCACCCAGGGGGGAGTCCAGGACCTCTTGAACCCCCCCTGAACCGTTATTTACCAGCACCACCAACTTCAAGGACCTCCCCCCACGCCACCAACATAAATGTTTTGATCCCTTAAACATTTATGTCACTCCACACTACCGAGCCTCTTTTTAATGTCCTCAGGTTTCACCAAATGCCATGTATCCAAACCGACCCTGTTTAGGTGGATCTTGTTCCTCTTCCAAAATTCCCCGTTTACCAAATTCCAAATCAGTGTGGTGCACCACAACCTCCCCATTCCTTGCCATGAAAGACAGGACACTGCTTTAATCACCTTGATCCCTGATTTGTTCACTCATTGAACAGACCTCGCTCCATGCCACACCTTTCCGAAAACAATATCATACCCCACCACCAAAACCTAGGAGACATAGCCATAGCTGCAACATATCAAACTTCATATCCTTAATCACATCCCTGTAGGGCCTTTTCCAAAAACCAATCTTTCCCAGATGTATTGCCATTACATCTGAAGCTTGGGCCCAAGCAAACAAATCTTTGAAATTTGGAGCGTAACTGTTTCTAAACCATCCCCCCTGCCTTCTGATCCACCGTGAGACCGCTAGATTCCTTGGCACCCAAGCTGCCAACTATCTAAGCAGACCGCCGCCCTTAATGCTGCCCAGAAGACAAATGAACGTCCCATAATCCACCAGCGTATTTATCCATACTTTAACAAAATCAACGCTGGACCAACGTACTATTAGAACCTCACAGACTCCCAACGACCGATCCTCTTCGTCACTTCCTAGCCTAAGCCTCTCCTGACTGTCTCTATGGATGCTCCCATCAGAAGTTAATGCCCATTTTAATCCTCAGAAAGGATAACTTCCTAGTCCAAACACCTCTTTTTATTGCCTCAAATTGAAAATGTGACAGAAAATAACCGTCCTTATGTATCAATAACAGGGCACCCAACGTGCCCCATTATCCACAGAAAGAACTCTTCAAATAAATCCACTTAACATATAAGGAGAACTAACCACATCAAACAACCTTACCTTGCAACCTTTGTCTACGACATCGGTTTTTGAAAATGTGACAGAAACAAACCGTTTTTTATGTACCAATAACAGGGCACCCAAAGTGCCAATTATGCACAGAAAGAACTCTTCCTATAAATCCACTGGACATATAAGGAGAACCAACCACTTTAAACAACATTACTTTGCAACCTTTGCCTTCGACATCCATTTTGGGGGTACGGATAAATGTCGTCCCCCTGTTCTCAAACCCATTCGCATCCCATTTCCGCAGCACTCCTTCCCGAAATCTAGAACTGACTAACTCCCTCAATTGAAAAGAAAAAAAACAAAATAAGGTTGCCGGGAAAGCGCCCTGAAAAGGAGGTAACTCCCGTGAAGAGGAACAACCACTAGCTGATTGACAAAAACAGTAAATGCATGATAAAACACCGGCCAACTTCTGTCCCATACCCTTAGACCAGAAGGATTTTTGACAAATTCTAAATACCCCTGAACTTAAAAATTCAAAAGCTATATCCGACATTAATTTATTCAATTTAGGAACAGACCAACACTTCTCCCGACTATACCCAAACAATAACACCGAATTGCTCTCCTCCTCCAGCCCTTTGCCCAATGTCGACCTCCAATCCTCCCAATTACCACATGCCTAAACATATTATGTCCACATACATTAAAGACCTGGACAATAAATCCCTTACTGCTATTACTGCCTGATGGAAAGTCCCAGAACTCCACCGGACACATCCACCTTGTTAAACTCGCTCCTACTGTAGACCAGAAATAGCTTCAAGAATAGAATAGAGTAACTCATGCCATGCCCAACCTCAGCTGATAACCACAAATCAAATTAGGCCCAACCAAACCAAATGCTGTAACACCCTGTCCAACGGCCGCTCGGGAGGAGGTAAGGAATTTTTGGGGCCTATGTTCCCAAACCTTTGAAATCGAAACCAAACCGAATCTTCCACCCTGAAAAGAACTCCATTAACCTACAATGATAGTTCCACGATGATTGGGAATACCTGACACCAAACCCGATTATACGCCAGACCATTATTACTCCCAACATTTGGCCCTGACTCCCAACCACTATTACTAAACCAAACCTTTTGCCCTGACTCTACCAACCACCCAAACTGAAATGTACAAACCGAAACCATGCTGACCCGTCAAGCCAACAAAAGGACATAAATCCACCAGTGCAATCCAGATGGACCTGCTATTATACAACTCTCTTTTGAGGCAAACAAATGCGTAGACACTGTCGCCATAGATAGCCGACGGCAGAATGCTTTGCCCAACGGTATAATCTTACAGGCAAAATTAGCATGTCCAGTAGAGATTGAGCCTCACGCAACGTAACCATCTACAAATCATTAAACCGACTCGCTTCTGCCTTCATGTCAACCATCATTTTAACCGGCGACCTGCCGTCCAACGCAAATTGTATCAATTCGATACCCAAGAAAAACTCAATACTGTCACAGGGCCCACCGTATTTTGGGCCACTTAAGGGGCTGAAACTTCCTGGCCATGCTCTCCATTGTCCGTAATAGAATGAACAATCAGGATACTGCGTCAAACCAGCGACCAAAAATTCATCCAATTAACGAATAGAGGAATTGAAAGCAAACATCTCTGTAAGCGACCATTCCAAAAAATAAACCAAGCGTCACAAGAATATGAACATGAAAGGGGACACCCCAAAAGTAGACAATGATCAACAAAGAGACCCAATCCCCAAAAACAACCCAACCAATGCATACTATCCATTTTGACCTTGTTCCCTTTCCACACAACCGTACCCAATCCATAGCAGCAACAAAAGAAGTGTACAACAACAAACCCAACTGAGGGTCGATACCCTGAGTTACCGATGATCTTTACGTAAAAGAATTGTGATGAATTTCTTTAAATGTACTATTGTACTATGTACTATCGTACTATGTACTATTGTACTAAGAATTGTGATGAATTTCTTTAAATGTACTATTCAAAACCAGGGGAAGAATCTTGAGGAGATCATTTGCATATTCCCAGTGCCTTCTGGGATAAGTGAAGAGTCTCCGCGAGCTCAACGATCACTGGGGTTTGGCCGTTGCAGCTGAAAAGAGGAAATCGGAAAAACCGCGCGCCGATTTTGGCTCATCTTTCATCGTTTTTAAGAAATCTCAAGATGGAAGAGGCCAGGAGCCATTTGGTGAGCTGCATTTCTTGCTACATGTTCACAGATTTACCAGTGGAAAAGCCAAACTTCACATGCCACAAATGCAAGCTTGTGTCCCTGTTGGAGGAAAAGTTGCAAAATCTCGAAGAGAGGTTAGCTACGTTGAAGATCATTAAGGAAGGTGAAGAGTTCTTGGACAGAGCAGAATTATCTCTTCATGTTACAGAAAGAGAAGAAATTCGAAGTGCACCTGAAGAAACAGAGGAATGGAGACATGTGACCCAGAGAAGCAGGAGGATCAGGAGGCAGTCAGCACCCATACTGCTCAGGAACCAGTACCAGGCTCTCACGCAGGAAAACGATGAAGAAATACATCAGGATAAGACTTTGCCAACAAACAGCAACCTTGTACGCCTTCAGAGTCCTCCTGGATGGAGAAAGAAAAATGTTGTGAAGAAACGGAGAGTGGTGGTCATGGGGGATTCCCTGTTGAGAGGAACAGAGGCCGCTATCTGCAGACCGGATATAACTTCAAGAGAAATGTGCTGTCTTCCAGGTGCAAAAATTAAAGATGTGTCTGACAGGATATCAGGACTCTTCAGACCTACAGATGACTACCCATTCCTGCTACTACATGTGGGGACAAATGACACCGCAAGAAACGACCTGGAAACCATCTGCAGAGACTTTGAAGACTTAGGCAAGAAAGTGAAAGAACTGGGAGCGCAGGTGGTCTTCTCTTCCATCCTTCCAGTGGATGGCCATGGAACAAGGAGGTGGAATAAGATTCTGCAGGTGAACAACTGGCTACGTCGATGGTGCCGTCAGCAACGATTTGGATTTCTGGATCACGGAGTGAACTACTTATACGATGGACTACTTGCTAGAGATGGGGTGCACCTTACGAAGACTGGAAAGCATGTATTTGGAAGTCGCCTTGCTACACTTGTAAGGAGAGCTTTAAACTAGAACAACATGGGAAGGGAAGCAAAAGACCAGAAAAAGCCATACACCTGACAAATGCTATTGAGAACTCTGCTATTAGAAGTGGAAAGGAAGAACAAAGACGAAAGAATCTAATTAATAAAAATATTGGAGAAAGAGAAACCAATCACAAACTAAAATGTTTCTATACTAATGCACAAAGCATGGGCAACAAACAAGGAGAATTGGAACTACTAACACAGGAAAAGAAATATGATGTCATTGGAATCACTGAAACTTGGTGGGACAATACACATGATTGGAATACAAGACTAGAAGGATACAACTTATTTGCAAGAAACAGACTTGATAAACGAGGAGGGGGTGTTGCATTGTATGTTAGAAACGCGTATATCTGCACAGAGATTGAAGCTTCAGAGACTGGGAGTTCTGTGGAAACTGTTTGGGTAAGATTACAAGGACAGAACAATGGAAAGGACACCATTGTAGGCATTTACTACAGGCAGCCTGTGCAAGCTGAAGATATGGATGAACTCTTTATGCATCAAATGGCCAAGTTCTCCAAAAAATATGACATAGTTGTCATGGGAGATTTCAACTATCCAGACATTTGTTGGGAATCTCAGGCAAAACTAACAGGTCAAGGAAATTCTTATCCTCTCTAGCTGACAACTTTATCTTCCAAAAGGTAGGGGAGAAAACAAGGGGAACTGCTACCTTGGATCTAATCCTTATAAACAGGGAGGAAATGGTTGAGGAGGTAAAAGTGGCTGGAACCCTAGGAGGTAGCGACCATGCTATTTTAGAATTTTGGATAACTAGAGGCGGAAGACCTGTGAAGACTCAGACGTCAAGGTTAGATTTCAGAAAGGCAGATTTTAAGGGATTCAGAAAGATAATTGGAGGGATCCAATGGCTGAATATCCTTAAAGACAAAAATGTCCAGGAAGGATGGGAAATCTTGAAAAATGAAATTCTCAAAGCACAGTTAACAATTCCGAAAAGAGGGAAGAATAGGAAGCATTTAAGGAAACCAGGATGGGTGAACACAGAACTTAAGCACATGCTAAAAAGGAAGAAAAAAATGTTTATAAAATGGAAAGAGGGAGGCATATCTAAAGAAGAATATAATGCTGTCTGCAGAACCTGCAGGGCACAAATCAGATTAGCTAAAGCTGAAAATGAATTGAGGCTTGCAAGAGATGTCAAAAGCCATAATAAAGGATTTTGGGGATATGTCAAAAGTAAAAGAAAAGTCAAAGATGCTATAGGATTTTTACAGGATGAAAATGATGAAATGGTAAGACAGGATGTTGAGAAGGCTGAACTTTTAAATTCCTATTTTGCATCTGTTTTCTCTCAGAAAGGAAATGTAACACCAACTGTTATTCACTGTCCTATTAAGGGAATAGAAGAATCCAGGATATCTATAAACAGAAAGATAGTGAGGAAACACTTAGCTAACCTAAATGAATTCAAGTCTCCAGGTCCAGATGAATTACACCCCAGAGTACTGAAGGAGATAGCAGAAGAAATTTTTGAACCCCTCTCCATAATCTTTGAAAATTCTTGGAGAACAGGAGAAGTGCCAGAAGACTGGAGAAGAGCAAATGTTGTTCCTATCTTCAAAAAGGGGAAGAAGGTGGACCCAGCCAACTATAGGCCGGTGAGTCTGACTTCTATACCAGGAAAGATCTTTGAACAAATTATTAAACAACATGTATGTCAATACCTGGATAAGAATGAAGTGATCAAACAGAGTCAGCATGGGTTTGTAACTAATAAGTCATGTCAGACTAACTTAATTTCCTTCTATGACGGTATCACTGATTGGGTGGATCAAGGAAATGCTGTAGATATAGTATATCTTGACTTCAGCAAAGCATTTGACAAAGTCTCTCATACAATCCTTATTGAAAAAATGACTAAGTATGGAATGGACAAGGCAACTGTTAGGTGGATTCATAACTGGCTTAGTGATCGGACCCAAAGAGTGGTCGTAAATGGCTGCACATCCAGTTGGAAGAATGTCTCAAGTGGGGTACCACAGGGCTCTGTCCTGGGCCCTGTATTGTTCAACATCTTTATCAACGATTTAGATGAAGGAATTGAGGGTAAACTGATTAAATTTGCTGATGACACAAAGCTAGGAGGGATAGCTAATACTAGAGAAGAGAGAGAGAGGATTCAAAAAGATTTAAATAAACTGGAGAAGTGGGCAGCAACTAACAGAATGGTTTTTAACAGGGAGAAATGCAAAGTACTACATCTGGGCAATAAAAATGAAAAAAGCATATATAGAATGGGAGGAATAGGGCTAAGTGACAGCACATGTGAAAAAGACTTGGGTATACTAATAGATCACAGACTGAATATGAGTCAACAGTGTGATGCAGCAGCAAAAAAGGCAAATGTAATTCTAGGATGTATTAACAGAAGCATACAGTCTAGATCACGTGAAGTCATTATTTCCCTCTACTCCTCTTTGGTCAGACCTCATCTGGAATATTGTGTCCAGTTGTGGGCACCACATTTTAAAAAAGACATCAACAAACTGGAGCAAGTTCAGAAAAGAGCGACCAGAATGGTGACCGGTCTGCAAACCCTGTCTTATGAGGAAAGGTTGCAGGATTTGGGAATGTTTAGTTTGCAAAAGAGAAGACTGAGAGGAGACTTAATAGCTGTCTACAAATATCTAAAGGGCTGTCACATTGTAGAAGGATCAACTTTATTCTCATTTGCACAAGGAAAGACTAAAAGCAATGGGATGAAACTGAATGGGAGTAGACACAGATTAGATATTAGAAAAAACTTTTTGACAGTTAGAGTGATCAATGAGTGGAACAGGCTGCCACGAGAAGTGGTGAGTTCTCCTTCAATGGAAGCCTTCAAACAGAGGCTGGACAGACATCTGACTGGGATGATTTAGCGAATCCTGCTTTGAGCAGGGGGTTGGACCAGATGGCCCAGGAGGTCCCTTCCAACTCTACGATTCTATGATTCTAGGCCCCTCCATTTACCACCACACAAATCTTTGAAACCCTCAAATTATTGAAGGAGAGCCTATTTAAACAGTCAAGCCCTTTTACCCAAAAGCCACATCTTTATATAATTGTTTTGAAAGCAAAGCCCACTTCAAGTTTCGGTAGACAACCAAATTTTAACGTCAACAAGAGTAATCCTGAATACCGTCCCTAAAACCCTCTCTTACCCGTGGGCTGCTGTCTTATTAAGACACCTATTTAGGAAGGCTCTCTTCCAGACACAATGACCTCGAGCCTTTTTTTAAATTCCATCATTATCCCCTTTGCTTTCTTCCCATGAAACACTTTACCACCCCATGACCTACTTTAATAATAAACACAACCCTTTCTCCATTGCCACCGAGTCTCCTGACCGCTACAAAGTCCCGATGCATACAGGAAACGATTGTTTCCTATGCCCCAGCCTACCCGGGGCCCTTATCCTGCTTTACACTGTCGAAACTGCTCAACATATTTAGCCTAAAAAACCTCACCAATCACATACAGTACATGTAACCACAAATCCCGAGCAGTTCTCCAGTGACCTTCCATAAATAACGATAGCTAGTATAGCGGATAACTGTACCCATTAGAGAAGATTCTCCAAATTAAATGAACCCTCTTTTTATCCTCACCTCACCTTGTCTAAATTAAAATGTTCCACTTAAAGCAATGAAAATATCTCAACATATTGTCCTTTCCAAATCGTGTCCCCTACCCCATGTTTCACGTGCACCCCCAAAGTCCCCTCAAACACAAACCTCACCCTTAGCATACTCATCTAATAGCAATGAATCCACTCTTTCCTCCTTGCCTCCTACCTTCACTAATGGGCTGCACTTCCTGCTGAACTGGATGTATGTATCTCATCCACTCATATCGCCTTAAAAAACACCTATCCTTAGCACTACACAGCCTTGCTGCGGAAGGTGCTACCCTGCCTTGAGGAGTCCCGGATGCCCATAACCCGTAGTGATCCCAGATCCCCATAACCTCACTAAATACCGTATGGATCCCAGATCCATATAACCGGACAAACTTCTGTAGCCCATGCAAAATAAACATTATGCCTCTGCTAGCCCCCCTTAATAAAACAAAATTTCTAACACATACACTCATAAAAGGCTAGCAAAGGGTTAAGAGTAAGGAAAAAATGATCAGTCTCACCTGGCATCATGAGTGCTGTGATCCCAGCAGCCGCAGATCCTGAATCCGGTTGAAATGATTCGTGCTGGTCCCCAAAATGTTGCGGTGTCCTAATGCTTCACGCCATCCTGGTGACCGATCTGCTGCCTGCATGTTCCATCAGGCTCCCCCTTGCTCTTTGCCCCCAGGCCAGCCTGACACTGCCCGCCATCTTGTTGAAGCGCCGCTTCTGCTGCTGAATGGGTGGTGCCGGCCGGCTGCCGCACGCGATGGTATCCTCGCTGAGGGGCCTGCGTACCAGGCCCCCGTCCCTCTCACCGTATCCTCCTGACCACGCCGAGTGGATCTGCCACCCGACAGGGCATCCACCATACCCGGACCGTAAGCCTTCTGTGATGATGTAGAGAGGGAGACCGACTCGTCCTCCGTTGCAGGCCCCACCGCCTAATCGGATTCCTCCCGGTTCTCGTAACGTGAGCTGCCGGCTTACAGCTCACACCCCGAGCTGGAGGGTCCCAGTAGGGGCTCCTGATGCGGTGCCGAACCAGAAGGGGACCTGCAGACTAAGGTATGCTGGAGAATTAGCTCTCTGCAGCCGACATCCATACTGCAGTGCCTGAGGTGACCCAGTCAGAGCTCCCTGTAGCAAGCCTTGGAAGGCAGCTTGCATCCAGCTAGCACCCAGCGACTCCTCAGCATACCTCAGTTGTTGGAGCATTGTTTCCACCTCCATAATTAAGGTTCTACAGAAGAGACCCCACAGCTTCTTGTCACAATGTGGGGGAACCTAAAATGGTTGCCACACTAAGATGGTCACTGTCTTTATAATGATAACTGTACTCCAGCTCTGACCCCGCCTCCCCCTCATCCCAGCACTAGCCCCCACCTTATCCAAATACATTAACCCCGTAGTACCATCCTAATCCCTAATTCAAGCTCACTATATTTCCACTCAACCCTGTCATGTCGGCCTCCCTTTTAAGGCCTGCGGCCCAGTACGGCGTCTCTAAATCGCTCATCTCTAATCCCTAGTGATACATCTGGCATTGCTTCTCTAGTTTCAGGGCTGGAGCGATTGGAGCTCTCTCCCTTGTTGCGGGGAGGGAGACTTTCTGACCAGGACAGAACTGGGCACCTGACTGCAGAGGGCGGGTCAGAGATAAAATTCTCTAAGCACAGGAAAACGGGGTCTTTCTCGGGAAGGCAGTGTGCGCAGCAGGGAAGGTTTGCTCACTCTCCACTGCATGAGATCAGAAGGCCAGGCCGTTTTGCTTACTGTGATCCCAGACGCCGACTGACCGCGAGCAGCCTATGACTGTGGGCTTGCTCACCTCCCAGACCGAAGTGACGTCCCATACCACACCGCTGACTGTATACGGTGTGAGCTGCAGGCCTGCCCAGGGGGACCATGTGAGGACGGATGGTATACTCCCGACCTCCACCACCAAACTTTATCCATACGCAGTGGCCCAGCAGGCTCCTAATCCACCGACACCTTGTTCCGGGACTGCGAAGCCACGCATCAGAGAGTCAGGATACATCACGCCTGTCAGGAGACAGTGCCTCACATTTCTCAAGGACCATGCGAGAGACGTCACGCGTCGTCTGCGGCGCCATGGTGGGATCTTCAAGCCTCCACTCTCTGAAAACATCAGACTGTTAAATTTACATTTTTGTTGAATATTTACTCCTGTGTTGAAACCCAAACTCCCTCTTTCACCTTTTTATCTCCCTGCAAGGATTAAAACCTGTAATAAATACACATTAACCCTTAATTTGCCTCCTGCTTGTCACTACATCCCGCGTTCCTGCTGCTTCTCTCACAGCTCATTACTAATCAGTCTTCCTCTCACTAAACTCTTGCCTCTCCAATTTATCCTGAATGCAGCAGTCTAATAGCTACAGATGCAGCTGCTCTGTGCTAGTCATTCAACATAAAATTATCACTCTCACCCACAAATATCTCCACAGTGCTGCACCACCCTACTGCTCCTCCTCATCTCTGTCTACTATCTTACCTGTCCTCTCCACAGTGCTGTGTAAGGAGGAAGACCAGGCTTCGGGTGCCTCTCCTGTGCCAGGTCCGGAACTGTCAGGGCTGTCTCCTCTGTTGTACGGGGGAAAGAATAAGAGACCGGACAAATCTCGGGACCCAGAAGCAGGGGGCATGGCAAAGCAGCATCGTGCACAGAAGCAGTCAGTTTTGGCTCCAACAAAAAGCAGCGAGCAGACAGGCGAGCAGCGTACTCCGTCCCCTGAGTACCGGCGCAGCGACAAGCCGCGTCAGTTGGTCCCCGCCGTCTGCAGTGGGACCGCTGCGCAGAGAGGTGCCGTGTGCTCAGTAGCTGCCAGACATAGAGGTGCCATGTGCCCCCTGAATGTGAGTAATGCGCACGTGCAGAGCAGGCAGAGCCAAGTAACGGACAGACTATTGCGGCCTTCCCTGACAATTGCTTCACGGCCATTCACGTTTGACTATGGGAGTTCTGCGGCCTTGTTGGCTTTGGCTGTACGTATTCATGGACTAGGGGCTCAGCGGAAGGTAGGGGACACCGACCGCTGCTGCCAGAAGACAGACCGTCATGTAAAGGACCTCCCTGTGGACATCTTTTCAGTCATTGCTGATGCTGCAACTCCTTGCAGGATTCATCTGCCGTGGAGGAGCACAAAGGGACACGATAAGTTCTTTCTAAAAAGTCTTTCACTTAACCATTTTTCTCCCTGCGAGGAGTTAACTCCTTGTTCAATTAAATTGTTCAATTTGTTAATCCTTGCTCTGCCTTCTGTCTACTGCTCCTCCGCATCACTGTCTACCACCCTACCCATCCTCTCCACAGTGCTGTACCTCCCTACTGCTTCTCCTCATCTCTGTCTACCACCCTGCCCATCCTTTCCACAGTACTGCACCACCCTATATCTCCTCCTCATCTCTGTCTACCACCCTACCCATCCTCTCCACAGTGCTGTTGTGGCACCCCAGGAGTCCGGTTGCCACAGTGGCATTGCCTCCCTCATAGAGGGGTGATGACATGCCTGGAAGCAAGGAGGGGTTCCCTGACCAGATAACACTTACATCCAACACTTTTCCTGACTCCAGACCAGAATGGGAGCTCTAAACCAGGTTCAGGGGAGCTTCTGTAGGAGTCCTGGCCTGGAGGCGAGGTCAGTCAGTCAGTGTCTGGGACTGAGAGAGACAGAGTCTGAGTGAAAAGAGAAGAGTGGAGAAGTGAAAGAGAACCTGGGGAGTGGAGCTGTGACCAAGCTCACCCCAGAGTACAGCGCTGTAAGCCGGACACTGGAGTCCGTGGCTGATGGGTACAACAGTCCCAGCAGCTAAATCGAGAGGGCAGGGGATTGCAGGTCTCCTGGCCCAGCAAACACCCGAAGGCACAGCAGCAGACCAGAGCCCGGAGCCACCATATAGAAGCGACACCTGCAATAGGCTCAAGCTGCCTGTCATATGGGCAAGTACTTCAGAACAATAAGGAACAGAGGACTGAGCATAGCTTTAGGCAGCAAGGACCTCAGAGGACAGCGCAGTAAGGAGGCCTCAAAACCCGTCTGGCTTAGTGGATCCTAAGTTTCTTCCAGGCTCCACGGACCTCCATTGTCATCTGTAACTAGTGCCCGGGCCTGCACTTCAAACCGTGAGTAAAAGTGTGGAAACTGCACCCTCCTGTGTCCTTGGAGTTATTTACTGCGCTATCCACCCAGCACTACATCCATCATCACCATCTTTTACAATATAATTGTCGTGGGACTAAGCTCTACCTGGGGAGAGCAGTATCAAATCTGCTGCATCACCATCAGCCCCAGTGGTCTTTTTAAGCAGCTTCGGCTATCCTTGGCCGAGTACCACAGGTGGTGTCACAAACCATCTCTTATAAACTTTATTTCCCCTTTAATCATCATTTTTCACTGGATGCCCAGGGCCATGGACCGGGTCACTGCTGCCGTGACATATCCCCTTAAGAACCGGCCTGGTAGTGAGTATCCCCACGGCCCTGGCGGGCGCTCCACTGCACCAACCTACATCTACTTCACGGAGCCTCCTTAACTACTGAGCCCATTTGGAGCTGCACATACTGTATTGCACATATGGTATGACGACCCCTGCCAATGTCCACCAAATTTTAATTTAACGGGTTTGTATTAATATATGAAGATATATGGAGTAGTTGGATAGTGTCCAACCACTGGATATCCTTCTGGGCCAGAGAAAGGTGCTCTGTAAAGCCTGAAAAGAGCAAAGTCTTGCAACTAGTGTTGAGCATTCCGATACCGCAAGTATCGGGTATCGGCCGATACTTGCTGTATCGGAATTCCGATACCGACTTCCGATATTTTTTCAATATCGGAAGTCGGCATCGGAATCGGAAGTTCAAAGTTGATTGACAGCCTGACGTCATCATGATGCGCGGTGTGTGCGCATCATGATGCGCCGTCATTTCGGGCCTTCCGGGGGTCTCTGCCGGCCTGCCGGGGGGCTGTGCCGGCCTGCCGGGGGGCTGTGTGGACTGCCCGGGGTCTGTACCGGCCTGCCGGGGGGCTGTGCCGGCCTGCCGGTGGTCTGTGCACCCTGTGGGGGTCTGTACCGGCCTGCCGGGGGGCTGTGCCGGCCTGCCGGGGGGCTGTGCTGATGTCCGGGGGTCTGTGCAAGCATCGTCCGATGGGACTACAAGTCCCATCTGGCGATGCCTGCTACCATGACAGTGATTGACACATTAGCCAATGATGGGACAGTAGTAGTCCCATCATCCGGCTAATGTGTTAAATGTTAAAAAAAAAAAAAATACTACATACATACTACATGCATGCTACATACATACTACATGCTACATACATACTACATACATACCACATATATACTACATACATACTACATACATAACACATACAGTGGGGAAAAAAAGTATTTAGTCAGTCAGCAATAGTGCAAGTTCCACCACTTAAAAAGATGAGAGGCGTCTGTAATTTACATCATAGGTAGACCTCAACTATGGGAGACAAACTGAGAAAAAAAAATCCAGAAAATCACATTGTCTGTTTTTTTTTTCATTTTATTTGCATATTATGGTGGAAAATAAGTATTTGGTCAGAAACAAGCAATCAAGATTTCTGGCTCTCACAGACCTGTAACTTCTTCTTTAAGAGTCTCCTCTTTCCTCCACTCATTACCTGTAGTAATGGCACCTGTTTAAACTTGTTATCAGTATAATAAGACACCTGTGCACACCCTCAAACAGTCTGACTCCAAACTCCACTATGGTGAAGACCAAAGAGCTGTCAAAGGACACCAGAAACAAAATTGTAGCCCTGCACCAGGCTGGGAAGACTAAATCTGCAATAGCCAACCAGCTTGGAGTGAAGAAATCAACTGTGGGAGCAATAATTAGAAAATGGAACATACAAGACCACTGATAATCTCCCTCGATCTGGTGCTCCACGCAAAATCCCACCCCGTGGGGTCAGAATGATCACAAGAATGGTGAGCAAAAATCCCAGAACCACGCGGGGGGACCTAGTGAATGAACTGCAGAGAGCTGGGACCAATGTAACAAGGCCTACCATAAGTAACACACTACGCCACCATGGACTCAGATCCTGCAGTGCCAGACGTGTCCCACTGCTTAAGCCTGTACATGTCCGGGCCCGTTTGAAGTTTGCTAGAGAGCATTTGGATGATCCAGAGGAGTTTTGGGAGAATGTCCTATGGTCTGATGAAACCAAACTGGAACTGTTTGGTAGAAACACAACTTGTCGTGTTTGGAGGAAAAAGAATACTGAGTTGCATCCATCAAACACCATACCTACTGTAAAGCATGGTGGTGGAAACATCATGCTTTGGGGCTGTTTCTCTGCAAAGGGGCCAGGACGACTGATCCGGGTACATGAAAGAATGAATGGGGCCATGTATCGTGCGATTTTGAGTGCAAACCTTCTTCCATCAGCAAGGGCATTGAAGATGAAACGTGGCTGGGTCTTTCAACATGACAATGATCCAAAGCACACCGCCAGGGCAACGAAGGAGTGGCTTCGTAAGAAGCATTTCAAGGTCCTGGAGTGGCCTAGCCAGTCTCCAGATCTCAACCCTATAGAAAACCTTTGGAGGGAGTTGAAAGTCCGTGTTGCCAAGCGAAAAGCCAAAAACATCACTGCTCTAGAGGAGATCTGCATGGAGGAATGGGCCAACATACCAACAACAGTGTGTGGCAACCTTGTGAAGACTTACAGAAAACGTTTGACCTCTGTCATTGCCAACAAAGGATCTATCACAAAGTATTGAGATGAAATTTTGTTTCTGACCAAATACTTATTTTCCACCATAATATGCAAATAAAATGAAAAAAAAACAGACAATGTGATTTTCTGGATTTTTTTTTCTCAGTTTGTCTCCCATAGTTGAGGTCTACCTATGATGTAAATTACAGACGCCTCTCATCTTTTTAAGTGGTGGAACTTGCACTATTGCTGACTGACTAAATACTTTTTTTCCCCACTGTATATACTACATACATACTATGTATAATTTCCCACACAGCAATGGCATAAAGTGAGACTAGGGACTTTTTTTTTTTTTTAAGTGGCGGAGGAATACAGTGCGGAAGGATACCTACCTTCCGTCATTGGATTCCTGCAGCCCGTAGAGAACGGCAGCAACAGCTGATGCTGCAGTTCTCTACCCAAGATCGTCGTGGGACACACTCGTGGACTGCTTCGGATCGTGGGTGAGTATTTTTGTGGTTTGTTATGTTAATATTTATTCCGTAAAAGACAATGGCTTCGGGGAACAATGTGACAAGTATTGGTAAGTATGTTACTCTATGTTATATGTACTGTATGTCTATGTATGTATTGTATGAATGTATTGTATGTAGTATCTATGTAGTATTTATGTGGTATGTATGTAGCATGTAGTATGTATGTAGTATGTATGTAGCATGCATGTAGCATGCAGTATGTATGTAGCATGCATGTAGTATATATGTAGTATATATGTAGTATGTATGTAGTATGTATGTAGCATGCATGTAGTATATATGTAGTATGTATGTAGCATGTAGTATGTATGTAGCATGCATGTAGTATGTATGTAGTATGTATGTAGTATGTATGTAGCATGCATGTAGTATATATGTAGTATGTATGTAGCATGTAGTATGTATGTAGTATGTATGTGGTGTCAAGGTGAAAATATATTTTCTTATATAACTTTTATATTTTTATACTGTGAAACAATAAGTTTTTCCTAATTGCTTGCTAATGCAAATGTAACTGTATTAAAGATGGCTGCCAGTGTTCACTTTCACTTAAATTCAGTGTCTAAAGAGTTAAGTTAAGTTTCATTTCTCCTAAAAAAGATAACTCAGGAATGTGAAGAAGAAGTAACCATCGGGAGACGTTTTGACGAATCAGAGAGAGACTGGACACTAGATGTATACTGCATAAACCCCGCCTAATGCACGCCTTCCCCTAACACTCAATATAGTATTGTGTATTTGTAAATAAAAGCCAGTTGTTGTACTGCTCCTGACAGGTGTGGATGCAGGACATTAGCTAAGACTGAATCAGCTGCGTGTCTGAGTCATTCTTAATCGGTACCAGATGTTTTGCGCTCGCACAATGATTTGGAATGACTGGTGAATGAGGATTCATTGTCGTTTACGACCCCGACAATTTGGAGCCCAACGGGGGGCGTGGACAGTGATCCGAGGCTCCTCTGGACCCATGCCTGGATGTCTGTGGATGATACCTGTAGTGGCTGACCTCGAGGACTGATCACCCTCCAAAACACGGTAAGTGAGATCATATACACTGTATGTGTCACACTTGCTAGTGTCTCAGCCGTTATTGGTTTGTCTGTGGTCTCCTTGGGTCTGAGGGGTGACCGGTCGAGTGGTGAGACTGAGTGCGATCCTGTGCCACGCTCTGAACCAGCAACTGAGAGACGTCGCATTCTGCGCGTCCTCGTGTACACCACACCTCCTCCACCGGTCATTGTACTCCATTCAACCACCCTACCCGTGACTATTGTCTAGTAGTGAAGTGGAGTGATAAATTGAGCTAGTTGCAGATTGTGGGGCAACCTAGAGGAAGGGATAGGAGACGCAGCCTCTGTGATATTGTACCAGCTAGGTAATTAAGACGTCCCGAGAAGGGACCACCTGTATTTCTGTGGAGGGCTCTCACTAGGAGACCGCCTCCTGACTGTTGGAATATCGTGGCAGGATAATCTGTTAATCACTGCTGTTCAAGGTTAGGGAAAGGAAATATTGAGCGCGAGGCTCTTTTCCTAGTACGTCGAACGTGAGGCTCCGTACTGTGGAACATCAGTGTTGATATCGCTACCAGTGGTTTTTCTGCAGAGAACCATAGTATTCTGTAAGAGTCATGCTGCGTATCTTAAAGCAGAAGAAGTCTGTGCCCCACAAGTTAGATGAGGATGCTGTGGAGGTCAAGGCAATAGTAGCGTCACGGGAAGGCAAGAAGGCAGTCAAGAATGTTGAGAGATTGTATAAGCATGTAGGATTGCCCTCGTCAGGGAGATTACAGCCGGCTATGTGGCATAATCTCATAGTGAACAAACGAGGCATGTTGAAAGATAAAGGATTGTTAGAACAAGCACAAGCTCATCTGCGAGTTGCGCGAGGCTTGAAGAATGAAGGATGGAAAGAGATTGATGGGGAAGGAGGATCAGACAATGCGGAACCTGTGTTTGGTTATAAAATGCCTTTGAACTGTGATCTTATAGATTGTAAAATGGCCGCCGTGCCACTGATGATGAAAATGCAGTCCCAACCACCGCCCTATAATGGCGACAAGACGAGCTCTCCAGAAACGTGGGTGTGTCCTGTTTGTGGCGTGCAGAATCCAACCTGGGTGGAAACCTGCCGTGTGTGTGGGGCGGGCCGTCCTTGGGGTTCCGCCCAGACCATGGACGGAAGTGGGGCATGCCACGCCTCCACCAGCAGCCATCTTGGTGCACCCGGAATTCCTCCCCAGCCACTATGTCCGCTGGTAACACTTTCCGGCGAGTACTATCAGGGACCACCACTTCCTGAGAAACCTCCGGCACCGACCGATGCTGTTCCCACCTCTAATGTTCCTGTTTCTGTTCCGGCCTCTGGGCCTAGTCTCCCGGTGCAACCCACTGTGATATTTGTAAATACACCTGGTCAAGGTCCCTTCACTCTTGATGCCCTGACCGGCAGTACGGCTTTCCGGTCCGTAATGCGTATGAGGCGCCAAGCTATCGGAGATGATGAGGGATCAGAAGATTCTGACAATCAGGTTGCTACAATTCCCCCTGCCCCGCCACTGCTATTAGGTCCGTTCGAATCCCCCCGGCCCGGAAGGAGCCCACTACCTACCCCTCTCAACAAATCCTCTAGGTTGCCCCATGACCCTGAAATCTGGTTCCCCTGTCATTCACGCTATTAATTCACACCTCAGGGCTCCCAGGTTCTTTTCTCAGTGGGGTATGGGGACATAGTTACCCACCAGGTAGGAGCCATATTGAACCCAGCTAACTCTACCCTGTCGCATAGAGGTGGTTTGGCCCAACAGATAGCTAAAAAGGGAGGCCCAGCCATAACCCAAGAGTGTCAGGCCTACCTTACCAATTATGGCCCCTTGCATCCAGGAGACGCTATGTCCACCCAGGGAGGGAATTTGCCCTGTGATATAGTGTTACACACTGCAGGCCCTATATATGATTACAGGACACCCGAGCATTGCCGTACAATATTGCAGACCGCCTTACAGACAGTGCTTATCTTTGCAGGACGGCTAGGGAGAGATACACTTCCTCGTAGAACTTTGGCTATACCATTGATATCTTCAGGACTCTTTGGATACCCACTGGGCCCCTGTATGAAGGAACACGTTGAAGTCACCAAGAATTGTCTCCAATCAACCCCAGATCTCGATTTACAAGAAGTTAGGATCGTCTGTTACCATGAATCCGGATTAGAGGGCATCATGCCCTTGGTAGCTGAATACATGATACCACTGATGCACACAGGTATAAAGCCCCTGGATGAGGTAATACCCACAGCACCCCCAACTGCCCCGAAGGATGAGGCAGTGACACATGACGAAGAAGAAGAAGGGCTGAAGCTGAAATACAAACCCTTCACTCCGGTACAAATTGATGCTATTGTTAACAAGTTACCTGACCCGGACAAATTTCCCATGCAGTATGTAAGGAAACTGGAACAGACTAGGAGCATCTACGGGGCTACATGGTCTGATCTATCAGGCATCACCTCAATCAAAGCCTCCGAATATTTTCTCCCCACCATCATGAAGGAATTGAACCCCACTAAAGCAGGACCTCTCAACAAGTTCAAGTCTGGAAAGGAGTTTATCGCTCAACTCACAAAGTGGGCCCAGGATCGTCTCTGTGACGAAGCAGGATCAATACAGGATATACAACAAGAATCTGGTGAAGCTGTGGAGAAATACGCTGCCAGACTAACTATGCAGTTTGAAGACTTGGGTTATTCAACTCATGTGAAGACGCAGGCAGCCTTGTTGGTCCGTGCTTTTATTGATGGTCTGGAAGATCCACTGAAGGATAAGGTCATGAAGCTTCGTCCCGAATTACCTGATGGTCCCCTAAAACAGGCCCTCACTGTTGTGAAGAGTTATCAGAAAATGCTTCAAAGGGAAGAAAAAGAAGCAGAAAAGGAAGCAGAGAAGGAAGCACAGAAGGACAAAGGCAAGAAGAAACCAGCCATGTATATGGCAGAAGCCTCAGAAGTACCTGTTATGGTGTATCAGGCTCAGGATCGGTATGGATCACCACGCTTGAGGCCGAGAGGGTCCCAGGGCCAAAACTACAGGGACAGACCAGTTCGTGATGACCAAGGGAGACCTCTGTGTTGGGAGTGTGTCAGCCCTGGTCATATGAGAAGAAGTTGTCCTCGCAGGGGGCACCCTCAGAGACCTCTTCCTCCTCCACACTCATGAAGTTCAGGCCAACCGGTGCCCACTTTTCCCGCCACCTGTACTTCCTCGTCTTGTGGTACAGTGACCCTGGAAGTGGACAATCAACCTCTCAAGTTCTTAGTGGACACTGGGGCGGCCACCTCTGTTATCTCTTCATCTCAGCTGCCTCCTACAATCTCCCTGTCTTCAGATTTCCTCACATGTATTGGAGTTGAAGGTCAACAAACCTCATCACCACTCACTGTTCCCGTCCCAGCTGGCCCATTCTCTGGTGTCTTTGCCAAATTTCTGGTGTCTGAAACCTGCCCCGTCAACCTTCTAGGAGCTGACCTCCTTCAAAGGCTTCACGCTACCATCATCTTCGGTGATCAAGGGATGGAATTGCAATTACAAGATCCTGCCTCACAACAAGGCACTGAAGATCGTTGTGTCCTTAAGGCTTTCCCTCTGATGATGATGACTCTGCAAACGACACCTTCCCCGGATTTGCCCAATCTACCTACCACTCTGTGGTCAACTGGACCTGAGGATGTGGGTCTGCTCAAAGTGCCTCCAGTAAAAGTCCACCTCAAACCTGGGCACCCATACCCCAGACTACCTCAGTATCCGCTTAAGGCTGCCCAAGAGCGGAGCCTTGGAGTTCAGATTACCTCCCTCTTACATTCTGGAGTGCTAATCAGATGTGTTTCACCCTGTAACACACCCCTGTTTCCAGTGAAGAAGAAGACAGCTCCTGGAGACCCTCCGAAGTACAGACTTGTACAGGACCTCAGAGCAGTCAATTCAGCCACCATCTTGGAAACTCCTGTGGTACCCAACCCAAACACCTTGCTTTCTCAAGTGCCTACTTCAGCAACACTCTTCACCGTTATTGACCTGGCTAATGCTTTCTTCAGTGTCCCGCTTCATGAAGACTCACAGTTTTTATTTGCCTTCACGTTTCAAGGATCTCAGCTGACCTGGACCAGGACACCACAGGGTGCCCAGAACTCCCCTAACCAGTTCACTCATGCTATGAAGATGACCCTGGATCCGTGGGTGTTACAGAATCTTCATGTCACGCTTCTCCAGTATGTTGATGACCTACTCCTCTGTGGAACTGAAGAGAATCTGTTTGCTGCTTCTGAGTCCTTGCTCCTTTTTCTTCATTCTGCCAACTGCAAAGTCTCAAAGGCCAAGGTCCAGTGGTGCAAAGAGAAAGTCGTCTTCCTCGGACACTGCATCTCTCAAGGCTCGAGACACCTCACCGAGGATAGAAA
The DNA here is from genome assembly GCF_039654945.1 of Dendrobates tinctorius. Classification (NCBI taxonomy): domain Eukaryota; kingdom Metazoa; phylum Chordata; class Amphibia; order Anura; family Dendrobatidae; genus Dendrobates; species Dendrobates tinctorius. The sequence goes on from NW_027361754.1 coordinate 42,721,959, forward strand.
ACATGCAATCGAGGATATCCCTTATCCAAAGACATACTCTGCTATGCAGTCTTTCTTAGGACTCATTACCTACTGCAGACAGTGGATTCCGGATGCTTCAAGACTCATGCAACCTTTGTATGATTGCCTCAAGACTGGAGGACCGGACTGGGATCATGCTGAAAATCCGTATATCTATGCTCAGCAAAAGGACTGTTTCCTGGCTCTCAAGGAAGCTGTTGTCAGCGCCCCTGCTCTGGGTCTCCCTGACTACACTCAGCCGTTTCATCTCTTTGTTTCAGAATCTGAAGGACATGCCTCTGGTGTGCTGGCACAGAAATATGCTGATCGTTTCCGTCCTCTGGCCTACTACTCAGCCAGGCTAGACCCTGTTGCCAGAACTGCTCCTTCCTGTCTCAAGGCTGTGCATGCAGCCCATGTTCTTCTGGATAAGTCTGCTGACATAGCACTTGGTCATGACTTGGTCATTCAAGCTGGACATGATCTCCCTGCTGTCCTCCAACAAACATCTCCTAAGCATCTAACGAGCCAAAGACATCTCAGACTTCAGTGCTCTCTACTTCTGCCCTCCAACATCACCTTCCAGAAATGTACTACCATCAACCCAGCCACTTTGCTTCCACATTCTAGGGGGGAGTTCCCTGACGGGTATAAGGACTTACCAGACGGGAGGTCACCTGATGACCCGCATGACTGTATAAAAGCACTGGAACAAGAAGCCTCTGCACCACAAAATGTGGTAACTCAAGAACTTCTCAACCCTGATTTGCAACTATGGACTGATGGATCTCGATTTGCAGACTCTTATGGCAAGTTCCACACTGGATATGCGGTCACCACTGAAACAGAAGTCCTTCTGGCTGAAGCCTTGCCACCTCACCTTTCGGCTCAAGAAGCCGAACTTGTGGCCCTACAACAAGCATGTTATCTAGCAGAAGGGAAGACGGCCAATGTCTACACTGACTCAAGATACGGCTATGGAATCTGTCACGATTTTGGATTCCTGTGGAAGTCCCGAGGGTTCATTACGGCTACAGGAACCCCTGTTAAACATGCACTAAGGATTAAAGCCCTGATGAAGGCATTGGAGCTACCTGTACAAATTGCGGTGATCAAGGTCAAAGCTCACGGGAAAGTCAATTCGAAGGAGACTAGAGGAAACCATTTAGCAGATCAAGCTGCCAAAGCTGCTGCCATAAAGAATGTCTCAGCAAAGTGGGAAGAAGAAGAAACAGCACCAGAAAAACCCTGTTGGGAAGGCACTGATACACCTGTGATGCCTGTGCTTACCAGAGCACAAACAAGAGAACAGGCAACCAAAGAAGCTACCCAAGCCGAAGAAGAACGAGACTTTGAGAAGTCCGAAGCCCGAAGAAAGAAGAGGGAGTTGATAGAAGACATGGAAATGGAATACCCTGCCACCGGATCTGTCTGGAAGCCAGCCCGACCACCTGAAGAGAGATTGTGGGAAGAACAAAAGTTGACCTCTAAAGAAGAAAAGAAGCAGTGGGAAGCTGCAGGAGCCATTCATGGGAATCGTAGTTCTGCCGGACAATACCAATTTCCTAGACTCTATAAGGTGGATGGGAAACCCTGTCTACCCAAAAGAATGTATCCAGCCGTTGCAGCATGGGCTCATGGATCAACTCATCGAGGAAAGAACCAAGCTCTGGCCTGTATCAAGAAGCTCTACTGGGCCCCAGGAATCTCTACCACTGTCACAGCCTACTCAAGAGCCTGCCCAGTCTGTGCCATCTGTAACCCAACAGCCACCGCCAAGGTTCCACTTCAGCATCTTGCCAAACCAGACTACCCTTGGCAGAGAATCCAGGTTGATCATATTCAGATGCCCAAGTCAGGAAAGTATGAGTACGTCCTAGTGGCTGTGGATATGTTCTCAGGATGGCCCGAAGCCTACTCAGTGACCAACATGACTGCCAAAACTACAGCTAAGAAGCTCATCACTGAAATTTCGTGCAGATTTGGAATTCCCGAAGTTGTTGAATCAGATCAAGGCCCAGCCTTCACTGCCAATGTCTACGAGGAATTGTGGCACATGTTAGGGACAGATTTGGGTCTGCACCCCCCTATCACCCCTCCAGTTCAGCCAAAGTTGAGAGAATGAACTCCACAATTAAGACCCAGTTGCTTAAAATGAGCCAGGACTACCCACTCCCATGGCCAGATTTGCTCCCCGTGGTCCTATACCATATCAGACACACCCCACAGGGAAAACACGGCCTGACTCCCTTTGAGATTCTTTTTGGTGCTCCACCTAAAATAGGAGACATTAGGCCACAAGAGTTGTCTGAGACAAATGATAAAGTTGTACAATTTGTGATTGCATTGTCTAAGGAACTGTCTAACACCCACTCTACAGTTTCTGCTTCTCTTCCAGAATCCACAGGTGACGTGGTCCATGACTTTGTGCCAGGAGACCTGGTGTATGTGAAAAAGTTTGTGCGCAGAGATTGTCTCCAGCCGAGATTTGAAGGACCCTACACGGTGATCCTGGTCACCCCCACTGCAGTAAAACTTGAAGGAAAGAGCACCTGGATTCACGCTTCACACTGTAAAAGAGACTTAGTTTAGGGACAGCGGGAGAACTCCATGTGAGGTTAGTGAAGGGTTCAGCTGCCTGGAGGCCTCTCGCTAGGGGAGAGCTTCTGAGGTGTCTGGATGAAGAAATCCACCTCCCCTTTTCCCATCACATGGACAGTCTCGAAGGATCTTTCATTAAGGGAAAAACTTAGTGTTTAGGGGGGATTGTCAAGGTGAAAATATATTTTCTTATATAACTTTTATATTTTTATACTGTGAAACAATAAGTTTTTCCTAATTGCTTGCTAATGCAAATGTAACTGTATTAAAGATGGCTGCCAGTGTTCACTTTCACTTAAATTCAGTGTCTAAAGAGTTAAGTTAAGTTTCATTTCTCCTAAAAAAGATAACTCAGGAATGTGAAGAAGAAGTAACCATCGGGAGACGTTTTGACGAATCAGAGAGAGACTGGACACTAGATGTATACTGCATAAACCCCGCCTAATGCACGCCTTCCCCTAAGGCCTCTTTCACTCTTCCGTTTTTTACAATCAGTCACAATCCGCCAGGTTTTGAAAAAAAACGGATCCTCAAATTTTTTTTGAGGATCCGTTTTTTTCCCATTGACTTGCATTAATGGCGGATTGCTGTCCGTTGCATCCGTTTTTTGTGAGGATCCGCCAAAAGTTGCTGTCCGTCACCATCCTCAAAAATTTCAAAACGGAGCTTGTAACGTTTTTTTCTCTGGCGGATCCTGCAAACACTGATTTAACCCGAATTTCTTTCTGGGTGCTGGACAAAAAAATAAATTCTCTTTCTCTCTCTCTCTCTCTCTCTCTCTCTCTCTCTCTCTCTCTCTCTCTCTCTCTCTCTCTCTCTCTCTCTCTCTCTCTCTCTCTCTCTCCCAGCGATTCCTTTAAATTTCTTCATTTTCAGGATCCGTCTAAAAACGGATCCTGTGCCATCCGTTCACATCAGTTGAGAACGGATCCGCTTGTCCGCCTTTTTGGCGGATTATAACTGATGCAAAAAACTGAAGTGTGAAAGAGGCCTTACACTCAATATAGTATTGTGTATTTGTAAATAAAAGCCAGTTGTTGTACTGCTCCTGACAGGTGTGGATGCAGGACATTAGCTAAGACTGAATCAGCTGCGTGTCTGAGTCATTCTTAATCGGTACCAGATGTTTTGCGCTCGCACAATGATTTGGAATGACTGGTGAATGAGGATTCATTGTCGTTTACGACCCCGACAGTGGTATGTATGTAGCATGTAGTATGTATGTAGCATGCATGTAGTATATATGTAGTATGTATGTAGCATGTAGTATGTAGTATGTATGTAGCATATATGTAGTATGTATGTAGTATGTATGTAGCATGTATGTAGCATATATGTAGCATGTATGTAGCATGTAGTATATATGTAGTATGCATGTTGCATGCATGTAGTATATATGTAGTATGTATGTAGCATGTAGTATGTATGTAGCATGCATGTAGTATGTATGTAGCATGTAGTATGTATGTAGCATGTAGCATGCATGTAGTATGTATGTAGTATGTATGTATGTAGCATGTAGTATGTATGTAGCATGCATGTAGTATATATGTAGTATGTATGTAGCATGTATGTAGTATGTATGTTGCATGCATGTAGTATGTATGTAGCATGTAGTATGTATGTAGCATGTAGTATGTAGCATATATGTAGCATGTATGTAGCATGTATGTAGCATGTATGTAGCATGTATGTAGCATGTATGTAGCATGTAGTATATATGTAGTATGCATGTTGCATGCATGTAGTATATATGTAGCATGTATGTAGCATGTATGTAGCATGTATGTAGCATGTATGTAGCATGTAGTATGTATGTAGCATGTAGTATGTAGTATGTATGTAGCATGTAGTATGTATGTAGCATGTAGTATGTATGTAGTATGTATGTAGCATGTAGTATGTATGTAGTATGTATGTAGTATGTATGTAGTATATATGTAGTATGTATGTAGCATGTATGTAGTATGTATGTTGCATGCATGTAGTATATATGTAGTATGTATGTTGCATGTAGTATGTATGTAGTATGTATGTTGCATGTAGTATGTATGTAGTATGTATGTAGCATGTAGTATGTATGTAGTATGTATGTAGTATGTATGTAGCATGTATGTAGTATGTATGTAGCATGTATGTAGTATGTATGTTGCATGCATGTAGTATATATGTAGTATGTATGTTGCATGTAGTATGTATGTAGTATGTATGTTGCATGTAGTATGTATGTAGTATGTATGTTGCATGTAGTATGTATGTAGTATGTATGTTGCATGTAGTATGTATGTAGTATGAATGTAGCATGTATGTAGTATGTAGTATGAATGTAGTATGCATGTTGTATGTATGTAGCATGTAATTTTTTTTTTTTTTTTTTTTTTTACATTCAACACATTAGCCGGATGATGGGACTACTACTGTCCCATCATTGGCTAATGTGTCAATCACTGTCATGGTAGCAGGCATCGCCCGATGGGACTTGTAGTAGCAGGCCGGCACAGACCACCGGAGCCTGCACAGACCCCCTGGCAGGCCGGCACAGCCCCCCGAAAGGCCCGTACAGACCCCAGAGAGGCTGTACAAGGGAAAAACAGGATTTTTCTTATTCCGATACCGGAAGTCCCATAGACTTGAATGGGACTTCCGGTATCGGAATCGGCGATACCGATACTTTTTTTTAAGATCGGCCGATCCATTCCGATCAGATACTTTGAAGTATCGGACGGTATCGCTCAACTCTACTTGCAACTCCGCTTTATTTATAGTATATAGAACTGTGGAGATAGCTGATCACTGCACTCAGATATCAACAAGTTGCTACCCATCCTATCAATCGGTGACAACTTTGTAACCTTGATATAAACCTCCTGAAGGGAATGTGTTATCAGAAAAATCCTTTTTTTTTTCCATATCACAAATAAAAATAAGAAATCTTGCAATTTTTCACTGACCACTAGGGCTTTTTTTAGACTCTGGTCTCCTCCCACATTCCAAAGACATTCTGATAGGGAATTTAGAGATTGTGTGCCCCATCAGGGACAGTGATGATAATGTGTGCAAACTGTAAAGCGCTGCGGAATATGTTGGCGCTATATAAAAATAAAGATTATTATTAAGCCATCAGGCAATAACATATAGAACATACCCATCTACTGACTCACTGGGATTAGAGCAGCTGCAACTCCGGGGCTTCAGTGCTGACTACCCCCACCAGTGTCATGCCGCTTTTGGCGGGCACCCACAGAGAGGAAGTAACGACAAGTTAGGAAGCCGACAGTCCATTGAGCTAGGACTATGACACTCCGGTCATCTGACACCATGGAGATTTTTGGGGAAACCAAGTTAGGACCATCCGTTCACCTGACCCCCATAGATATGTTCGGAGAATGCAGGTAGTGGTGAACTATATAAAGGGGATATGCCTCTGTATTAGGGGTTACTTGCCAGAGCAACAGCAAAGACAACATGGATCCATCAAGAGGGACACAGATTTGACTTTTCATAGGATGTCAGCTTAGGGGATCATGGACCCAGCTGAAAGAACACAGATCTGCTCCTTTGAATATCACTGAACACATGGACACGTTTGGGGAAGCTAGGATTGTGACCTTCCAGTCACCTGCCCCCATGGAGACATATGAGGAAAACAGATTGGGACCATTCCATCAACTGAACCCCATGGATATGTGGTGCCCCTGAGGCTCAGTCGCCACAGAGGTACTGCACCTTCTCTTAAGGTGTGGTGCCCCACCATCCAGGTACGTTTTAGGCTCCTGACCACGCTCCAACACTCGCACCCCACACAATAGAGTAGTTCAGGAAAGCGACATTGCGGTTCTTTGCCTAGAGAGAGGCAGAGCACCTTTGGTGGTTCCATGCTTGGAACACTAAACGTGCTGGGAGGTGGGTGGAGTTCAGAATATATATATAAGAGCGGGACAGTTCCAGGATTGAGGTTCAGTTGAGTTCAGAGGTGGAGTAGGAGAGAGGAAGCCACTCAGGAGGAGTGGGGATCCCTGGAAGAGGGATGGAGGAAGGAGTGCTGCAGCTGCCTCAGTGACCTGAGCCAGCTGGCACGGGGTAGGAAAGAGGGAGAAAGACATTGAACTGAAGCCTGAGCTTCCATAGGAGAGAAAGACAAGTACAGAACATAGGAGTAAATGGGAACACAGAGGACGTGGGTTAGAGGAAGAACCCTGTCTAGAAGTTCTAAGCGCAAGGCCGGGGCCCGGTCCCCGAGGTTGTATGGACACTACTGGTTCTGCAGCAGACATCGGTGGAGTAGTGGGCTGTAAATGCACTACTCTCATCTAAGACTTGAGGACACAACAGCAACACGGATAGAGAGCAGGGACTCAGGAATAGAGAGTCCCTGAAGCAGGTTACAGCTGTCTGCCGTACAAGTAGAGTTCTTGGGAACATCTGTCAGGAGGAACTCCAGTGTAACACTGTACTAGGAGATCTTCACACTTAAGGTGCTATAGAGGAGACGTTCAGAAAAGGCACATAAGTTGGCGGAGTGTGGAAGGGAGCATTCCATCTTGCCTGGAGGTTGACTGAGTCCCTGACTCGGAGGACACGGCACAGAAGCGGGCACTACAGACTGTGAGTAAAGCTTTGGAACTACATGCCCTGGTGTCCTCCATTCCTTCCTGCGTCCATCCGCCTAGCACTGCTACATCCCCTGCGCCAAACACTACACCATCTAAGTGTCTCCACATCTACACTGCCCTGGGACAACAGCCCTGCCTGTGGAGGGCTATAACATCATTGCTGCACCACACCATCTGTCCCGGAGGATCTGTCTGCAGCGTCGGCTTAACACCTCCCTTGCCGAACACCACAGGTGGCGTCACAAACTATTCATTTAACTACATTCCACCATTCACAACATCCCCTATTAATTGGGAGCCCAGGGCCACGGTCCGGGTCACCGCTACTGTGACACATCCCGCTGATACCGGCCCGGTACCGAGTACCCCACAGCCCTGGGAGGGCGACCCAACTTTGCGTCATGAACAGGATGATGAGACCCGATTCCATCGGGTTCTGTGTGCCTAAGATTTGTTGGACTTAAAACTTTTGAGAATGTGCAGAAGACCCAATTTAATAGACTGTAAAATGAACATTAAAAATGGCCGTTGGCGTGGAGAAGAAGGGCGTGATGAGGTGGGAGGTCCTAGGAAAAGACCGCGAACAGTCTTGGGCCTCCCCTGCCTGAATTACTATGTGACAGCAACATGGCCCACCCCCCGAGGGGTTCGTATACTGGCTTGGTATGGAGGCGCTGGAAGAAGACGCCGCCCCAAGAAGGAGGGGCAGAAGCCAGTGGCGGAAAAGGGGCTGAGAGAGAAGGGAGAAGAATGCCAGAACGCCATCTTGGAGAGAGAGGGAAGGAGGCCTGTGGAGCGCGGGGAAGTGGATCTCCCCGGCGCCATGGCTGAAGGCTCCAACCCCGTGACAGAGATGAACCGTCAGCAGCTGGAGGATGAAATCGCCTGGCTGACCCAATGTTTGCAGCTGAGGCAGGAGGCCTTGTGGAGGCTGAACTGGCAGCACGCCCAGGAGGGGTCTACATCTGCGGTGACCGCCGCTTCTGCACCGGAGCTTCCCCGGGCAGGTTCAGGGGAGCCTGCCGCCGCCGTCGCATTGCCGGCAGCATCCGAAGCCCCTTTGCTGCCACCACAAGAAGAATTATATGAAGCCCAGGGAGCTGAAGCGGAGGAGAAGGAGCTCCCGCCTGGACCTGACGCGGCCGCGCAGGTCCCACTGGCACCCCCCGCAGACCTGGAGCCACCACCCGCTGCTGCCGGCCCGCTTCCATCGGCACCGGAGCAGAGATCACACCGCCAGGAGGCCTCAGGTACGTCTGATGTCCCGACACCTGGGAAAGCCCTTGGGGTGCACCACGGTCGCAGCGGCTGGCCAGGTCGTGCTAGATCTGGTCTGGGACTGGGATACCAGTCCCCGGGGGGAACACCGGAACCCCTGAAGATGGCGCCGCAGTACCAAACCAGTCTGGATCGGTCCCGGGAGGAGCGTGAGGATGATGAGAACTGGGCTATTTGTCAAGCTACCATCCGGCAACTGGCAGCTGAACGCCGGGAGAGGGAGCAGCGCCGGCAAGCGGTACTAGGCCCAGAATTGGACCGGAAGGAGCGGGTCCGTGCCGGTCATTATGGTCCCAAAGATGCGGCAGGTTGGGGCCACATCCTAAACGTGAACCATGAGAGGGGATTTGGCTTTATTCATGATCCTAGCCGAATCTCCGATCTGTTTTTCAACCGGAGAGACGTGGAACCTCACTTAAGGAAAGGACACCCTGCCAGGAACCTGAGGCCGGGAGACCATGTGACCTTCACCAGATATGAAGGTCTCCAAGGCTGGTATGCCATGAACATCAGGCGAATCCCCGAGGACCTCATCCAGACCTGCAGGCAGAGACCACCTACTGCCCCCATGTGCCAAGATGTGCCAAAGGTACAGAAAGCCACAGGTTTCACCCCACTGGAAGAAGAGTACCTGAAGACTGCCCGTGCGTTCCTTTCATCTGGTAGCAGTTAGTAATCAGCAGCTTCCAGAACCCCAGGAGGGAACTACAACCACTAACTCTCGTTACCCAGGAGGGTTTATTTGCACCGTTGTGCTTTTGTTCTATTTTTTTGACCATCATGGTTTATTTTTGTTTTTTTCCAGAGTTGCCATGTTTATTGGCAGCCTTTGCATTTGAACTGAGCGATCATGAACTTGGAGTGATCCAAAAACTGTGTTTGTAATTAGTTGCACCTCTTTAGGTGCCCTCTCTTGGTTTTACATATAGACATTTTGCGAAGATTACGTCTACCTCATTTGGAGCATGACTCCAATCAGAGGACACTGCAAGATATCCCGGCTGGGAGCGGTGTCCAGCACTTATAAGAATTATTGAAAAGTTTTAATGTGAAGTATTTAACGATGTGTCTTACAAGAGTATTGGTAACTAGGAAATGACTTTTATATAGAATTAGAAATGTTTTGATAGCGAGATGAGAGATTTAAATAGAATAGAAAATGTATATGGTGAACCAGGCATCACGGTTATCACTCAGAGTTGAAAGAAAGTAGAAAATGTGCACTAAAGAGAGATAAGAAATGTGTTGATGAAGAATACTGAAGTGAGAGAGAGTAACAGATACTGTAATAGCACTTTGAATTAAGTATTGTATGGAAAAATTACACTTTTGACTTAGAATTTTAGATAGGTAATTAAGAATTGTTTGTAACGTTCAAGAATGTGTGCCTCTCACATTGGGAAGTTTAGTATAAGAAATGTTTATTCAGCATTGCAAAAATTTGTTTGTTCCTGTACTGTCAACCTTGTTTACCTTGCAGCCCGTGGATGTGCTGTGTTTAACGGGGGGTATGTGGCACCCCTGAGGCTCAGTTGCCACAGAGGTACTGCACCTTCTCTTAAGGTGTGGTGCCCCACCATCCAGGTAAGTTGGAGGCTCCTGACCACGCTCCAACACTCGCACCCCACACAATAGAGTAGTTCAGCAAAGCTACATTGCGGCTCTTTGCCTAGAGAGAGGCAGCGCACCTTTGGTGGTTCCCTGCTTGGAACACTAAACGTGCTGGGAGGTGGGTGGAGTTCAGAATATAAATATAAGAGCGAGACAGTTCCAGGATTCAGGTTCAGTTGAGTTCAGAGGTGGAGTAGGAGAGAGGAAGCCACTCGGGAGGAGTGGGGATCTGTTATGAAAAGGAAAACTGAGGAGGAAAAAAAGACAACAAGCTAAGTCTCAGAAAACCAGAGAAGTTGTTAACTATGCAGATTGCAGATCCCTGATCTTACCCGCACAACTAGCAGCAGTCGTGGAGAGTTCCTACGTTGGTCCTAGACGCCTTGTCACAACCAGAGAACTACATAAGCCTAAAGCAGGAAAAAAGGAAAACTAACTGCCCCAGAGCAGACCCCAAAGGAAAGACAGCCCCCCACACGCATTGACGGTGAAACAAGATTAAAATACAAACAAAGGCAGGAAAATAGGCTGAGTAAACGATGGGGCCCGGCTAACTAAAAAGGACAGAAAAGGAAAGACACTGTCTGCAATCTGCCAAAAAAACCTACAAAAATATTGTCCAACACTTCTGATAGCAAAATTAACCCTGAAGTCACTAGACTTCTAAACCTATATCAGCACTCTGAAATATTCTGAGACAGAGCAAAAAAGAGGCCAATCTAATAAGGGACAAAAAGCAGATTGACAAATACTGATTAATAGAAGTAGAATTTCAGCATAGCCCCAGCAGGGGCAGGCTGATTACACAAAAAACTGAATTGACCAACAAGCGCAAGTGTGAACATTAGCAAAAAACAAACTTAACTTGAGAAGACTGGAAGAGAGCTGAAGTCCAGGACCTGAGAAGCAGACTGAATCACCAGCACCCGGATAGGGCGTCGGCTGTCTTATATCCAGTCTGATACTCCAGAGATCCAATCGTTATCTTCCTCATCAGGTGGCAGATCACTACCATTTAAACCAACCGCACTACCTCCTGTCACCACCAGAGGGAGAACAGAAGGGGAACTCTCAACTGGTGGAGCAGAAAATGAGTTCATGACAGTACCCCCCCTGGAGGAGGGGTCACTGAACCCTCATCCATGCCACCAGGCTGATCAGGATGGGCCCGGTGAAAAGAACGAACCAATTTATTGGCATGAATATCAGAGGCAGAGACCCAAGAATTATCCTCCTGGCCATAACCCTTCCATTTGACCAAATACTGGAGTCTCCGTCTAACCAAACGAGAATCCAATATTTTCTCTACCTCATATTGCACATTGCCTTTAACCAATACAGGATCAGGAGGTGCCGCCACAGGAACAACTGGCTCAACAAACCTCTTCAACAGTGACTTGTGAAATACGTTATGGATTTTGAACGTAACTGGAAGAGCCAATCGAAAAGAAACAGGATTAAGAATCTCCAAAATCTTATAAGGTCCAATAAATCTTGGCTTAAATTTTGGAGATGCAACCTTCATAGGAATATTCTTAGACGACAGCCAAACCATATCACCCACTTTAAACCGGGGACCAATGGTCCTACGCCGGTTGGAAAAACGCTGGGCCTTTTCCTGAGAGAGTGACAACTTAACCACCACTTGGTCCCATATCTGCTGCATTCTCACAACCACAGTGTCCACACCTGGGCAGGACGAAGATTCCACTTGCCCTGAAGAGAATCGAGGATGAAACCCAAAATTACAGAAAAAGGGTGACATCAGAGTGGCAGAACTAGCTCTATTGTTCAGCGTAAATTCGGCCAAGGGCAAAAATGAGACCCAATCATCTTGATCAGCAGATATAAAACATCTTAAATAAGACTCCAGGGTCTGGTTTGTTCTCTCAGTCTGCCCATTGGTCTGGGGATGAAACGCAGAGGAGAAGGATAACTGAATTCCCAGATTGGAACAAAAGGCTTTCCAGAATCTGGAAACAAACTGGACCCCTCTATCGGACACAATGTTCTCAGGAATCCAGTGTAACCGAACCACCTGTTGTAAAAACAAGGGCACCAACTCAGCGGAAGATGGCAACTTTGGGAGTGGTACAAGATGGACCATCTTCAAAAATCTATCACAAATCACCCAGACAACAGTCATTCTCTGAGAGACAGGAAGATCAGAAATAAAATCCATTGAGATATGGGTCCATGGCCTCTTGGGCACCGGCAGTGGCATCAGCAACCCACTAGAACGAGAACAGGGTTTAGACCGAGAACAAGTCCCACAGGACTGTACAAAATTCCTGACATCACGAGATAAGGCAGGCCACCAAAATGACCGGCTCACCAAATCTCTGGTACCAAAAATACCTGGATGACCAGCCAATGCGGAGCAATGGACTTCAGACATCACTCTCTTTCTCCACTGGTCAGGAACATACAATCTTCCCATATGGCAACGCTCAGGTTTATCCTCCTGAAATTCCTCCAGGGCGCGTCTCAAATCGGGCGAAATGGCAGAAAGAACTACCCCCTCACCTAGGATACTTGTAGGCTCGGTCACATTAAGAGAATCAGCAAAGAAACTCCTAGAAAGGGGGTCTGCCTTAACATTCTTAGTGCCCGGAAGAAAAGAGACCACAAAATTAAAATGCGTGAAAAACAAGGCCCATCTAGCCTGTCTAGGATTCAAGCATTTGGCCGACTCCAGATAAATCAGATTCTTGTGATCGGTGAGGAGGATCACAAATTGATGTCTAGCTCCCTCCAACCAATGTCTCCACTCCTCAAATGCCCATTTCATGGCCAACAATTCCCGATTCCCCACATCATAGTTGCGTTCAGATGGGGAAAACTTTCGAGAAAAGAAGGCACAGGGATTCATCTTAGAAGTCACAGGGTCTTTTTGGGACAACACAGCTCCAGCACCAATCTCAGAAGCATCCACCTCCACTTGAAATGGAAGTGAGACATCAGGTTGCCGTAAAACTGGAGCTGAAGTAAATCTCCGCTTAAGCTCCTGAAATGCTGAGACAGTCTCAGGAGACCAATTCAGCACATCAGCTCCTTTCTTGGTCAGATCAGTCAGTGGTTTGACAATACTAGAAAAATTACCTATAAATTTACAGAAATTGGAAAAACCCAAAAACTTCTGGAGAGCCTTCAAAGAAGTAGGCTGAACCCAATCATAAATGGCCTGTACCTTGGCAGGGTCCATTTCAATAGTCGATGGAGACAAGATAAATCCCAAAAATGAAATCCTCTGTACACCAAAGAGGCACTTCGATCCCTTAACAAACAGGGAATTCTCCCTCAAAATCCGGAACACTGTCCGGACAAGTTCCACATGGGAATCCCAATCACTAGAAAAGATCAAAATATCATCCAGATAGATGATCAAAAACTTATCCACAAAGTCTCAGAAAATATCATTCATAAAGGATTGGAAGACAGAAGGGGCATTAGAAAGCCCAAAAGGCATCACCAGGTACTCAAAATGTCCCTCCGGAGTATTAAACACCGTCTTCCATTCATCCCCGTGCTTGATGTGAATAAGATTATACGCCCCCCTGAGGTCAAGCTTAGTAAACCAGCAGGCACTCTTAACTCTGGAGAATAAATCAGACATCAGAGGTAACAGGTACTGATATTTAACCGTCATCTTGTTAAGGGAACGATAATCAATACAAGGTCTTAATGAACCATCTTTCTTGGCCACAAAAAAAACAGCGCCTAATGGTGATGAGGATGGTCTAATATGACCCTTCTCCAACGACTCCTTAATATAGGATCGCATAGCATCATGTTCGGGTACAGATAAGTTGAAAAACCGACCCTGGGGAACTTTACACCCAGGCATCAACTCAATTGCACAGTCATAACTCCTATGAGGAGGCAAAGACGCAGACTTACTCTCACTAAAAACATCAGAGAAATCAGCCAGATAATCAGGAATATCATGAGACTGAGAAGAGGTGGAGAAAACAGGAGCGTCCCTAAGAACACACTGACAACCCCAACTCACCACAGACACAGATTTCCAATCCAAAACTGGGTTATGAGTTTGCAACCAGGGGAACCCCAGAACAATAGTATCATGCAAATTATGCAGCACCAAAAATTTACAATTTTCTTGGTGGTCTGGGGCAACTCGCATTATCACCTGGGTCCAAAACTGAGGTTTATTCTCCGCCAAAGGAGTGGCATCAATACCCCTCAAAGGAATGGGCGTCTGCAGAGGCGTCATGGACAAACCACAACGTTTAGCAAAGTCCAAATCCATCAGATTCAGAGCTGCTCCTGAATCCACAAAAGCCTTAGTGGAAAATGTGGACAAGGAGCAGATCAGAGTAATTTCCAAAAGGAACTTAGGTTGTATACTGCCTACAGCAAATGTGTGTGCAAAACGTTTCTCTCATTTAGGGCAGACAGAAATAGTATGAGAGGCGTCTCCACAGAAAAAACACAGCTTATTACGCCTTCTAACCTCCCGACGTTGCGCCCTAGACAAAACCCCATCACATTGCATAGGTTCAGACATTTGTTCAAAAGGTGGCAGCGCCTGCCGTGTAGTTTTACGTTCACGTAAACGCCGATCAACTTGAATGGCTAATGACATAGAGCCATCCAGACCAGAGGGAACAGGAAATCCCACCATAACATCTTTTACGGTCTCTGACAAACCTTTCCGAAAGAGAGCTGCCAATGCACTATCATTCCATGTAGTAAGGACCGCCCACTTTCAGAATTTTTGACAGTACAACTCTGCAGGATCCTGACCCTGGTTTAATGCCAACAGGGTTCTCTCAGCTTGATCAACGGCATTAGGTTTATCATACAACAACCCCAAGGCCTGAAAAAATGCATCCACATTAGTCAGAATAGGATTTTCAGGTGTCAGAGAAAAAGCCCAATCTTGGGGATCGCCGCGCAGCAAGGAGATGACAATTTTAACCTGCTGCACAGAGCTCCCCGATGAGCTAGGCTTCAAAGCAAGAAATAATTTACAATTATTCTTAAAATTCTGAAATTTAGACTGATCCCCAGAAAACACATCAGGAGTAGGAATCTTGGGTTCAGCAGCATGCGACTGAATAAGGTAGGTGGAAATTCCCTGTACTTCAGCAGCAAGCTGCTCCACACGATCAGACAGTTGCTTAATCTCCATTAGGAAAAAAATCCTCCTATGGCCCCAGAGAAAAAGAGGAAAAAATACATAATAAAAAAAAAAAAATTCTGACACTTTTTTTTTTTCTCTAACAATTCTTTCCTGCTTTTGAGTACCCTAGAATCTGCGGTATGGCTGGTGATTCTGTTATGAAAAGGAAATCCGAGGAGGAAAAAAAGACAACAAGCTAAGTCTCAGAAAACCAGAGAAGTTGGTAACTATGCAGATTGCAGATCCCTGATCCTACCTGCACAACTAGCAGTAGTCGTGGAGCGTTCCTACGTTGGTCCTAGATGCCTTGTCACAACCGGAGAACTACATAAGCCTAAAGCAGGAAAAGAGGAAAACTAACTGCCCCAGAGCAGACCCCAAAGGAAAGACAGCCCCCCACATGTATTGACGGTGAAACAAGATTAAAATACAAACAAAGGCAGGAAAATAGGCTGAGCAAACGATGGGGCCCGGCTAACTAAAAAGGACAGAGAAGGAAAGACACTGTCTGCAATCTGCCAAAAAAAACCTGCAAAAATATTATCCAACACTTCTGATAGCAAAATTAACCCTGAAGTCACTAGACTTCTAAACCTATATCAGCACTCTGAAATATTCTGAGACAGAGAAAAAAGAGGCCAATCTAATAAGGGACAAAAAGCAGATTGACAAATACTGATTAATAGGAGTGGAATTTCAGCATAGCCCCAGCAGGGGCAGGCTGATTACACAAAAAACTGAATTGACCAACAAGCGCAAGTGTGAACATTAGCAAAAATCAAACTTAACTTGAGAAGACTGGAAGAGAGCTGAAGTCCAGGACCTGAGAAGCAGACTGAATCACCAGCACCCGGATAGGGCGTCGACTGTCTTATATCCAGTCTGATACTTCAGAGATCCAATCGTTATCTTCCTCATCAGGTGGCAGATCACTACCACTTAAACCAACCGCACTACCTCCTGTCACCACCAGAGGGAGAACGGAAGGGGAACTCTCAACTGGTGGAGCAGAAAATGAGTTCATGACAGGGATCCCTGGAAGAGGGATGGAGGAATGAGTGCTGCAGCTGCCTCAGTGTCCTGAGCCAGCTGGCACGGGGAAGGAAAGAAGGAGAAAGACATTGAACTGAAGCCTGAGCTTCCATAGGAGAGAAAGACAAGTACGGAACGTAGGAGTAAAAGGGAACACAGAGGACGTGGGTTAGAGGAAGAACCCTGCCTAGAAGTTCTAAGCGCAAGGCCGGGGATCGGTCCCCGAGGTTGTATGGACACTAATGGTTCTGCAGCAGACACCGATGGAGTAGTGGGCTGTAAATGCACTACTCCCATCTAAGACTTGAGGGCACAACAGCAACACGGATAGAGAGCCAGGACTCAGGAGTAGAGAGTACCCAAAGCAGGCTACAGCTGTCTGCCGTACAAGTAGAGTTCTTGGGAACATCTGTCAGGAGGAACTCCAGTGTAACACAGTACTAGGAAATCTTCACACTTAAGGCGCTATAGAGGAGACGTTCAGAAAAGGCACATAAGTTGGCGGAGCGTGGAAGGGAGCATTTCATCTTGCCTGGAGGTTGACTGAGTCCCTGACTCGGAGGACACGGCACAGAAGCGGGCACTACAGACTGTGAGTAAAGCTTTGGAACTACACCATCTAAGTGTCTCCACATCTACACTGCCCTGGGACAAGAGCCCTGTCTGTGGAGGGCTATAACATCATTGCTGCACCACACCATCTGTCCCGGAGGATCTGTCTGCAGCGTCGGCTTAACACCTCCCTTGCCGAACACCACAGGTGGCATCACAAACTATTCATTTAACTACATTCCACCATTCACAACATCCCCTATTAATTGGGTGCCCAGGGCCACGGTCCGGGTCACCGCTACTGTGACACATCCCGCTGATACCGGCCCGGTACCGAGTACCCCACATCCCTGGGAAGGCGACCCAGATACATTTGGAGAAGCTAGGCTGGGGCCAGCTGGTCACCTGGCTCTATGGAAATATTTGGAGAATCCAGGTTGTGACCCTTCGATTACCTGAAACCCATGGAAACATTTGAGGAAGCTAGAATTGTGACCCTCCAGTCACCTGACACCAGAGATGTTTGGGGAAACCAGGTCGGGACCATCCTGTGGAGAGATCTAAAAATGGCAGTTTGGAGAAGGCACCCTTCAAATATCAGGGACCTGGAGCAGTTTGCCAAAGAAGAATGGTCTAAAATTCCAGCAGAGCATTGTAAGAAACTCATTGATGGTTACCGGAAGCGGTTGGTCGCAGTTATTTTGGCTAAAGGTTGTGCAACCAAGTATTAGGCTGAGGGTGCCAATACTTTTGTCTGGCCCATTTTTGGAGTTTTGTGTGAAATGTTTTGCTTTTTGCTTCATTCTCTTTTGTGTTTTTTCATTTAAGACAAATTAAATGAAGATAATAATACCAAAGAATTTGTGTTTGCAATCATTTTCAGGTAGAAACTGAGTATTATCTGTCAGAATTGCAGGGGTGTCAATACTTTTGGCCACAACTGTATACATGTTTTATAACATATAGATTTTGGCTAAATTGATATTACCTGTTTATCCAATGCACCATATGGAACTCAGAACAGCAAAAACTAAACAAAATAGGTCAGATTTTATTTCCAGAAATTGTGCCACTTTTGTCATGTAGGCTACAACTGGTAATGCAGCACAGATATGTCGGAAGGCAACTCTTGGACAAGAGAGGGGCTACTTTTTTTCTAGTGCCATGCAATCCTTTTAACATTTGAAAAACAGGCCACAAAATCATAAA